>NT_165981.1:2792-41328 GCF_000143365.1 Chaetomium globosum CBS 148.51
AGACAGCTCTGGCCAGTGGTCAAAGACAGGGTGCTCCATTTATTCCGGACGTCACTTCGAGACGGCGACATCCCCAGCCAGTGGAGGAATGCCAAGATCATCCCATTGAAGAAGCCAGGGAAGAGCGAATACACTCTAGCCAAGTCCTGGAGACCCATCTCGCTGCTCTCCACGCTGGGTAAGATACTGGAGGCAGTCATTGCGGAGCGTTTATCCCATGCTGTGGAGACCTGCGGCCTTCTACCCGCCAACCACTTCGGAGCCAGGAAGAGACGCTCGACCGAACAGGCTCTCCTTCTGCTTCAGGAACACATCTACAAAGCATGGAGAGCTAGGAAAGTGCTCAGTCTGATCAGCTTCGATGTCAAGGGCGCATACAATGGGGTCTTCAAAGACAGGCTTCTCCAGAGGCTCAAGGCAAGAGGGATACCTGAATCCCTGGTCAAGTGGATCGACGCCTTCTGCTCCAAGCGCACAGCGACCATTGCCGTAAACGGGTTCACATCTGGACGGCAAGAGCTGCCCCAAGCGGGTCTTCCGCAAGGATCGCCGCTGTCTCCAGTGTTGTTCCTCTTCTTCAACGCCGACCTAGTGCAGCACAAGATCGACGCGAACGGAGGCGCAATTGCCTTCGTGGACGACTACACTGCCTGGGTAACGGGCCCGTCAGCGGAGTCGAACCGCACTGGAATCCAAGGCTTGGATTCCAAGCTATCATCGACAAAGCCCTTGACTGGGAGAAACGGAGCGGTGCGCAGTTTGAAGGCGAAAAGACAGCCATCATACACTTCACGAGGAACATGGAGCGATTTTCAGAACAACCGTTCTCGGTCAAAGGGCGAAGTGGTCAAACCGAAGGAAAGTGCGAAAATCCTAGGTGTCGTGATGGATCGCGAACTCCGCTACAAGCAGCACATTGCTAGGACGGCAGCTAAGGGCCTCGCAGCCGCTCTGGCCCTGAAGAGACTGAAGATGCTTTCCCCGCGGACAGCGAGACAGCTATTTGTTGCGACAGTAGCCCCGGTCATGGACTACGCTGCCAATGTCTGGATGCATGCGTGCGGGGAAAAGGCACTGAGCTGGCTGAACAGGGCGCAGAAGATCGGGGCCCTGGCCATCACGGGAGCCTTTCGAACCGCGGCAACAGCCGTGGTGGAAGCTGAAGCGAGCATCTACCCCGTACGAGAACGACACGCCCAGGCGGCAGCCAGTCTGTGGATCAACATCCACACGCTACCCGGAACGCATCCCCTTGCCATGAAGAAAGTCCGGACCACCGTACGATTCGTATCTCCGCTGCAGAAAATTGCCCGCGTGGCCGAAGGAGTACGAGTCGACCGGATGGAGACAATCCAGGAATACGCCGTCCCGCCCTGGGTACCTCGCCTACGACCGACGCTCGAAGCCGATCGAGGGAAGGCGGCCGAGATGGTCAACAAAATTTCGGGAATCGTGATCGCAACCAGCTCATCCGTAAAGAAGGGCATTGTTGGGCATGGGCGGCCTTGCACGGGATACTCTCTTCAACAGAACTAGCGAGACTGTGACAAACTATGCTGTTGTTCTTGGGACAAGAGCAGAACCCATATACAGCAGAGCTAGCAGCCATCGCAATGGCCCTGGAGAAGTTACCGGCTAGCATCTGCCACAGGCACATCACCGTGATCACTAGGAACCAGTCAGCGCTGGCAGCAGTTGGACAGCCGCGGCAGCAATCCGGCCAAAGCATCATACGGCAAATCTACGACTTGGCCAGGCTGCACCGACAAAGAGGGAACTCGGTCAACTTTCTGTGGATACCAGCGGAGATTGACTTCGCGCTGGGGTCAGATGCCAAGGCAGCAGCCCAGAGAGCGTCGAAGCAAGGACGCACACCCGACTCCCAAATACCCCAGGCCAAGTCTACCGCGATGAGGCTGGCAATGGAAAGACAACGGGCGACAAGAGTTCTACCTGTAAGCGTGGGCAAGTTCTCAAAGGCCATGGACGCAGCACTACCAGGCAAGCACACGCGCCATCTCTATGACAAGCTGAAGCGAAGGGAGGCCTGCGTATTGGCGCAGCTCCGAACCGGAATGGCGAGACTGAACGGTTTTTTGAGCAGGATTGGGGCGGTCGAGTCAGACCTTTGTGCCTGTGGACAAGCGAGGGAATCAGTGGAACACTTTCTTTTCCGATGCGTGAGATGGACAGCTCTGAGGGAAGACATGCTGCAATGCACAGTGGCAAGACGAGGAAGCCTCTCGTTCTATCTGGGAGGGAAAGCGCCATCAGATACAAGGCATTGGTCACCAGATATGAAGGCAGTCCGGGCGACGATCAAATACGCAATGGCAACAGGAAGGCTGGAGCTGAATGAGGAGGAGAGTCTAGACCAGTCACAGTAGAAGAAGCCGACACTCAACACCACGAGCCTCAACCACGAGCCTTAACCAGCAGGTCCCGCTTTAGCTGCTGAAGATAGGACGCTGAACACTTGGAGAAAGTAGCCTCCAAGTTGATCTGCTAACAACAACCAAGGCAAGAGGTAAATGGTGCAGCGAGAAAGAGGGAAGAAGTAGGGGGCTTGTACGAGTTAAAGGCAAACCGATTTGATCCGAATGTAGTTAGCGTGCTAAGGCCCTATAGGCCCAGTGCCTCCGGGCGAAATAAATTCCATCCATCCATCCAGCTAATATTAAAGCGGTGATACACCTCAAAACCACACACACCACCAACGCTGGTCACGTGCCACGCTCGTTGTGATGTCAATGCAGCATGAGAGGAGATGACTCAGGAAACAACCTTCAATGCCACGGATCCTACGATCGTGTTGTCGATACGCCTTCGCGCGTGGCCCTCTGGCCAGTGGGTCGCGGTCACAGTGACCGCGAAAGGAGTCACTTCTGCAAGTGTAGAAAAAGAATAGAATTGCCTGTCTGCCCCCTAACTCCTGAGAGGGCCGAAGCCTCTGATTAAATACAAGGACGCCCCCGAAGGGGGCGGAAGAACGTAACGAAAAAGCGGAAAATCAAAATTCCTGGTCCCCTGGTCTTCTGGTCACCTGACACGGAGGTCCGCGCCCCAGTTCAATATTTCCGCTAGTTTCTCATCTATCGATGCCCTTCTCCAAGACCGGAGCAATAAATGAATTTTTAGCACCACACTTCACTCATAGTGAATCCGGAACCTTGGCCCAGTGACCCCAATGTCCCAGCGAATTTCCACCGCATCACCCACACCAACATATTGAAAACCAAGATGCTGTCCAGCCGGGCAATCTATCACCGGGTAACCATGGTAGGACTGCGTCCAAGTGGCATTCGCCTGCAACGGGGCGGCGATGCGACCGACGTGGACGTCCCTGCCTTTGAGTTGTGCTGCAAGGTCCGAGAGAACCGTGGGGGGGTCGGTGTAGGTAAAGAGGTCGAGGGTCTGAGTCCCTGTGGAGTGGTCCCGATCGCCCCAAAGCTCAAAGATAAGCTCGCATTTCTTTCCCTGTGAGTCCGTAGGGAAGTCGAAAGTCACAATAGCGGTTGTTTCCTCTGCAGGAACGCCGTTTTTGACGACGAGCAGCTGATCTTGTGGGTCCTGGACGATGTTGCCAGTCTGGACCCAGCTGCGGTAGGTTCCGGACGGATAGAGGATGTCGCCGATCTGAAATTGACGTTCGAGGATAGCGGGGGCTGCGGCGACCAGCGACGCTGCCATAACAGGTACAATGAGCTGAAGGAACTGCATTTTTCTTTTATTTTATTTTTTAAGGAGAAAGCGGGTACACAACGGAGTGTTCAGTGATGATCGGCTCGAAAGTGAAAGAATAACGGCAGGTAGGAGGTGGTGTTCAAATTGAGCTCAGGATCGCAGAAATAGGTGTCACCTCTCGCCCTTATATAACAACTCAATCTCATACAACGCGTCATTCCCTACTCTTGCGTGCCCAGGACCGGACACGAGGAGACCTCGTATTGAAAGACGGTGAAGGATGTACGGGGCTCAGCTACAGCGTGCCAATGACCTCTTAACGGAACGGCTTCTTGCTTGGCAGGCGCCATTGGCGGGACGCCTGGTCGCCTCGCTCAATCGAGGAGAATGATGTGCTGATCTTCTTGTGCTGACGGACGGCGGACCAATTCTCTTCCGGTCGAGCAACTCGAGACCTAAATTTAGGCAGTGTGAATCAGCTTATGACCCCCTCTCCAAACACGAGTTCCGGCGCTAGTGACGTACATTCTAAGATGCTATCAGCTGAGATGGAACTCGGAGGTCGGAAGGGAACTTAAAAGCCGAGATCTAGCGCAAAGAGAAAAAGGAAAACCAAATGAGCAGTGTATACACATAAACACGGCGCCCAGGGAGGCATGGAAAAGATCTTTTTATGCCGACTTTGGCAAATCTGACACCTTGACATATTTTACATC
Source organism: Chaetomium globosum CBS 148.51 (assembly GCF_000143365.1). NCBI lineage: Eukaryota > Fungi > Ascomycota > Sordariomycetes > Sordariales > Chaetomiaceae > Chaetomium > Chaetomium globosum. Next base: position 7,193 of record NT_165981.1, read on the forward strand.
GTCAAGCTCTCCTTTCGAAGAATCATGAACTAAAACATAGCCAGCATTCGGGTTCAGTCTAGCAGCCCTAACAGCCACTAAGGCGAAGCAAGCAGCGAATACCCCATATATGGTGGTGATAGTGTACCTCCTAGTATTAGAAAGCGTTAAAACTCAGCACAATGAGCGTATAAAACCGGGCTTAGGGCTCTAACCGTCGCAATGGAGCGCTCTCTGGGTAATGCTCTTGGCCGCCAGGTCCACCCATGTTGTCTGGGCTCTTACCTGGCAGGGTTGAGACATTGTATGCTTGAGGGATCATACCGCGGTGGGATGGCAGAATCCTTGGGGAGACGATGGTTGTCCTACCTATATTTGGAAGGAGCTGGCATCGACGTTGAACTTGTACCATTCGGTGAAGCGACATGGTCGGCGGAGATATTGGCATATGTGTAGCGCTTAGATACCCTAAAGCTCGAAGAGATGAGAAACTATTCATTGAATAGAATAAAATGGATCAGACCCAGCTTTTCCATATACACCTCCTGCGAACTTTCCGATGACATCAGATCACTCCGAGTGATTGCGTCAAAGAGAGGTGGGAACGGGGAGACGGGGCGTTAGCCGAACGAAACCTTGACCTGTATCTCGATCTGCTAAAATGGGCCGAGCTTGATTACCGCCACCTAATACGGCTTTTAAGCACCTTTACTAGTCCCTAAGCGACAACCCGTCCAACGTGTCATGACACTTAAATTGCTGGGTGTAGCAAGAGCAGCTCAGTGTAAAAAGCATCATTAAGATCTCATCCTCGCCGACATAACCCAGATCACTATATTATATCCTTCAATGTTGTTACAATAGTTGCCTCGCAAGTAATTGGTAGCCAAAAGCAGTCCAACGGGAATACCAAGGTGCGACATTAGGTGCTAAAGAGTCCGTCCCAGAACTAGCCCTTATATACAACCGCCATTTTTCATCGCAGGTAAAAACCTTGCCTTTACCCCCGTCATCATCGCCATAAAGTAACACGGCATCTCGCTCTCCTCTGGTAACGTGGTAATCTTCAAGTCAAACTCCTTTATCAATGTAGAGACCACCTTGTGCATAACCAACTCCGCAATATGCCTCCCCGGGCACGTTCGTATCCCGCCTCCCCACGTTAGATTCGTCCTTTCCATTGCGCGGACAATGCGAGGATTGTCATCTTGCAACCACCGATCTGGCCGATACTCGCCGGCGTCGTCACCGAAAAGATCGACGTTCAGGTGTAACGCGACGGGGTTGCATCCGACAGTAGTGCCGGCCGGGTAGAAGCGGCCATCAAGAACCAAACCAGTTGCTGGAACCCGGCGGGAAAGTGACATTCCAATGACGGGATATAACCGCTGGGCTTCCTTGATACTTGCCTGCGTATATGGCAACTGAGTGCTAGCGTTGCCATGAGCCGGTGAGCCGGCCGTCTTGCGAACTTCCTGCACTACTTTGCGCAAAACTTCGGTGTGAGTTCCAATCATGGCCATTGCGGCGGTAAGCGCTGAGCACATTGTTTCATGGCCAGCACCAAAATTCGTTACAGCAAGACGGCGCAGGTAATTCTCCCTAAAGTCGGGGCGTTCCTGGTGAAGGCGGATGAGGTCCCCTAGCAAATCGTTGCCCAACAGTTTTCCCACACCTTTATGGTCAGGGTCACGAAGGGCATTGGCAATGCGCTTCGATGTTTTCTGGTACACAGGCTACAACTGACGTTAGGGAGAAGTAGGAACTCGGCATCCAAAAGAAATTTCACTTACTGTGAAAAAAGGTTTGAAGTTCTTGGGCGTTTTGAACGTCACTCCCCAAAGATTGGAGAAAACTCGGCTTAGGGTCTTGGATAAAAATGACATCTTCGTGACGGTCGGAAACAGCCCGAAGACGCTTTTCCGTCTCCAGCCAAGGTAACTCTGGGTACTTGTATCACCGTCCGACCTATTTTTCAGATACTTAGGTGACCAGGAGAGGACCACGGCTCCAAGGCACTCGACCGCGATGATGTGCATCCACTCTTTAAGGTCTACCTCGGCACCGTCGAGGGCGTTTAGCTCGGAAACTACGGTTTTCGTAACTTCCTCGACAGCCGAATCAAATTTCTTCAGGTTGGATGCCGAATATAAAGGCCCGCTGAGCCGTCTCTGCAATTTGTACCGCTTGATATCAAACTCGGACAGGAAGTCAAGTGTGTCCGGGAAGTGTGCGTTGAGCTTCCAGTCGAGGCGGGGCTTGTTCAAGGCCGTGGCCACTACCAAAACCTCAGAGACGGTGACCTTATCCAAAGGAGGAAGGGGCGGTTGGTTGGCACTAACAGTAGAAGTTGGATTTCTCGTAGCTGCTCCTAGCACCTGAGCAATGTTAGCCTGCGGAGACAGCAAACTGAGGGGGCGACGACAAGGAAGCCGCATACTGTAGATACGCTTGAACGCCTCTCCACAGTTAAACCACACCTCATTGGGCCCCACACGAACCACGGGGCCGTAGTTCTTGTGAAGAGTTTTCCCCAACTCGCGGGCCCGGCCGTCGCGAACATAACAGGCCTGCCAAATGTTGGAGATGGCGGCGGCTCTAGGACCAGGGACCTGAGCTAGCGGATGAAGGGTGAGCCTGTAAATGGCGACGGTGAGCAGGGAGAGGAGGCCAAGCGAAAAGAAGAAGGCCAGCATCTGGACTGCCAAGCTCAGCAGGGTGAAGAGATCCATCGCCAAATCCTCAAATGCCCGCGTCAAAATCTGGCAACCATCAGATATGTCCCTGCGACGGCAGTTGCGTCGCAATGAATCCAAATGTCTTCCTTGGCCGACGGACGTACAAGTTATTAGAGAAGTGTATGTCGGACCACTGGAGCCGAGCCACGGGATAGTCGAAGCAGGTTTGGAGACGGCTTGGTGGCCTGATGGTTTGGAGTGGTCAAATATCCACGAAGTTAATTTCATTGCGATCCCACTGGCAGAGCACAGAAAGCTTCAGGGTTAGGGCTTAGCTAGCTAAGTTTTCGCATGCACAATTCATCGACTGTGCACAACTCTGGCACAAACTCACTGCGGCGGCCCAACACTCAAGACGTCCAAACCGCCCTGCAGTTGGGCCTTGCTGGGCATCTTGTGGAGTGACATGAGCTGTGCACACTGGGCCATCGCCGGATCCATGCCCATACTTGCCATTGCCACCACCGTATCCCCCTTTGCATAGTACGCCACCCACTTCCCTTGTTCTGGGTCACCCTGAATAACCACATCGTCCCAGCCACTAGCCATCGTGTTCCCGCAGTACCGCAACTGGGACCCAAGGGCACTCCAGAACACCGGCGTGTAAAACTCTGGTGTGCGGCTTGGTTGAAGAATGTGGCTTGCAGCAGCCCGGCCTGCGTTTTGAGCTACGTTCCAGTGCTCAATGCGCACGGGTTTGCCCTCCCCTCCCGGGCCGCGGTAAGGGTGTGTCGCGATATCGCCAATCGCATACACGTCCTCGAGATTAGCCACCGAAAAGGAGTCATCCACTTTCAAGCTCCCGTCTTTCTCGAGCTGGACCGCGTCGTTGCCCTTGAGGTATTCCGTCGCGGGCGCAACACCGACACCCAAGATGACGAGGTCTGCCTCAAGTGTCGTGCCGTCCTTCAGATGAACCGAACCAACGTTTGAGGGGTTGGACGTCGATGGCTCGGCTTTCTCGACACCCGCTGACATGTAAAACTTGACGCCCTTACTCTCGACACCTTTCCTGATGATATTGCCTACCCTGTCGCCGAGGACACGTTCGAGCGGCGCCTTCTCCATACCCACGACCGTCACGTCATTCCCGTTGGACGTGGCCACGGCGATCTCCATGCCAATGAAGGACGACCCAATAACAACAATCTTTTTGCCTTTGTCCCCGATCGCGCCAACGATCTTCTTGGCGTCGTGGACGTTTCGCAGCGTGAAGATGTTGCCCAGGTCCTTGAACCCTTGCAGCGGCAGCTGCCTGGGCGTCCCACCAGTGGAGAGGACGAGTTTATTGTAAGCAAATTCCGCTCCAGATTTGGTCCTAACAGTCTTGGTTGCAAAGTCGACGCCGGTGACCTCGTCGTGGACGATGTCTACGTTGCGGCTCTTGTACCAACCGTCGTCCCTCCATTGTAGCTTTGCGAGATCCGTCATCAAGGCCTTGCTGAGCTTCGGTCTGTCGATGGGCAGGTAGCCCTCGTTCGAAATAAGTGTGATACCTCCTTGGTAGCCACCTCCGCGCAGGCCTTCAATGGTGCCCAGCGCCCCCGACCCCCCTCCCACAACTACAGTTTTGTCGCCGCCCGCAGCACTGCCCTTGAAACTAGGGGTGCGGTGCCCTCGCTTGATCGTCTCGGCGTCTCCGGTTATGTAAACGGAACCATCGCGCTCGACGGTTTTGAAGACGGGGAGAGCATTCAGAGCGGGGGCATCTTCAACATCGCCGGTCTTTGCGTTGAAACAAGCTGTGAAAAGGATCCTCAGGTCAGCAAACTGAAAGCCCGACAAGAACAAGAAATCAAATATCATGTACCTCCATGCCACGGGCAGGTCAGCTTCCCGTTTGTCCCTAGTACGCCCTTAACCAGAGGAGCCCCGTAATGGGTACACTTGGGCCCGACCGCTTGCATCGTCCCGCCGGCGTTGAGAAGCAGCACCTTGGCCTCGAGGCCTTCAACTTCCACCTCCTGCTTCTCGCCGGGCTGCAGGGCGAGTGAGGTAACCCCCTTCAACTTATATTCCTGTGACATTCTTGGCGATGACGTCGTAAGGAAGCGCCGGGTCCCTGTTTTCGATACAAGCCGTCGGGTCGGGACAATAAAGAAGCAAGTGTTTCGAACCGTGGATAGGACGAAGCTCATGAAGGCAAGGAAGAGGGGTGATGGGGTAATCGCGGGGCAGAATCAGGCGTCCCTGAGAGGAGAGGGGACACCGTTGTGCCGTGCAGGAGTGCGGCGTCTCCAAGCACGAAAAGCCGCAGCCCATTTGACGCACGGGGCTGCGGGAGGATCCAGAATTCGCGAAAGCGAAGGCAAGCAAAGGTAATTACAAAGCTTTTAACTGGCCAGGGCAATGAATCCGACCTTGCCATGAACGACACGGGAAACATCGTCGTCATCGTGGAGTAACAAGTGCTTCGATTGGTCCGCTGCTTGTCCCCGCATCCGCCCCCACGGAAGGTTGTCTGCCAAGGGCGGCAGGTGGCATTCGAGTGTCTCCCTCGCAGCGACTTGACGGCGTCCCGGCGTCCTGCAGAAGCAGGACTCGGCAAGCTCAACCGCCGAGTGCAGTTCGGATTGTTCGCCATCTGTTCATCCTTCCATCCATTCGACAGTGCACATCAAGAGGGCCAACCAAGCTGGCGCGAGAAAGTTTCACCGCTTCTCAATCTCAACGCTCGTTCGCCCCTTGATGGCCCAAGAATCGGGGCTTGTGTATCCAAAACACAGCAGCTGTCCTAAGTAGGTAGGTACCTCTCTTCCAGCGGTGCCCTTCTTTCTATTCGTACCTGAGTTCTTGGAGCCCGCTTCCAGTGGCGTCAACCTACGTAAGTTAGCTGCCAACAAAATACTGTGTAGACATAAGCTCCTACACTCGGCGAGGCGCATTGCCATGCATGGTAATTAATCTTCGCGTTGCGCAGCACGCTGGTCGAGGCCAGATGTCACCTCCCTTGTATGACGGTGACTTGCATTGTCGTCGGCCAACCCCCGGTGAACTTGTCTTATCACCAAAGATCAGCAGCAGCAACGAGGCGCTGCGACTTGCCTGCATTTTTGTTTTGCTAGCTGCCAGTTCTGGTACTATGTTATATTACCTTCCGCTTCAGTCCGTCACGTCAGGCCGCCCCGTGATGTCGTAAACTGGCCGTTGGCAGGCAGCAAACCTCAGTCTTCCACTCAATGCCGCGTGCACGGCGGAGACTTTAATCAGGATAAGCGGTCACACAAGCATATACAGTTAATATCAAATTGAAACACCGTCCCCCCTCCCCCTCCCGAGGAGCCTCATGCTTGGCCAACCGGAGACACGGCATATTGCGCTGGGGTTGGTTTTATACCTGCCGCTTTCGGCGTTTAAGCCCAAATGCCGACATCTTCTACAGTTCCGGCCCATCTATGAGGGCCCCTTCTTCTTTTTAAAGCCGCAGCAAGTCGATGGGCCGCTGATCTCCCGCCCCGCCGTTTTGCAATCAACGACGTTGTCCAGATCTCTTGGGACATAATCCGGTAGGGACCTCGACACTGTCAGAAACTTGTGGGCCGGCATTCACAACCCTCTTCCAGTCACTATGGCACCTTTGCATATTGGCACCCTCGTGACGGGATTGGTGGCCCTGTCATCAGCGAAGGAGCTCGTGGTGGACATGAAGCTCAAAACAGAATTGTACGACCCCGGTCTTGTTCATGGACGAATCATGGCAACAAAAGAGGTGAGTTTTAGGTGAGGGAGTAAACGATCCCTTTCCGACAATAACTAACTGCGGCGTAGCGACAATGGGGAGAAATGGCGAGGCAAGCTGTTTTCGATTCGACACAATACGCAACGTTTAGCGAAGAAACGGACCGTATCGCTTGCGTGGATGGCACGGCAGCGCTGGTTCCGGGCGATCCCAACAACACTTTCCGATGCCAGGGTCTCGACCTCCTCGATTTCAAAACACATGCCCAACTCGGCAGTTCGTCCGGTAGAGGAGCAGGCTCTTGGGGCTGGACAAGCGCCGAAGGCCGCGAGTTTGTTGCCATTGCTCAGGAAGATGGCACCGCTTTTGCCGAGGTCAACGCCAGGGGGAAGCTCATCTACCTTGGCCGTTTACCTCAATATGATGGAGCCCCTATCTCGCTGTGGCGCGAAATCAAAGGATACAAAAGTTACATCCTCATTGGAAGTGAGGCCGAGCGCCACGGTATCCAGATCTTTGACCTGAGCAAGCTTCTCGATGTTGACTCATCTAGTCCCGTGGTTTTCAACAATCAGGAGGATCTCACAGGATTCTGGGCTGAAGGTCTCCCCCTCGGCCGCTCGCACAACGTTGTTACCAATGAAGAGTTGAATTACGGCGTGGCAACGGGCTTTCAACCTCGAGACGGGCCGCTTGGCGCGGGGCTCGTGTTCTTCGACTTGACGGACCCGTCCAATCCCCGGACCTTGGGCGGCACGGGTGCCGACGGATATGTCCATGACGCCCAGTGTATCGTATACAGGGGGCCTGATACAAAGTACGATGGGAGGGATATCTGTTACGGGTACGACGAAGACTCGTTGACAATGTAAGTGTATACCATTGAAACCTACGGACAGCAGGGTTAACGCGAAGTGGCAGTTTTGATGTCAGCGACAAGGAGAATATCAAAGTCATCTCGAACACGTCATACGAAGGTTTTGTTTACACCCATCAGGGCTGGGTTCTGGACCCCCAATGGCAGCAGTACCTGATTACCGACGATGAGTACGACGAGTTCGACAAGTCAGGCCTTGCTGCCGATGGTTATCCCATCTCATATATCTGGGACATTTCTTCTCTCGAATCACCGAAACAAACCGGCCATTACAAAGGTCTGCGGAAGGGAATCGACCACAACCAATTCGTGAAGGATGGCTTTTCTTACCAGAGTAACTATGGGCTGGGACTCAGTATCCTCGATCTGCGTTCCGTGTCTTCAGACCCAACGGGCAAAGGCATTATCGAGGTCGCCTTCTTTGACACTCACCCCGAAGATGACCATCTCCCAGGTGGTGGAAATGTGACCTTTACTGGGTCGTGGAGTCACTATCCCTTCTTCCCTAGTGGAGTCATTGTCATCAACACCATGGATCGAGGTGCATTTGTTGTGAAGCGTTCCGCACAAGATTAAGAGACAGGCTGCGGCTAACTATGATGCTGAGCCCGGGCTGTGATCCAACTCCCTAGGTACCTGCTTTCTACATGGTCGATATTCGTCGAGACTTGAAGTTTTAGAGAATCACCGTATCATGGGGAGATGAAGAGCTTGGGGCAACGTCGAATTTACTTTTCTTCGGTATCTATCCTGTCTTCTCGCTTTATGCTCACACTCCTGCCCGTCCCTGTTCTCCTTCCGGGACAGCCATCCCATGTTTCCCCCCGTACTTGGAAGGCTCAGCCGGCTGCCAACCGGCTTCGTGTAGGAAGTCTTCATCAGCTAGACGAAATACCTCGACTTTGAGCGGGCGGCAGCATTTTATCATCTCCTTCTCGCTATCAGCACCAAAACCCCATAGTGATAAATCCCCTCCGGGGCAAGTGCCTATAGTCCTTGTTAGACGGGATGTGGCCTACTAATATACGATGGTAGTTGGATAAACCTACTCAGAGCCATCAGGATATCTTGTTCTGCGAGAAACTCCAGGTGATCCCCACCCGCTGCCGGGCACGGATTCATAAAGTACCTCCCTTCCGCATCCAGTCCTGTCACCTGAAAGATGTTTATGACATCGTGGACATCGGATTCGGCTAGCCCAAAGGGCAAAATCGCACGGGTTAGGTTGGAGTGGCAATGGAAATCATACTCTCCGCCACTCAAAACCGTGTTGATATACGGATCGCAACGGGTTCCAAGGAGGTCGTGGACGCGGCCGCCGTGCTCATCCTCCCCGTACCACGCCAAGCTGTCCGAGATGATGGTTACCAAGGGCCGCATGTATGGCAGACAGGACCATAGTCTGTCGTAGGTCGACACGTGTGTCGCATGTAGCTGCCGGGTTCGCGAGGCCCAAAAACGTTCGCGAGGATTATGAGCATTCCAAATATTAAGGTCGCCCACCTGGGAGCCCTCGGGGGTGCTGATCCGGACGATGCTTCCAGCGGGCGCTTTCCAAGCGCGGCCGGAGCGGATCGGGAGAGTGAATTCCTCAAGCAATACACGCGGTGCTTGTTGTGCCGAGGAGTAGAGAGCCGTGTCGACTGTTAGAGGTGATTCCGCTGTTGGAAGATAGGCCGGAACCGGTGTCGGGATCGGTTGGCGGCTCCGAAGACGGTCAGTGGCGCTGAGATTGTGGCTCGACATATCAAGTAGAGCCGAGGGCCAGCGACGTTTGAGATCTTGATCTAGGGATTGATTGAACTAGAGGGTTACAATTTTTGTAAGTGTCTAGCCCCGCCGCCGTCTGGTGTTATTGCTTTCTTTGTTGAAGACTGAGGGGTGCCAGGCTTCATCTCTCGAGGCGACGACTGGAACAACAAACCCCGCACTTGTACTCATGGTAGGAGATTAGTGTACGCGCCTTGATTCTGGCTTCATCCTGGTCAGCTAGCCCCTGTTTCCGGGTGGATCTAAAAGAATACATACATATGGTGCATGCCCCATACGGCGACGCCGGTAGCCGCGTCCGGTTCACACGCTGATGGGCAAGTCTCGACAGTACGGGCACTTCCCGGCTACAACTTGGCTTGTTACACGCCGAGTTTGTGGTATCGTGGTTGTAAAGTACCTAACTTGCCTGTGATGCATATCTGCATGTGTGTATCGATCGACCCCCGCCGTTAACCACTTGAGGCCCGCTGCTAGCCGCTGCTGAAAGCCGGCCTTTCGGGTATTTCCCCCAATGTTCCATTTCCTGTAACCGTCGGGCGGAAGGAACCGAGCTTGTGGGACATGAATTGTGAATCCCGGGAATTGACGGAAACCACGAGCTGTGGACTTCCATGTGGGGATATCAACCCCTCCGAAGAGGTTAAACCGCCCACTTGGCTCCTCAGAACCGCCAACTGTGACTAAGTATCCAACTCCTAGCCAATCCATTGTGTCATAACCAAGTCCAACTCCACGACCGAAAACGACCGGGGTCCCGAACGTGAATCGGCCGCACCGTCTGATGCCAACGTTCCTGTATCTACCCTAGCGCAAGGATGGAAACCGAACGCAACGATGGGGACGAGACCACGAAACCTGATCCCGCTCAGGATTGGGGGGCCATCGAGGGGCTCATTGAAGAACACATTCTTGCTAAACTGGATCCCGAGTTTCTCGCCCACTTTGCTAACAACCAGCCCCCAAAGGCAGCTGTGCAGCCTCCCATCGAGCATGTCCGTGAACACCCAGAGGTGTATCAGCCACCCTGTGCTCTTGACACATCGGGATATCCAGGGGTTACCGACGCCAACTATCTGTCACGGGACGGTGCCACTATTCCCGTGCGGGTTTACAGTCCGGATGAAGCAAGACATGGTCCTGGCCCGTACCCTGTGCATCTAAACTTTCACGGTGAGTCATCCTCCTATCAACACCCGACGTTTTGCGGGTTCTCGTTAACTCGGTTGAGTAGGCGGCGGCTTCGTTCTCGGTAATCTAGATACCGAGGCCACGCTCTGTCTCACCATGAGGGGGGCGGGGGTCTCGGTGGTCGATGTCGACTATCGGTTGTGTCCAGGTGCGTAACCCAACATCCGGTAGCCTTCTCTTAGACGCACAGAAACCACTAACTAGGACAGAAACTACGTGGGGTAAATGCATACATGACGCATGGGATGCCTTGAAATGGGTGAGATGCTTCCTCCCCTGACTAGGCCTAACCTCTTCTCATCCCCAACGGTAGGTTCGAGAGTCGGCCACCGCACTCAACATTAACCCTGATTCCATCTCGATCGGCGGTATATCGGCTGGTGGACACATCTGCCTGGTACTACAACACATGGCCCGCGATGCCGGTATCCCATTGAAGCTTTGCATGGCGTCTGTGACGCCGGCAACAAGAGGACTCGCCTACACCTACTATACCGAATCGCCCTTCCCGTCTTTTCACGAGTTTTACCGAGGTCCAGTACTTCCGTGGGCCCGCATCAAGTACTTTGGTCGTTTGTGTATGCCACAAGAGGCACTTCCCGGATTGCAAAATATGTGGCCTAATTGGTGGTTCGAGCCGCTCGAAGCACCAAACTGGAGCAACCTTTCCGATACGTTTATTCGGACAGCTGAGGTTGACCCACTGCGGGACGAAGGGGAAGCATATGCCATGAAGCTCGTCGCCGGCGGAAACAAGGCCACGATCAAGAGATACCTGGGCTGCCCGCACACTTTCATGTACATCGACTCCATGAAGCGGAAGCACGAGTACGATCGGGACGCAATCATTGCTTTGCGAGCTGCACACAGTCTTGACTAGGTGACAAACCGCCATCTGGGTTGCAACGAAACGTGCGAATCAGCATCAATCATTCCCTCGCCTTGGCCCCCTGCAAGGCCGCTGTTTCTGGTTGGAGGTGTGAAGCCTCGGCCCTTGTTCTGGAAAGGGACCGACGGACAGGAGCGCCGGCCATGTCAGCAAACCGAAACGGCGGACGCCTCTCGACCACTCATTGACAGCGAGTGTCTCGTGCAAGCGATGTCAACGAAGACACTCATTTTTTCCATGAATGCAGAAATGGCATCTTTTTTTCAAAGCCTCCTTGGCCGATGATATTATTTTCGTAATACGCTACATAGACGAGTGCAAATCGCAGCTCCACGTTCGGGGTACATCCCATCGGGTCGGTACGAGGTATGTATTACCATCCAGTTTGTGGGCCCTGGCCGCCCTCACGGCTTCCACCCACTCAGCACTGGCAGGACTGCTGGGCGTCACCAAGGCGGCGGGCCCGGCTGGTTTTGACTGTTTCGATCAAAACGATACTCGTATCTAGAAACTCCTAGCAAGTTTATGGCGTCGCTGCGTATGCGCTGTCGCGCTCAAAGTCTCAAAGATACGATAACAGAAAATAAATGGCGGGTTCTGTTTCCTTCACAAGATGCATATAAAGACCGACGAGTCACACTGCTTCAATGCCTTCTGAGTTGTGCACCTCAGCAAGCAGATCCATCAGCCCCAATTTATTCCAGCCATTGAAAACGATCAAAGCAAACCCCTCAGCCCCTCATCTTCTCCAAACATCAACCCCAAGTTTTGATCATGGTCCTCCCCATCATTCTCTCCGTTCTCCTCACGGCGTGGCCCGCAGTGCGGGCTGAGCAAATCTTCAACAACAGAGGAACTCTGACCGGCTGGGGCGGGACCCAAACGGAGCATAACGGAGAAATTAAAGAGGTCACCGATGTTTTTCTCGACGAGCCGCCGGCGCTTGTCATGACCCAAACCTTTGACGAATCCTACACTGGTCGTTACCACTCCGAGGTCCGCGTCCTGAACGCTTATAAGCACGGCGACACACGGTTCTACGGGTTTGCCTTCCGGCTCCCGCCTGATTGGCAGTTTGACCCCGCGCAAAGCTACGACCTGGCGCAGTTCATCGCGCCTTTCGACAAATGTGATACGTTCATGCCCACCACAATGTTCTGGGCCGAGGGGACGAAACTGTTCACCCGCCTAAAGTCAGGGAGCGTTTGTGACCAAAAGACGAAGGAACTACCCCTCGATGTAACACTCACTGCCGGAGAATGGCACAAGGTGATGATTCAAGCCCGCTGGGAGAGCGAGGCCACGGGCTTTCTACGTTTGTGGTTTGATGACAAGAAGGTTCTGGACGAACAGAACGTTGCCACAACCGTATCCGAAGACGTTCCGTTCCAATTCCGTGTCGGTCTGTACGCGAACGGATGGCACGATGACAAGGGCATGAAGGGCACTCAGGGGTTCCGGCAAGTGTTTTACGACAAGGTTGCCATCGCAACGACGAAAGAAGAGGCGGACCCAGCTCTTTGGTGAACTCAACACATACCTACTGAGGGGAGGAGGGTTTGGAAGAGCCTGTATATAGCAGCGTCTTGTGAAGGGACGACTAGCTCAACAGCTGGACTGGCGCCGTGAGCTGTGTTCTGTTTACTTGATGGCTAAAGTCACAATTGGTAGCCAAGCTAAAATTCCAGGCGCCACTAAATTCTCGTTGTTGCCATGACTGTCGCCGTCGACCCTGTCCTGATCCCTCAACCATTACCTGGCTAGAAAGTGAAAACTTCTCAATGCTGCTTACGAAGTCGGGTATACTTCTCCTTGATCCCACTATCCCAGACGTTAGCCTCTTCAAATGGTCCAACAATCGCATCCCTAGCACAATGCCGGGGGTTGAATGATAACGAACATGTTCGGCGATGCAACCTGCATCCCACCGGAACCGGTCGACAACCTCTCCGAAACCACCAGATCTATAATTGACCCAAGACATGTTGTCCTCGATGGTAGAGCGGATATAGGTATGTGGAGACTGATCCCAGAAAGGACTCAGAATATCCCACGCGGACTGTGACCCGTTTTGTGCCGCAGGGTTGTGGTTCTAGCGCCAACGAGTCAGACTTTTGAACACAGAAAGCCGCGCGTAGACGTACGATGTAGTTCTCAGCAATGTATTCGAATGCTTTTGCCAGGTTCTTGGATTTCCCAACAAAAACCTCCACAAATGCGTTAAACCGAGCCTCTGTCTCTTCCTGCGTAGGGGGCGGGTCCATCCGGACACACGGAGGGGGGGGCGGTTGCCGTTGTCTTGCGAGGAGACCAGTTTGCTCTCCGGTAACCAGGTTACTGGTCGGGATCGCGACCGCTAAAAGCGGCGCGGAGAAGAGGGTAACCAAGCAAGTCTCCAGATGCATCTCAGAAGATAGGTGAGGAATCTACTTCAGCGTGGAGGGAGACAAGCTGGAGAATTGGACGAGCGAGAACTGTTCCAGTCTCCCGAGAAACGGACCACGGTTATACTCTCAACATCACACGCGCGCGGGGAGGAGCTTGTTGCTTGGGCTTGGCCAATTTGGAGAGGTATCATCCCGTGGCATTTTCCCATACCGAGATCAAGAATGGTGGGTTGTCCATCATCCACCTTCCAGAACTCTGATCCTTGGTAATAACGGATTAGCCCGAAACATAGCGCATGATCAGCATTGGTTCCATGCAACCCAATTAATGAAGACCCACAGATTTGGGTTCGGCACGCCGCATCTCGAGACTTCGAGTCATCCTTGATGAATCGAGGCTGCTCGGAAGAAGGGGCCCCACGTGCAGAGCCCGAGGATGCAAGGAGCGTGGGCAAGCGCAAGAAAGAGGGGAATCGCTCGCGCAGGGGTAGGCGGGGAGCAAGATGCTTCGTAAAATTATACTTCAATGGCAAAGAATATAAACCCGAGACCAACCCAATGTTAACCCATAGTTTGTCCACATAATGGTATGGCCCGGGTGAACGACAACAACCCAAGGTTCTCAAAGCATCTTCTCAAAAGCAAGTCACCACTCCTATTAAGTAATGACTGGGTATTCCACCACCATTCCTAGTCTCGCGCGCCTGATATGATACAAGGGAAGAGACTACTCAAAGCACATTCTCCTTGGTCTCGGCAGTGGCCTGCTTCTGATCGATAGGCACGTCGTCATCGTGCTGGATAACCTTCTCGACGGCGGCAACAGCCTCGTCCGCCAGACGCTTGTCCTCGAACACTGCCATGTGTTAGATACGTTGCGTGGTTTGAAGATGGGCAGGTCACAGGCGGGGGGGACATACTGAAGGCAAGTTCTTCCAAAGTGCGGCCGTGGGTCTCGGGGAAGAAGAAGTAGACGAAAACGACTTCATAAGCGAGCCAGCAGCAGTACGAGATGAGGTACCTCCAGCCGACGTCCTTGAGACCAATCGGGTTGACGAAGGTGGTGAAGAAGGAAGCCAGGCGACCGAAGAGCTGGAAGACGGCAATACCGCTCGAGCGTTCGGCGTAAGGCCAAACTTCAACCATGTAGGCTGCGGGATGGTTAGCGTTTCGAATCTCAAACGGGCCGAAGTTAGTATGGGGATCTTACTGTAGGTGAGCGCGTTGTAACCCATGTTGTAGCAAGGAGAGTAGGCATAGATGAAGAACAACACGGCGATGTTGGCCGCTTGGTTCGGGTGGCCAGACTGCTCGGCGGTCTGGGCACGTTCCATAGAGATGGTCCACGCAATGTAGCAGAGCAACAGACTGATGGTGCAGGCGAGGTACATGACACGGCGGCGGATCTTGACGACGAGCAGCGAAACGACAACGCCGCAGAACAAACTCCAGCACGCAATGGAAACGTTGATCTTTTGAATGTACTGCGAGTCCTGGAACCCAATGAGTTTGAGGAGATCTCCGAGGTAGTACCTAAACGGGGGGGCTCGTGTCAGTCCTTCGAGTTCCTGGCCAAAAGCCCATTGCACGATGGAACTTGCAACGAAAGGCAGTTTGTAACCACTTACGAGATCAGAGTGTTGCCAGACCACTGGGTGAAGAGACCCAGCATGGTGGTGATTAGAAGACGGCGGCGCATGCCGGCGGTCTTGAAAAGATCCAACCAGGACTTCTTGGACGCCTCAACCTCCAGCCGGATGACAGTTTGCATTTGGGCAAACTCGGCGGCAACGAACTCAGCCCCACGGTCGGTTTCGCCGTGGTACTTGGCGAGAATGGCCTGTGCCTCGGAAGCACGGTCCTTCGTGATAAGCCATCGGGGACTCTCGGGCAAAAAGCTGTTCGGTGGACCCAACGGTCAGCATTTGATCAGGGCATCAACGTACGGTAAGGGTCAGGGGCAAGACGCACAAGACGAAGGTGAGCTGTAGCAAGGAGGGGCAGATTTGCAGCAGAGAGGGGATTCTCCAAGCCCACTGCGTCTGAATGCTGTTGGTGCCGAAGCAGATGGCAGCAGCGATGATCTGTCCGACGAAGTAGGAGACGTTGAAAAGCGAGGTCAGGACCGGGCGTTCCTTGGGGTAGGCAAGCTCGCCGATGAGCGAGGAGCCAGAAACGATGCAGGTCGGGATTCCGAAACCGAGAATCATACGAGCGACGATGTACATGCCAACTGTCACGGGCGAGGTCAGCTTGAAGCGGCCAGCGCAGAACACACAAGATACTAACCGTGGACCGAGAAACCCTGGATGAGAGCTCCGATGACCATGATGCAAGATCCGCCGAAGATGGACCACCGGCGGCCGAAACGGTCGTTGACCATGGGGATCAAGGGGAGCGAGAGAATGGCACCGAGCGAGTAAGCGGCCGCGATAATGCCCTTGAGGGCACCCTGCGGGTTCTCAAAGTCTGGACGCGACCCGAGTCAGCTTTGCCCGGATGAGCAAGGGGTGGCGCTGCTGCTAAAGCTAGGTACTTACATTCGACCCACGAGTCGACGATCTGAAGCGCATTGATCATCTGGGAGTCGAACCCAGAGGTGAGCTCGATACCCATGCATGTCGGGAAGAGCATCAGGTACAAGAAGAGCAAGTTCGGCTTCTTGTAGAACGGCTTCTTGTCCTCGTTGGCAAGCCGAGTGATGATGGGGTCGGACTTGCCGACTTCGGCAGCGGCTGCGATCGCCATTTTCGCTGGTCCAGACGGTCTCCCGGTATCAAAGCGAGACTGGTGGAAGAGCTGGAGGAGGAGGAGATGAGGAAGAAGAGGACGCGTCCGTCTGTCGAGAACCGCAGGAGAAGGCTGCCTTTATTCCAACCGCGCCCATGGGTCCAATATACGACGCTGCAGAGGCGATCCACGACCCCGGGAAGGGGTTTTTGGCGCTTTCCCCAATTCCCCCATTCCAAGAAAAGAACGCCTTTCTTTCCATCATCCCAACAGGGAGGGTATGCCGTTAGGTCCCGCCTGAGAGTCGGACTGCGGTTGGCTCAAGGAGGCTCTCTAGCGGGGCTGCAAGGATCGTGAGGATGCGATTCCCCGTGGAGAAGGTCGGACTGACCCCATGATTCCCCAATACCCCAACCTGTCTCCCTGTGTGGGTAGCACCCCCCTTGTGCCACCCACGCTCGCCACGGTGTACTCGCGCGGAGCAAGGGGGGGGCTCCCGTGTTTCTCTGCTCCTCTCCCACTCAGCGTGCCCCGTATCCGCTGTTGAGAGTTGTCGCTAGCGTATACCACGCCAAAAATGTCCGCAGTTACCTCGGGGCGGGAGGTGGGTAGCAATTCCGGGGTGAAAGTTCCACCTCCAGCATCCACTCCTCGTCGACGCGAGTCCACAAACAAGACAGACGGAACAAGCGAGGGAGGGTGTGACCCCGCGACCAAGGCAACCAACCACGGAGCGGCGGCCTTGATCGATTTCGGACAATGGCAGATGGTCGGGCCTGCACTGCGTGGTTGGCAGGTACCGAAGCCCAGAGCCAGCCTGGGCATCGCCTTGGCACTCGCGGGGCGGCGCCTCGAAGCTTGCTTGTCAAGCCACTGGATTGGAGGAACCTTGCAGGAATGGAACCCGTCTCCTCCGGCTAAATGCCACGCTGAACATGCCAAGCCGGTTCGTTCGCAGTCTCGTCCCGCTAGCGCAAAGCGAACAACCGCAACCTCTCACATTGGCTCATTCCTGGGCCGCTGGACGGATCTCCTCCCCCTGTCCCCATCTCATCCGCAATCTTGTCAGACGCAGCCGTGTCCTCCTCGCCATCTCTAATCGGTCCGCAAGCCATCCAACGGCTGACAGTGGCCAAGCCTGTGGCGGCCAAGAGAGATCCGACAGAGCCGCCATCAGAACCAACAGACAGGAAGAGGATCGCGAAGGGGAAAGGAGCGACGTTTTGCATGTGTCAACAGCGATGCCCATTGACCCGTCCATATTAGCGAACCCCGCAACACTCCCGCCTTACCGTCTATATATTGCATCCCACGCTTGCCTTGTCCCCATCCGGACATGCAGGATCACCCCCAATCAAGTGCTCCGGTCTGGTCGCAAGGAACTGGGGTTTGCTCTCGCTTCAAATGGAAGGTTTCGCGCCTCTTTCAATTTGTGCTCGAATTGCCAAGAGTCTGTTGGTTGAACTCACCGAGGATGTTGGTTCACAACTCCGCCTCGAGCGTGCGTTTGGCAACTTAAGCTATCTGAACTGAGGAGTCAAGACTACCTGGTGTCAGGTAGTGCCAGTGTCGAAGGACGGCAGATGGGCCAAGGCCGAGCCCTCGACATCGGGAGGAAGCCAAAAATTGCCGACGTTCCAGTTCCCCGATGCCGATTTGACTGATCTAGTCCGCCAAGGACAACGGCCCAGCTTGGCGCCATGGAGTTTCGATTTAGGCACACGGAAGACTCAGCAGGAACGCCACAGCTACGAAACAGGAACGCAAATCATGGCGGGAGCATGCAAGCCGTTTGTCCAAATCACAGAGCAGAAATCGCCGGATGCCGAAATCACAGCGCGATTCCGCCAGGCTTTCCACCTGTATGCTATGCAATGCCGAGTTCCAGGTTGTTTACCCCGGGCCACACCCCACTCAGTTGTGGTTGGGTGTTTACATGTGCCTCATGGGTTGGATGGTAACTGACTCTGATCTTGGGGTACTTTGTGTTGCCCGTTCTGTTCCAAGTCCTTTCAGGCAGATCTTCCCGATCCGAATGCATGTCTTCGAGCTTTCGGCTAGACAACATCAGTGGGTAGGTAGGTAGATTCCCAGTCGAATCAACAATCACCCCAGCACATGCTCGAGAACGATTCAAGAGAAGATGCAGCCACCTTCCTCATTGCTTGGGAAAGAAGAACGGGGAAAAAATGATGGCGATATGGCAGGTGGGCAGTTGCCGTCTAGCTGTGCCTCGAGTTGTTTGATACGCCAAGCCTCCACATTTTGGATTCAATCACTCTCAAGTGCGCTAGAGGCGCAGCGTCCAACTCTTGCAGTCTCGTCGTAATTAATTGACTCCTGCAGGGGTCCTCGTTGGTGGTGGGGTGGATTCTTCATCACGGGTGCTCAGCTGGCTCGTTTCCCCAGTTTCAGTGAAAACTCGACTGAAGGATTCAAACGCGGTTGTCCCCCCTGCGGGGCAACCCCGGGCCTCGCTAGCGGCCACTGGGAGGGTGCTTACCTATTCTCGGCCGGCGAGATGTTTGCTGGATTCACTTCGACAAAAACGAGATTGGTGGAAGTGTCTGCTCCTCGCAAACCGCGATGCAGCACAATGGATTTCTTGAGAAGAGCCAAACAGTCCAACAGAAACTAAATTAAGAGTAAACTTATAGAATTATCCAGTGCGATGCCCTCTTCAACAGCAAACAGTATCTCTCTTATGTTTCCTCCTCATCTATTCCACTCGGGTTTAGACGGACTCTTTTTTTGTGAACGAGATACATACCTAAGCAGAACCGCTGTCCGGGTCCGGTCCGGCTTGAACTTTGTGTTTATTGGGCCCTTTTGACCCCGATCCGACAGCATAGCAACGCTCTCGGCGGCGATTGCGTAGTATGGGAAGATGGGGATGCTGAAAACCAGGGGTGGATATCACCTCCTGAAGCAGCACTGACTGGGCAGAACTTAGAGCTCGGTTCATCCGCCATCTTCCTCGGGTGCTGCTTATCCACCTTGCTCTAAACAGCGATGAAGGGGACAAGATGCTTGGGGTTTGTTTGTCTTGACAAGACTTCCAAGATTGAACACCGGAAGAAGCGCCGCTTCCGAGACTGTGCGGCCGGTAGATCTGAGCTAACTAAGGGATGCTTTAAGCGGTAAATTATCACATTGAACCCTATCAGAGTATGTTGGAAGGGACGTCGAAAACTTGCATGTTGATAACAACAACCACCGCTGGCAGGGCAGTTTGCTTTGCGGTTAAAACCCCGCTGCCCGGTTTTTCAAATTTTCACCAACTGAACTGGTGGAAGTGGTCAACCCCATGATCCGGGGGAGGGAGAGGTGCTCATGCACCAGGCGTTAGTCTGCGACTAAACAAACATATCGGACTTGAGAAAAGGAACATGACAGGGAATCGCAGGTTGAAGAGTCCATGGAAGTTATTGTCTCTGGGTCGCTCCCAGTTTGCAGATTTGAGGTTTCCGCGGCGTGGAATCTAGTTTATCGCCAACTGGAGATGTGCCAAAGCCGGCAATCTCTGTTAACAGCTGTTCTTGACCATTTGGAATAAATATCGGGCACTTAGATACTTATATGTGCTTAGCTACCTGTTCAATCCATCTCTCACGATGTTCGATACTCGCGGCGGAACTAGCTAAAAATGTGCTAAAGACAACCTAAGGTGTCAACCCCCTACAGTGCCAAGCTCCTCTATAGGTATGTGGACTACATTGTGCATCGCAGTGGTCATCTTGGTTTACGGGTCTCATCGTTTATTGGAGCCATGTTGCCGTGGCTAAATGTTCAAGACAGTCAAGCTGAATATACTAACTACGCACGTAGTAGGTGATACTTTGGCCCTGAAGTTCTTGGGAATAGGCAACAGGACACATTTGCTAGAGAGTAGAGGTACGAACAAATATCGGCGCAGGAAGGGGCACAGGGTGGTAACTTGAAGTGCTGTGTTACCGAGGCTGCATTCCCTTCAGGATCTAGGATACCTATAAATACCTGAATAACATGGTCTCAAAATGGGTCGGGCGGGGTCCATTGCGCAAGTCTTCATGATTAATCCTCGTCATCTTCGTTATCCTCACCCTCCTCCTCACCCTCCTCATCACCCTTCTCCTCACCCTCCTCCTCACCTCCGTCCTCCGACTTCTCAGTATCCTCCGCTTCAGATCCATACTGACCACACTTCTTTTCGGGGTTTGATTCGTGGTATCCCTTTTGACAACCTGGTTCGGAACCGAGCCTGTTACAGCAGTCCCATACAAACCCATCGGGGAAGTCTTCTCGCATGGTATCCGTGTCGATCACCCCATGGCATCTCTCATCATGATCTGCCCAAAAATAACCATCATAGTCGGGCTCGAGCTCGCCTAACCCAGGTGTCAGCTTGTCCTGATGAACTTCGAAAATGCGGGTAGGTAGGCTTCGACGGCCAGCCCGCTGCCACTTTGTACCATCATGATATCTGCACCTGTCGGTAGTCCCCTCGTAAAAAGCCTGACCGCATTGAACGCATATACTAAGGGTTGGGGCCAGTTTCCGTTTCTTAGGGTTTGGTCCGCCCTGTGGATTACCACCTTCTGCCTTGTGGTTGACCAGATTCCCCTTGGGCTCAACCAACGCGAGATACTTGAGAGCTTTGGAGTAGACGCGAGCATCGTCGCAGAGCGCAACAAGAATGGCCCGAACAGCCTCGTCTGATGCATTGAACAGGGCATCCATGGTGTTGTCGCTTTTCTTCGTATTGTTGTTGGCCTGAAGAGGAATTCGGAATCCCCTGTCCACTACGTGGAACGCGTCTGTTTACCACAAGGATCATGGAATGAAAAAGGGTTAGGGTTCCAGATCGCGAACCCACGTGACGTGGTGGGAAATGAAGAAGGGCGTCGCAATCCTTTGTCGACATCGACTGCCGAAGGACGGCGAAATGGCGGGGTCGGCGCAGGACCAGATCGTGGTCGAGGTGGCGGACCAACCATCCCCGCTGAAGCGACCGAGCCGCGCCCCGAAACCGAGTGCGAAAGTTCGCGAAGCCATGCAATCGATCGAAGACGCAACCACCGCGTCGAGAAGGACTACGAGCGATGCTACGCGGACCATCGCTTCGAGAGGAACACGCGCACTAGGAGGCGGGAACGCGACCAACAGCGAGGTTGGGACCGGGAAGACAGCGCTACAGACACTCCTAGAGGTGCTCAACGCACAGCGAAACGAGATGCTCGCAAGAGCATCGTACGCCGAAGTCGCTCGCACCCCACCATCAAGCCAACCAAGCGGGGTACGCACCCTCTCCTCGTCGAACACGACACCCTCATCCTTTACCGACACGATGTTCTGCGCCATCGACACATCCAGAGCGGAGGAAAACGAAAAGAACAAAGTCCAGGTGGCGGATGTCAGAAAAGCAATCGAGGCTGAGGTCCGGACACTAGAGAACATGGGAGATTGGCGCTGCGCTGCGGTTGTAAAGGAGGCCCGGAACCCGGATCGGGTCAAGGTGGTTTGTAGAGACGAAAACGAGACCAGGATTGTCAAGGATGCAGCACAAAAGATCACTGTCCCGGGCGTACGGGTGCTGAGGGATCAGCTCTACCCAGTGAGGATCGACAATGCTAACCGCACAGCGGTCCTCGACGCCGACGGGAACGTTTTGCCAGGGGCAATGGAAGCCCTTGGGGCAGAGAACGACGTCAACATCGCGAAGATTGCCTGGCTCAGCAGGAAGGACACAGGCAAGGCTTACGGCTTGATGGTCGTCTACGTGACGAAGGTAGCGAAGCAAGGCGACTTCTAGACGGGCACTACTTCCATCTAGCCGGAGAATCCGCCTACACGACCGTGTTCGCGCCCCGGGAGGGCCCAACCCAATGCTACAGATGCCAAGAGATGGGCCACAAGGCCTTCGCATGCAAGAAGCCGCAGGTATGTGGAAGGTGTGCGGAACAGGGTCATCACCACAAGACCTGTCATTCCGCAGTCCTGAAGTGCATGCTTTGCAGAGGACCACACGAATCATTCAGCAAGAACTGTCGGGTACGCTAGCTGCACAATGGGACCCAGAACGCTTGAGATCCTTCAGCTTAACGTCCGCAAACGGAGAGAAGTGCAAGAGAGTCTGCTAAACGACGAGGGGCTTAAGAACTATACAACATTGGCAATCTCCGAGCCATATGCCAGACTGATTGACGGTTCGGTGGCGATGATGCCAATGAGTCATCACAATTGGACAAAACTCATACCAACGACAAGACGAGAGACACGATGGCCGATTCGGAGTATGTTATGGGTACGAAGCGATGTGGAGGCCGAGCAAATTCCAGTGCCGTCGGCAGACCTCACCGCAGCACAGATCCGACTCCCAGACCGCGTGGTGCTGGTGGTGTCAGTCTACGTGGAGGGAGGCAGCGACGAAACACTGGAAGTGGCGATGAGAGAGCTCGACCGGCTGATTAGGAGGTTCCGAAACGGAACGGGAAATAGGACGGACATCATTCTGGCGGGCGATTTCAACCGCCACGACCAGCTCTGGGGTGGAGACGACGTGTCACCACTGAGGCAAGGTGAGGGAGACCGCATCATCAACCTCACGGAAGAACACTCCCTTTGCAGCCTCCTCCCAAGAGGCACGAAAACATGGCAGTCAGGGGACGCAGAAAGTACGATCGACCTGGTACTGGCCTCAGCGGAATTAACAGAGCAACTACTCAATTGCCGGATCCACCCCTGCGACCATGGATCTGACCACAGAGCGATCGAGACGACATTCGACATCGCAGTAGAAGACCGCCAAACCGAGACGAGGTTCCTCTTCAAGGACGCGCCCTGGGCAGAAATCAGGAACAGGGTGGCAGCGAACCTCGAGCATACCCCCCAGGGTGGCAGCGTCCAGCAGCAAACGGACCGGCTCATGACGGCGGTAACCGAAGCGGTCTTCGGCCTGACGCACAAAGCCAAGCCATCACCATACGCCAAGCGGTGGTGGACAACAGACCTGACACGGCTCCGCCAGGCCTATACATTCTGGAGAAACCAGGCGAGAGCTCGACGAAGGATGAGGCAAACGTCACCAGAACTCGAACAGCGAGCCAGGAATGCGGCCAAGGAGTACCATGACGCTATCCGCAGACAGAAAAGCTCACACTGGAACGACTTCTTAGCCGACGACGCCAACATCTGGCAAGCAACGAAGTACCTGCAAACGGGCAGCGGCACGATGGGCGACAAGGTACCCCCGCTTACCCGACCTGACGGCTCTGTCACGGAAGGCAAAGAAGAACAAGCACAAACTGTTGGAGCAGGCAACAGGGCTGGAAGCAGGAAGACGAAGTCCCCATTCTGAGGCTACTCCTAAAAGCTCGGGAAGCAGGAGGAAAAGAGGCCGACCGCGGGGAGGTGGGTGGATAACCCCACAGAGATGTGGGGTCACGTGACCCACACATCTCACACAAACGCTACTAGCCACCTTTTCCACGCCGCTGCCAGAGAGAATCAAAGACGAGGGACAACGTCCTCAGCGGGCACCAGTACAAATGCCGGACCTGACAATGGAAGAGGTAGAGCAGAAGGTGTCACGGCACCAAGCCTGACCTGCTTAGGTCACGTGGGCAGCACGTGCCTACGCGACCTGGACCCACACTAGCAGCAGTATCTCCTCTCCGTTAGCGTCCCCTTACGAGAGCTTCCTCTCTCGTCATCGCACAACTCAGTCATTAGCCAGAACCTGACCCTGTCCCGTGACTCCCCTGACCACGCCCCGTGACAGAAGGTCTTGTCCGCCAAACGGTGGAAGGCACCCGGGGAAGACGGTCTACTGGCAATGGTACGGAAACAGCTCTGGCCAGTTGTTAAAGACAGAGTGCTCCATTTGTTTCAGACTTCGCTTCGAGACGGCGACATCCCTAGCCAATGGAGGAACGCCAAGATCATTCCACTAAAAAAGCCAGGGAAGAGCGACTACACGCTGGCCAAGTCCTGGAGACCTATCTCGCTGCTCTCCACGCTTGGCGAGATACTGGAAGCAGTCATTGCGGAACGCCTATCCTATGCTGTGGAGACCTTTGGCCTTCTCCCTGGGAACCACTTCGGAGCTAGGAAAAGACGCTCAACCGAGCAGGCTCTCCTACTACTTCAAGAACAGATCTACAAGGCATGGAGAGCTAGGAAGGTGCTCAGCCTGATCAGCTTCGACGTGAAGGGTGCATACAACGGAGTCTTCAAGGACAGGCTGCTCCAGAGACTCAGAGCAAGAGGCATACCAGACGCCGTGGTCAGATAGATCGATGCCTTCTGCTCCAGGCGCACAGCGACCATCGCGGTAAACGGGTTCACGTCCGAGCGACAAGAGTTGCCCCAAGCGGGACTGCCGCAGGGGTCGCCGCTGTCCCCAATACTGTTTCTCTTCTTCAATGCAGACCTGGTACAGCAGAAAATCGACGCGAATAGAGGCTCGATTGCCTTCGTTGACGACTACACAGCCTGGGTCACGGGTCCATCAGCAGAGGCAAATCGTGCAGGCATCCAGGCTATCATTGACAGAGCCCTAGACTGGGAAAGACGAAGCGGTGCACAGTTTGAAAGCGACAAGACGGCCATCATACACTTTACGAGGAACAAAGAGCGATCTTCGGAACAACCGTTCTCTGTCAAAGGCGATATGGTCAAGCCGACTGAGAGTGCAAAGATCCTAGGTGTAGTGATGGACCGCGAACTCCGATACAAGCAGCACATAGCCAGGACGGCAGCCAAAGGTCTTGCAGCCGCTTTAGCCCTGAAGAGGCTGAAGATGCTTTCCCCACGGACAGCCAGGCAACTGTTTGTCGCGACAGTAGCCCCTGTCATGGACTACGCTGCCAACGTTTGAATGCATGCGTGCGGAGGGAAGGCACTGAGCTGACTGAACAGGGCGCAGAAGATCGGGGCTCTGGCCATCACGGGAGCTTTCGGGACCGCGGCAACGGCCGTGGTGGAAGCTGAAGCGAGCATCTACCCCATACGAGAACGACACACCCAGGCGGCAGTCAGGCTATGGATCAACATCCACACCCTGCCCGGATCGCATCCCCTCGCGGTGAAGAAAATCCGGACGACTGTGCGATTCGTATCCCCGCTGCAGAAACTCGCCCGAGCGGTAGAAGGAACAGAAGTTGACCGGATGGAAACGATCCAGGAATATGCCGTCTTACCTTGGGAACCCCGCCTGCGGCCGACGGTTGAAGCTGACCGAGCAAGGGCGGCCGAGAAGGTCGACAAAGCTACGGGAATCCTGATTGCGACTAGCTCGGCTGTAAAGGGAGGCATTGTTGGCATGGGCGGTATCGCACGGGACACTCTCTTCAACAGAACCAACGAGACGGTGGCAAGCTATGCCGTGGCCCTCGGAACACGGGAGGAGCAAAATCCATACACTGCAGAACTAGCAGCCATCGCAATGGCCTTGGAGAAGGTACTGGCCAGCATCTGTCACAGGCACATCACCATCGCCACTAGGAACCAGTCAGCGCTAGCAGCAATTAGGCAACCGCGGCAACAATCCGGCCAAGGCATTATACGACACATCTACGAATTGACTAGACTGCATCAAAAAAGAGGGAACTCGATCAACCTGCAGTGCAAGGTTCCAATCAATGCCGCACAACATCACATGGGATGCATATGGAATTGATGTTGACATCACCTCAAAACCTCGCGTGATGTTGATCAACATGCCCATCGTATGATGTGTATGTGTACAATGTTGATCTCGTTGACATCACCCCTGCAGTATCCTAAGCCTCATCCTCGATTTCAGTTTCGTCAAATTTGAACCCCATTGCAACATCCCCAAAGCCCCCTGTAGTGAACTCCTCCACCTCTCCGTCACTCCCCACAGCTGTATGATCATTTAACCATGTTGTGGCCTTCATATTCATGGTTCCATCGTCACCACAACTCTGCGGATTCACCAGCTCCTCCTCCTGAATTGACAGCAGCAAAGGGTCAACCTGTTTGACCAGGCCTGCACGGTACCAAGATCGAAGTACTTGGCACATGCTGACGATTTGTGCATCGAGAAGTGTCCTCTGTGGCGAGACCATTCTACCAAATGCCGAGAATAGCCTCTCACTCTGCAGACATGGGTTGAACTGTGAGGAAATCAAGAGCCATCTGAGACAGACGGGGATATCTATGACGCCGCTCATGCCAGTATGCAATAGGATCTCGGGTCTCGATATGCTCACTGTCTGAAGAAGCACGTCATCCCATACAGTAGGACTCTTCCGATTTCGAGCAGTCCAGCCATCAAATGAGATGTGCACCAGACCAGGGCAGCGACGCAGAACATTGGAAATGGTATCTCGGTGTTTGAAATACTCTGCAATGATCTTATTTCGGATAGAATCTCCGGTTACATGGGCTCTCCGTAGTGCAACAGATGGATTCAGGTATTCGAAGGTGGCGCATAGGTCAGGCTCCTCGGCATCAGTGAAAGCCCTGTTGGTATTGACAATCCACTGAACGATCAACCGATGGAAGCGGTCTGGGCTGAACCCCTTGACGAGGGAATTGGCAATAGCTCTTTGCGCAGGCTGAGGCTGATCACCTCCAGAGCCACGCCGAGATGCGATCCTGGACAGAGATTTCCAGCCGCGACGAGCGGGTCAGAGGGCACAAGGTGCTTGATTGCAGATGGGTTTACGTGTACAAGTTCGACAAACATGGCAGATTTGTTAAGGCAAAGGCGAGGCTGGTCGTCAGAGGCGACCAACAGCTCAGAGGAGCAGCCGAAAATAACTATGCCGCAACGCTTGCAGGCAGATAATTCAGGACAGTGATGGCGATTACCGCCCGATTCGACCTCGATTTATTGCAGTTTGACGCAGTCAACGCATTCGTCAACGCAGATCTGGACGAAGACGTCTTCATGCGCATGCCACCAGGGCATCGGCGGCACCAGACGATCCTCAAGCTTAACAAAGCGCTCTATGGCCTGCGCCGATCGCCGCTTCTCTGGCAACGAACGCTCTCCAGGGCACTTGACAATCTTGGCTTTAAGGCAGTACCCCACGAACCTTGCGCATTTACCAGAAACGGAGTTATCATTTTCTTCTACGTCGACGACATTGTCATCGCCTTTCGCGAGTCTCAGCGCCAGGAGGCACTCAGAACGATGATTCAGTTACGCACACGATACAAACTGACTGGCGGCGAGCCACTCCAGTGGTTTCTGGGCATGGAAATCCTGCGTGACCGCTCGAACCGCCTGCTTTGGCTCTCCCAGAAGTCATACATCGACAAAATCGCCACACTCGCGCAGACGGAGACCGCCTCAGGGTCACCTATGACCAAGGAAGAACTTCTGCCTTATGAAGGCATAGCGACCGCTCGGGATGTCATTACCTACCTTCGAAAAATTGGCTCCCTGCTTTACGACGCCGTCATCACGCGCCCCGACATCGCATTCGCAGTCTCTAGACTCGCTCGCTTTACAACCAACCCTGGACTTGCCCATCAGAAGGCCGCCGACCGCGTACTCCTCTACCTCAAACACACAAGCACTCTCGCCCTGCAGTTTGGCGGAGCAGACGACCTCCGCATTGCCAGCGATGCCAGTTTTGCCGACAACTCTCTGAATCGCAAAAGCAGCCAAGGTTACGCCATGAAGCTTTTCGGTGGTCTCATCGCCTGGCGGGCGAACAAGCAGGACACCGTCACCACATCGACCACTGAGGCAGAGCTCCTTGCTCTCTCACAGGCAGCCAAGGAAGGCCTTTTTGTCTCACGCCTACTCAAGGAGTTGGGCGTAACACTGGACTTACAGCGCCTAGTCATTGAAGTTGACAACACTCAGACAATCCGGCTAGTTACAGAGGAGATCGCGAAACTCAAGACGAACCTCAGGCATGTGGACATCCACAACCACTGGCTACGGCAGGAATACGCAGCTGGAAAGATCGACGTCATGTACACCAAGAGTGCAGAGATGATGGCAGATGGCCTGACGAAGGCGCTTGTTCAGGAGCAGTTTGTTAGTTTCAGGGAGCAGATGGGACTGGTTGATGTGAGGGAGAGGCTCGCAGAGAGCAGGAAAAAGGAAGAAACAGAGAATAGGGTGGCAGAAGGGATTCAGGAAGGTAGTGGCAGCTGAGAGAGCCAGTTTCGCCCTCGCGGGCTCAACTGAGGGGGTGTGTTGGATTTGGAAGGCGGTGAGGAGGGGGAATTCAGGGGTTCACTAGTGGCTGGGCATTAGTATTTTCAGGATCAGGGCGAGGCCCGCGGCAGTGGGAACAGGACAGAGAGACAGAGACACAGACATCATCATCAATGAACTGGTTGCCCCTCTTTCATCACCTTTTGGCACCCAAATCACATTGGTACAGTCAATTCCGTAGCTGTTGGCTTTCCAACAATATGGCACAGCCATTTTCAAGCAGGATTCCGGCCCTATAACAATGCATCATCAGATAGAAAGTCGTCAGGAGGATCCGTAATAGAAGCTCGCCTTCTCTAGAGGAACTAGTTAGAATAGCTAGTGGATAGGTATACATTCAAGCCACCACCGGGCTAAATGGACCATGCGTGGATAGTTATAGGCACCACCTTGGGCATTACCTCAATCACCAAATCACCAAACCCACTGCCTTAGCTAACTGTCGGAACATCTACGCCAGAGTTACGTCCTCGCAGGGGGATCCACCGCCGGGGCAGTCGTCACGTGGTCCTGGACCTCGGGGACGACAACCCCGGCTGCAAAATCTGAGCCGAAAAAAGCACGATAGTAAAAAAGATTCGAAAAACAAGGGAGAGGTTCATCGGCGAGAGGCGATCGAGGCCAGGAACCTTTTGAGAAAGTCGGGCGGCACTGCCGAGGGACTGCAAGATGGCGGCGGAGGCGCAGCCCCAAATCGTGGTCGAGGTGGCCGACCAACCACCTTCGCCGAGACGACCGAGCCGCGCGTTGAAACCGAGCGCGAAAGCTCGCGAAGCCATGCAATCGCTCGAGGACGTGGCTACCACGTCGAGGAGAGCGGCGAGCGAGTACCACGCGGGCGGTTACGACGCGAGGAGCACGCGCGTCTGGGATTCTATATGGAGCCAACAGCCGGATCGAGACGGGGAAGTCAGGTATACAGATGCTCCTGGAGGCGATCAACGAACAACGAGACGAAATGTACCGAATGATTACCGAGCAGCGAAACACGATTGGCGAACTACGCGAGGTGATTTGCAAGCAGCACGACGCGATTCAAGAACTACATCGCCAACTTGCAGACACCAGGACCCAGCTGTCTGAAGAACTGAGACAAGCGCGGGATCAGATTGATACCCTTCAACGCAACCCGGTAGCCATGGCTTCGTCCCAACCAAGCGCAAGAGGGTCATACGCCGAAGTCGCTCGCACCCCACCATCAAGCCAGGCCAAGCGGTGTGCGCACCCTCTCCTCGCGAAACACGACGCCTTCATCCTTTACCGACACGTTGTTCTGTACGATCGATACATCTAGAGTGGAGGAGAAAGAGAAGGGAAACGTCCAGGTGGCGGACATTAGAAAGGCAATCGAGACAGAGGCCAGGGCACAGGAAAGCATGGGAGACTGGCGTTGCGCTGCGGTTGTGAAGGAGGCCCGAAACCCGGACCGAGTCAGAGTAATTTGCAGGGACGAAGGCGAGGTCCAGCTCGTCAAGGAAGCGGCAGAGAAGATCAGTGTTCCTGGAGTGCGGGTATTGAGAGACCAGTTGTACCCGGTGAGGGTAGACAATGCCAACCGAACAGCGGTCCTCGATGCGGACGGAAACATCCTGCCGGGAGCCGCAGAGGCGCTAGGGACAGAGAACGACGTCAACATTGCGAAGATTGCCTGGCTCAGCAGGAAGGATACAAGCAAGGCCTACGGCTCGATGGTTGTCTACGTGACGAAGGGCAGCGAAGCAAGGCGACTTCTAGACGGGCGTTACTTCCATCTCGTCGGAGAATCCGCTTACACGACCGTTTTCGCGCCCCGGGAAGGCCCAATCCAGTGCTACAGATGCCAGGAGATCGGCCATAAGGCCTTCGCCTGCAAAAAGCCGCAAAGATGCGGAAGGTGTGCGGAACAGGGTCACCACCACAAGACGTGTCAGTCCGTGGTCCTGAAGTGCGTGCTATGCAGAGGACCACACGAGTCATTTAGCAAGAACTGTCGGGTACGCTGGTTGAACAATGGGGCCCAAGACGCTTAAGATTCCTTCAGCTCAACGTCCTGCAAACGGAGAGAAGTGCAGCAGAGTCTGCTAAACGACGAGGGACTCTAAGGACTCTCGCAGTGCTGGGCCATCTCTCGAACCATATGCTCAGGCTGATCGAAAGCTCGGTGATCGACGGTCCCAATGAGTCATCACAACTGGGACGAAGCTGATACCAACGACAAGACGAGAAGCCACGTGGCCAATTCGGAGCATGCTATTGGGTACGAAGTCGATATAGAGGTTCGAGCCAGATTCCAGTGCCGTCGGCAGACCTCACCGCAGCACGCATCCGGCTCCCAGATCGGGCAGTGCTGATGGTGTCAGTGTATGTGGAGGGTGGTAGTGACGAAGCACTGGAAGATGCAATGAGGGAAATTGACCGACTGATTAGGAGGTTTCGAAACGGAACAGGGACGAGAACGGATATCATACCTGGCGGGCGATTTCAACCGCCACGACCCAGCTTTAGGGGAGGGGACGATGTCTCACCACGGAGACAAAGGCGAAGGGAGACCGCATCATCAACCTCATGGACGAAACACTCCCTCTGCAGCCTCCTCCCAAGAGGCACGAAGACGTGGCAGTCAGGCGACATTGAGAGCACAATCGACCTGGTACTGGCCTCTGCAGAACTAGCAGACCAACTACTCAGATGCGCGATTCACCTCCTGCGACCATGGCTCAGACCACAGAGCAATCGAGACAGCTTTTGACACCTCGGTGGAGGACCGTCCCAGTGAGACGAGGTTCCTCTTCAAGAACGCGCCCTGGGCGGAAATTAGGACTAGGGTGGCAGCAAACCTCGAACGCATCCCCTGGGACGGCAATGTCCAGCAGCAGACGGACAGGCTCATGGCAGCGGTAACCGAGGCGGTCTACGGCCTGACACCTAAAGCCAAACCCTCACCATACGCCAAGCGGTGGTGGACAACGGACCTGACACGGCTTCGCCAGACATACACGTTTTGGAGAAACCAGGCGAGATCTCGACGTAGGATTGGGCAAACAGCACCAGAGCTCGAACAACGAGCCAGGATGGCAGCCAAAGAGTACCACGACGCCATCCGCAGACAGAAGAGTTCGCATTGGAACGACTTCCTGGCCGATGACGCTAACATCTGGCAAGCAACGAAGTACCTGCAAACCGGCAGCGGCACGATGGGCGATAAGATACCCCCGCTCGTCCGACCCGATGGCTCCATCACGGAGGGTAAAGCAGAACAAGCGCAGGAGTTACTCACCGCCTTCTTCCCACCTTTGCCAGCGAGAATCGAAGACGAGGGCCAACGACCTCAACGGGCGCCGGTACACATGCCAGACCTAACAATGGAGGAGATAGAACAAAAGGTCCTGTCCGCTAAGCCATGGAAGGCGCCCGGGGAAGACGGTCTACCGGCAATGGTATGGAGACAGCTCTGGCCAGTGGTCAAAGACAGGGTGCTCCATTTATTCCGGACGTCGCTTCGAGACGGCGACATCCCCAGCCAGTGGAGGAATGCCAAGATCATCCCATTGAAGAAGCCAGGGAAGAGCGAATACACTCTAGCCAAGTCCTGGAGACCCATCTCGCTGCTCTCCACGCTGGGTAAGATACTGGAGGCAGTCATTGCGGAGCGTTTATCCCATGCTGTGGAGACCTGCGGCCTTCTACCCGCCAACCACTTCGGAGCCAGGAAGAGACGCTCGACCGAACAGGCTCTCCTTCTGCTTCAGGAACACATCTACAAAGCATGGAGAGCTAGGAAGGTGCTCAGTTTGATCAGCTTCGATGTCAAGGGCGCATACAATGGGGTCTTCAAAGACAGGCTTCTCCAGAGGCTCAAGGCAAGAGGGATACCTGAACCCCTGGTCAAGTGGATCGACGCCTTCTGCTCCAAGCGCACAGCGACCATTGCCGTAAACGGGTTCACATCTGGACGGCAAGAGCTGCCCCAAGCGGGTCTTCCGCAAGGATCGCCGCTGTCTCCAGTGTTGTTCCTCTTCTTCAACGCCGACCTAGTGCAGCACAAGATCGACGCGAACGGAGGCGCAATTGCCTTCGTGGACGACTACACTGCCTGGGTAACGGGCCCGTCAGCGGAGTCGAACCGCACTGGAATCCAAGCTATCATCGACAAAGCCCTTGACTGGGAGAAACGGAGCGGTGCGCAGTTTGAAGGCGAAAAGACAGCCATCATACACTTCACGAGGAACATGGAGCGATTTTCAGAACAACCGTTCTCGGTCAAAGGCGAAGTGGTCAAACCGAAGGAAAGTGCGAAAATCCTAGGTGTCGTGATGGATCGCGAACTCCGCTACAAGCAGCACATTGCTAGGACGGCAGCTAAGGGCCTCGCAGCCGCTCTGGCCCTGAAGAGGCTGAAGATGCTTTCCCCGCGGACAGCGAGACAGCTATTTGTTGCGACAGTAGCCCCGGTCATGGACTACGCTGCCAATGTCTGGATGCATGCGTGCGGGGAAAAGGCACTGAGCTGGCTGAACAGGGCGCAGAAGATCGGGGCCCTGGCCATCACGGGAGCCTTTCGAACCGCGGCAACAGCCGTGGTGGAAGCTGAAGCGAGCATCTACCCCGTACGAGAACGACACGCCCAGGCGGCAGCCAGTCTGTGGATCAACATCCACACGCTACCCGGAACGCATCCCCTTGCCATGAAGAAAGTCCGGACCACCGTACGATTCGTATCTCCGCTGCAGAAAATTGCCCGCGTGGCCGAAGGAGTACGAGTCGACCGGATGGAGACAATCCAGGAATACGCCGTCCCGCCCTGGGTACCTCGCCTACGACCGACGCTCGAAGCCGATCGAGGGAAGGCGGCCGAGATGGTCAACAAAATTTCGGGAATCGTGATCGCAACCAGCTCATCCGTAAAGAAGGGCATTGTTTGGCATGGGCGGCCTTGCACGGGATACTCTCTTCAACATGAACTAGCGAGACTGTGACAAACTATGCTGTTGGTTCTTGGGACAAGAGCAGAACCCATATACAGCAGAGCTAGCAGCCATCGCAATGGCCCTGGAGAAGTTACCGGCTAGCATCTGCCACAGGCACATCACCGTGATCACTAGGAACCAGTCAGCGCTGGCAGCAGTTGGACAGCCGCGGCAGCAATCCGGCCAAAGCATCATACGGCAAATCTACGACTTGGCCAGGCTGCACCGACAAAGAGGGAACTCGGTCAACTTTCTGTGGATACCAGCGGAGATTGACTTCGCGCTGGGGTCAGATGCCAAGGCAGCAGCCCAGAGAGCGTCGAAGCAAGGACGCACACCCGACTCCCAAATACCCCAGGCCAAGTCTACCGCGATGAGGCTGGCAATGGAAAGACAACGGGCGACAAGAGTTCTACCTGTAAGCGTGGGCAAGTTCTCAAAGGCCATGGACGTAGCACTACTAGGCAAGCACACGCGCCATCTCTATGACAAGCTGAAGCGAAGGGAGGCCTGCGTATTGGCGCAGCTCCGAACCGGAATGGCGAGACTGAACGGTTTTTTGAGCAGGATTGGGGCGGTCGAGTCAGACCTTTGTGCCTGTGGACAAGCGAGGGAATCAGTGGAACACTTTCTTTTCCGATGCGTGAAATGGACAGCTCTGAGGGAAGACATGCTGCAATGCACAGTGGCAAGACGAGGAAGCCTCTCGTTCTATCTGGGGAGGGAAAGCGCCATCAGATACAGGCATTGGTCACCAGATATGAAG
>NT_165981.1:41428-182371 GCF_000143365.1 Chaetomium globosum CBS 148.51
ATTAGATACTACAGGGTTAGGTCTATCAGAATATATAAATAGATAGCCTGCGCCTCTCGTGAGGCGATTAGTATAAGCCCTAATAGTTTCTCCTTTCTTGCGCCCCCTTTCCAGCACCGCAAAAAATTAAGAGTGGTGTGCCGCCTGCGCGCGAGCCAAGACGTCAAAGGCCTTGCACACCACACAGCGCTTGCAATGGCTAAGCTGTGTTAGCATCCCTTTGGTCTTTTAACCACATCAGTAACTCATGCCTTTACACTTCAAATACGTCCGTAAATACCTCGGTCTTGCACAAGGTTCCTTCTTTTTTTTTTTTTTTTTTTTTTTTTTTCGTAGGTTCTTTTTCCTACGGTTTCTTAAACCCCTCCCCGTCTCGCTCCCAGCTGGGTCTCAATGTCGGCTCTCGCACAGTGGCCGAGTAACCGTAAGCACTGTGAGCGCCGTCTTCTTTCGGACTTGAGACTGTCACGGTGTCACACATGAAGCATATGAAGGCAGTCCGGGCGACGATCAAATACGCAATGGCAACAGGAAGGCTGGAGCTGAATGAGGAGGAGAGTCTAGACCAGTCACAGTAGAAGAAGCCGACACTCAACACCACGAGCCTCAACCACGAGCCTTAACCAGCAGGTCCCGCTTTAGCTGCTGAAGATAGGACGCTGAACACTTGGAGAAAGTAGCCTCCAAGTTGATCTGCTAACAACAACCAAGGCAAGAGGTAAATGGTGCAGCGAGAGAAAGAGGGAAGAAGTAGGGGGCTTGTACGAGTTAAAGGCAAACCGATTTGATCCGGATGTAGTTAGCGTGCTAAGGCCCTATAGGCCCAGTGCCTCCGGGCGAAATAAATTCCATCCATCCATCCAAAATCTGAGCCCCCCTCATTTCTAAATAGAAGAACATGATCCAACTGAACCACGAATGTAGCACGTCCCTCCAGAGAGAAGGGATTTGCCCTGGGCTTCTAACGCTATCGCGATACCTGGTATTCCCTACACTAACAAATAGTACGATCATCCTTAAGGGTGAGCTCAGCACCAAGAACTCGGGTCATGTAAAAGTCTGTGGGGGAGATATGTGGAGCGGAGAAATCTGAGCGTGGAATTCCCCCACAGTGAACACCCTAATGCGCTGAATCTATTACTGGAAAATATTTGTAGACTAGCCCGTCCGTCGTTTCCATGTCGCGCTTCCATTGTCTTTTGACTTCGTCAACAAAACCGGGTCTCGCCAGCACGTCTACCGCTGTTCCCGCCAACGCTTTTCCCACCCTTAAGGCTCTCATGAACGCTGGCTTAGTCCCCGAAGCCCTCTCAAAATCGGGGCTATGTGGCTGCCCCCCTTCGGGGCCGGGGGGGATCGCGAAGCTGGCATTCACACTCGGCATCGCATGGCTAAGATCTCCCTGATCCGTGCTCGACCTCACCCAAGTGAACTGTTGATTACCCTGCTCGGGTAATGGGATCGGCGGATTCGGGGGGTCCGGTAACAAATTCCAGTATCTTGCGTACGACGCCGCGAGAACGCGGTTCGGAACATGATCTTGGTAGCCGGGAGTGATGTTGATTTTGACTGTTGCTCCAGTAGCTTCCGCGCCCGCACGAAAACAAGCGCTGACTTTGCGTTGCAGCGCATCTAGGCGAGAAGCACTAGTCGCATGGAGCATGCAGACGCAAGCAGAGTAGGCATGGATAATGTTTGTAGCCCTTCCTCCGCCGTTAGTAATGGCCAAACCAATCACATCGCCGGACATAGTCTGCTGGCGCAGGACCGACACGGCGTTATACGCGATGACGAGGGCATCTAGGGCGTTGATTCCCATCCAAGGGTTCTTGGCCCCATGTGCAGCCCGCCCAAAGTACTCAACTTCTAGACG
The DNA here is from genome assembly GCF_000143365.1 of Chaetomium globosum CBS 148.51. Lineage (NCBI taxonomy): Eukaryota > Fungi > Ascomycota > Sordariomycetes > Sordariales > Chaetomiaceae > Chaetomium > Chaetomium globosum. Next base: position 43,302 of record NT_165981.1, read on the forward strand.
GGCAAAGGCGGTAGTTCTGACGAGGGGACTGTTGTGCAAAATGCCGGGGTGCGATATGAGAGAGATATCGACGCCCTGATAGGCGCCCTGTTTCAAAAGTCGTATCTTGCCGCCGTCATAACCCTCCTCCCCAGGCGTCCCAAACAGGACGACCTTTCCCGGTAACCTATACCTCTTCATAGTTTCCGCTGTTGCCAACCCAGCAGCTGTTGAGGCTATGGCAATGAGATTGTGGCCACACGCATGACCCAAGCCAGGAAGTGCGTCTAGGCAGTGCATGGGTGCCTTGTTAATTATGTTCCATGAACTCGCCTGTGGTTTGGGTTAAGTCACTTACCCATTTCTACATTGAATGAAACAACAGGCCCCCGTTGCCCGCTGTCGTACACGGCCACCCATGCCGTCTCCATTCCGTAAGCCGATGGAGTCACGCGCCAGTCCTGCCCTTGTGACCGCACAAACTCTGTCAAAGCTCGATGTGTCTTGTATTCCTGGAACGCGAGTTCGGGGTTTGCGTGAATGAATGTGTTCAGGGTCCATAGGGGCTCCTCAATATCGCCGATGAAGGCATCAATATCAGACATAAACTTGGAGGAATCATCATCTTGGGAGCCTCGTAGGTTGCTCAAATGGTGCTCGTCGGCCTCTCTGGGGACGAGAATGAAGCCGTCTTCTTCCATCCTTTCTGGATGATGGATAAAGCTTTACTTTGGGTCAGGTTTGAGGTGTGTGCCTGGGCACGCCTCGATGGCAGAAGATCCCCCGCACGTACACCAGAATGATGACGTGCGGGTCGCGCCATTGCAACCTAACGGAATCGGTTAATGTGCTGCACTGGAACCCAGCCATGCGCCATGGCTGCTCGGAGTCGGATGCTTCCGTGGTATTCCTTTGGATAAGATCTCCCGGAAACTCCGGCAATTATTGGAAAACCCAGTAGCTTGGGCTAAAAAGCACCGAGTTCTTCAAGCATTCCGGAGAGAGGCAGAGACCATCCCGTCTCGAGCAGCGCTACATCCCAACGACATTTACCGCCAGATATGCAGGAAGCCCCAGTTCGCAGCTTGAGTTTGGGTCCCAAGCAAAAGCACAATGTGGCTACGACACTCAATTATTGGGACGATCCGGGAGACGGTTCCGGCCCATCCCCTATCTTCATTGGCCGGGGTCGAGTCTCAAACAAGCGGCCACACCGCGCCCATGGATTTGAGGTGATAGATATCACTGGAGAGGAAGACAAGTATTCGCTCGACACCCACGGGTTTCAGTATTGCCGGAACGAGAGCACCGAGAAGGAATTCATCGACGAGGAAGCCATTCGATCTATCTACTACGAAGAATGTCGAAACTTGTTGAAAGACATTACAGGGGCTCGACGTATCCACATATTTAACCACAAAGTCCGTCGGGGGCCGACCCAGTGGCATCACCTAGGGCTCGATGGGAACAACCTCGCCAACCGCGGGCCGGTCACCAGGACACACGTAGACCAGTCGTACACCGGTGCAGAGCTCAGGCTGAGATGGGAGTTCCCCGATCCCGAGGAAGCAGACGAACTGCTCGAGCGCAGGTACCAAATCATCAATATCTGGCGCCCAATCGAAACTATTCTCAAAGATCCCATCGCGGTGGCCGATGCGAACTCCGTTCCGGACTCGGACCTCGTCGCGGCCGCAATGGTTGAGGAGGATTTCGAGGGGGAATCTTGGGTCGTCCGGCACAACCCCAACCATCGGTGGCATTTCAAATACCGGATGACGCCTGAGGACGTACTCCTGATTAAATGCTTTGATTCAGACACGTTCTTGGCGCGCAGGGCTCTGCACTCGGCTTTTGAAGACCCGGCCTACCGAGAGGAGAGGTCTCGGCAGAGCATTGAGGTCAGGTGCCTTGTTTTATACTAGGGTGGACAGCATTAAGGTTTTGCTTGTGCCGATGCTACTACATAGAGCCACGAGATTAGCTAAATTGAAGCTGCAAGTGTTGGAAAAAGTAACTCCGAAGGTTCGCTTCCGAGCTTCCAAGATCGTCCAAGACTCGGCGCCTAAAGTGGTTACATTGAGAAACGGTCCATATTGCACACCTGCCCCTTTCTTGCCTCGCCGAAGTCTCGGCGATGATCACATACCGTATTGCTTGCTTGGGTGTGGGGGAGGAGGGGCGCGAGACTTCCCAGTCATGGCGTTCGGAAAGGTCTTCTTGTTTAATATGTCGACCATAACCGCCGTCCACCCACGTGCCGTTTCATCATGGGACAATGCTACACCCCTCCCCGATGTGCCTTCAGTGGGACGTGAAGTGCGGGGAATACTGAATCACTGACGCAACATGCCGCGGGTGAATTCGACTTGAATTTCACCAACTGCCGGGTCTTGGTTTATTAGCGAGCCTCCTCGAGCCATTGAAAAGGGACGGGCATCCTCGAGGATAACACAAACCTCTGGTGTAGGCTACAGATTTGTTTCACTTAGGTTCAACCCTTTTCAAATACGCCCTCCCGCCTAAGCCTTCCTCCCCTTGAGCACCGCACTACTCACGATGTCTGAGGCCCCGGAAACCGTCGAATGGCAGGGCAAGAAGGTCCCTGTCTGGCCCATGAGGACCATCGACTACGGACTGCTTCTCTCACAAGACCCGGCCGAGGTGGAAAAGGTAACCAAGGCGTGTCTGGAGGAAGGCTACTTTCAACTCAACCTCGACGGCATCGACGGCCGTAGAATGCTCGAGGATCGCCAGGAAGTTCTCCAGCTCATGCACCGCTTTTTCGAGGCGCCGCTCGAAGCCAAGAACGAATATGGCCTGATCGATTCCCATCTCGGCTACGAGCCAGTGGGCAGCCGGACGGGCGCTTTTGGAGCTGGCACCAAGGACGGGTACGAGATGCTCAAGGTGTCGCGTGATGAGATTCAGCAGGGCAGCCCCAGGGTCCCGTCGCCGATCAAGAGCAGCGGTGAGCTCCGTATTCTGGAGCGTGGCATTGGTAGCTGCAATACCATCACCAAGGTCCTCCTCTCCGCCCTTTCTAGCGGCATGGGTCTGACCGGAGCCGAGCGATTCGAAAACTCGCACCGCAACGACCGCCCGTCAACCACCACCTTGTCCATGATGCATTATCTACCAGCCGAGGAGACGGGCCAAAACAAGATCGGACACCAGAAGCATACCGACATCAGCTCTTTGACGTTGCTCTTCAGCGATGAGTGGGGTCTTCAGATCCGTCCTCCCGGAGAGTGCGGCGCGCGGGAGATGGGCTTCGTCGCCCCGAAACCCGGATGCGCCTTTGTGCACGTCGGCGACTCCCTGCGCTTTGCGAGCGACATGAAGTTCCAGTCGTGCATCCACCGTGTTGTGCCTTTCAACCCAACCGAACACCGTTACTCCATCGCCTATTTCCTCCGCGCCGAGGACGATACCATGTTCCAGGACAGCGAGGGCCGTTATGTGACTGCCAAGGAGTGGCACGACGAGAAATTCAAGGCTTTCACGGACCCGCCGGTTTGGCAGGCCATGGCGCCCAAATCCATGATCTTGGGAGGCATGAAGGAGGATGGAGCCGACGACCGGGAGCCGGTGTCGGCTTTTGTGCCAGAAATTGTCCAGCAGACGGCCGTTCAAGGATAAATGTTTCCTTCAGTGGGTTTCTTAAAGAGTGTTCAAATGGGCCGCCAAATCCAACTGAGCTTGCTGTGTTCCTTTCCGATTTACATTTGTGTAAATGACTTAGTTACCTATGTAGTGTTATTAACGGACGTACCTGAGTTGCCAACCACAGTTTACAAATCAGTCAGCTCCCGCCCCTGTTGCCTTCTATCTTGAGAGAGTAAATGGTGAAGTGGATGGCGGGGACTAGAAGGTGGTGATACTAGATCCGGCGCTTAAATATGTTGGAAGTTGTGGCACTTGGCACTCGGACATTCGGTTGCAGAACATGTATGGCTGCCCAACGTGGGCGCAATGCAGCCTACGTGGGGGGAGGTCAAGAGCTGACGACGAGCTATTTTACACAAGATGAGGGGAAGGACAGACAGAAAACAAGGACAACCTTCAATTGATGACTTCGGGGCTGCTCCGAGGATCCCAACCCACTGTTGTAAGCTTCAAAACATTTTGTGTGATAACCGTGGAATCGTGGCTGTTGGTCTTCCAACAAAATAACCTGAACTAGTGCTTCTGTCTGCCCCAGGTTCCATTCCATTGAAATACTTCAACTAGGGTGGGAGTTAAGTGAGAGATTTGTACATGAGAAAGTAGAGGAAAAGGAGCTAAACTCCCAAGTGGCAGAGACACCACGGGATCATTGCATGTGACCATGACACAAGGGCGAGTGAAGCTCCTACGCATTGCCGTTTCGAACGTCTCAACATGATTGAACTAACAGGCCCAGATTTGGTGGTACTGGCATTACGTCCTAGCTCATCATTAGTGGCGTTGGACTCGGTTATGTCATACCATCAGGTTATTACACTTCGCCCTACTGCCCTGTCCATCAAAGCTTCGACCGCATTGTACGTAACCCTAGTCTGAAAAGGTTCATCTGCATCGACCTCCCAAGCTTTCGTGCCGCTGTCCTCTTTAATCGGGCAGTATCCGTGACTTCCGAGCTACTGCCAATGCTTTGCGTATCGAAATGGCCCAACATTTGGTCAAACAGGGTTTTATTCCCCAGCACGTCGCCTAACGTGTCGAGTAAAGGCACTCCCGAACTGCCGTCCGTACCGCCTGCGAGTACGCCACTCAGAACGTCGAGCAACAGTGTCGTGACCGGAATGGTGAAGGGTATGTGTTTTCGGTTGAGAACGCCCTCGACGTAATCGATGCGCCGACCGTTGTGGAAGGTCGAATTGCCCGAGGTGTTGAACGCAATCATGCCATTGGAAAGAGATTCATGTTGAGTTTCCATAATTGCGGCAAGATTGGGAACCAGCTCGTCAAAGTAGAAGTCACCCTCGAAGGGCGGCGTGTTGTTTCCCGGCTTCAGGTCGAGGTTGTAGATGTGCACCAACCCCAGGTTGATGTCCCCAGCCATTACGTTGAACGTCACGTTGCCCATCCCCAGCGTCAGAACTCCGGCGTTAGGGATGTTGAGGTGGCCCTTCATGTTGTGTCCGGAGGGCCCTGGCGGAATGGTGAACTGCATGTCCAATACGCCGAAGCCCTTCAGGTAATTGAGCCCAGGTACCTTGATCGTTTTATCCAAGCTGACTTGGTAGTCTAGCGCACCGAGGTGGGCACTCAAGTCGTCAGCCTTGAGGCGGAGATCGACCGTCTCCTTGTCGAAGAACTCGTTGAACCATGCGACAAGCTGAGTGTGATCCAAGATGTCGACAACTTGGCTTGGGATTTTGACATCGGTTACGTGGTTCACGTGCTGTTCCGGCATTTGAAGCGTGAGGAAGGGCGTCTCTTTGTCATCAGCGCCGTCAACTGGCGGTTGAAGAAGGCTAAGTGGGACGGGGTCGATCTTCACGCCCAAGGGAGTGTCGAGCAACGTATCGAGGCCAATGCGAAGACGAGTTGGCTCGGTGAAGTTGAGGAACCCCCCCTTCACAGGCAGCTCTTGGTCGTCGACGATGTTTTTGATGATGGCCGGTATGATGACTTTGAACCTTGGATCATGGTTAGACCCTGATTGCCCATTCCAAACGAGCAAGCCGCCATGGGGGAACACTTACAAGAGGGGTAATAAGATGGCGAGCAAGATAACGGTCGCAATGAGATAAATCCACCACCGACGCCGGAAATGTTGCTTGAGTTTCTCCCACATAGACCCCGTACTTAGTTGTGTTTTGTCGCCAACAGCATCGTCAAACGAGGAAGCAGCATCCCGAGTATTCCCCGATGGAGGTTCGATTCTTGGAGCGGCCGAGATGTCCGACCTATCCTCGGGTTGTGTGGCCATGCTGGGGGGTGGCTAGGCACCTAGTATGAGCCCGCAGCCCGTGAAACGCCTTGGGTCGGATGGAAATCGGTGATGAATGGTGATTGTCAACAGGAATCACTGAGACGCGCCGTCACCTTGTCACGCATGACACGTCCAGTTCGACCTTGGTTTTTTTTGTTAGCGTGCCCGATTTGACAGGGGTCCCGGTAAGATTGGAAGGCTGAACACCTTTTACCTTCACAGCCCAACAGCGGTTTAAAATGCAGGAAATTGTGCCTGTGATTAATGGGATCTTCTTGGAGAAAATCCAAGTCAAGACCTTAACCCTTAAAATGGAGAATATAGCATAGATCCCGGTCTTGAAATCACACGCTCACGAACAAACCCCAAGAGGGACTGGAAGGATAAGGTAGGTGGGTAACGAGTTGGGCCAAGAGAGATTATTTGCAGTTTGGGCCAGGGGTTCTTGCGCTTTAACAAGGACGAAAGACCCTACCAGAAGACTAGGCTCACCACCTTCTGGGGGGCTCAGAGGTCCTGGGGGACGGAAAAAGGCCTACGAGCACTAACAGGTTAACGGGTGGTGAGCCGATTCTTTCGGTAGCGTCATCTGTGCATGAAGATCGTGACACTACCCGATATGTTCTGGGGAGGTGCTTGAGCCATATCACATGTATGCGGGCAAATCCCCACATTCTCAACCGCGGCCTCATTCTGGTTTAGCTTGCGATTTTCTTGGAGAAGGTCGCATTCTGCCTCCTCACGCGATCGCATGACTGGCGCCGATCTTCCCCGCATTGCCAGCCGAGGCTCGTGCGGGGAAGGTTGTTCAGCTTGTTTCCCGTGAGCCTGTCTGTCTTGCCCAGCAACCAGTAAAAATTTGAGGGAAGCATTTTGTATGAGCGACGTTTGGGACTTGTACTTTTGACTCTACACACACAACAACCCCAACTTTGCCTGGGCAATTTTTTTGATGTCCTTCTCTCGCCTAGATGCATTATTCAATCAAATGTAGTTAGTTGAATAAATCGCATTTACATCGATTAATGCCCTTGAAATTATGGTCAACAGAGTCGGCACCGAATCCGCCCAAACACTTGGGATGACAATTGCATATGGTGAGGGCTGAAATTAGGAGTCGGGGGTTGCACGGTATGTACAGTATCCAGGGTTGGGGTTAGTTGTGTCAAGATATCACTTTCAAAGCCCCACGGCAATGTTTTTCCCCATGCTGTTACGGACATACATGAGCCAACGGCCAAGGCGGCGGCCGCAGCAGGCCGCGAGATTTCAACAGTCAACCAACCGCTTAAGTAGCCAACTGGAAGGTTAACAATCATTGCCAAGAACCGGGTCTGATATCGCGGTGACAACTAGGTGATTGTTACCGTCGATGAAAGGGGTTCACCATTGAAATATGGAAATTCGGTATTATTATTATGAGTGTTCCTATTTGAACAGTAGTTTTCTTCTATTTGGACAGTAAAGGTCCACATTAATAGCTAGATTTACCCCCCAAAATCGCAATTGCCACACCCACACACCAAAATACACTGTAAGACACTGGGAAAGGATATCTTCATACAAAATCACACGCTATAAGGTCTATCGACTATCAATCGGTGCCAATTCTTCAAAAAACGCATTTCCGGCCCTTCTAATTCAACGTCAACACTTCTCACGGGCCGGCTAGTCCATCCGGCTCGTCAGCGCCGGGTTGGGTGGCCGGGATGACCTCAATCACGTCCTCAGCCTCAGACTCGGTCTCGGGGTCGGTCTCGGGGTCGGTCTCAAAGGCGGCTGCAGCTATCGCGGCCAGCCTCGCCGTAGAAGAGGCTATCGCTGACCTCCTCGATCGTCCTCTTGCAGTTCTCGTAGACTGCGAATTTACGCGTGACTGCGAACTCCTTGTCGACGGCGACGAAGCTGCCCGGGTGCGGCCGCGACCGCGGCTCCGGGACGACCTTTGTGATGACCTTTGCGAGCCTTCAACCTCAAATTGTGATAGATCGCGACGCGCGCTTGGCTTCGCACGGCGCTCACGGCGATGTGACTGCGAAGTCTGCTTTGGCTGCCGTCGCCGCTGCTGCTGCGTTGACTGCGCCGTCTCCTGCTGCTGGGCTTCATCTTGGCCGTCGTCAGCCCTCAGGGATGACGGCACCGTCATCTTCTCGTTATTTGGCAGGCGAGGCCGGCCACGGAGGCTTTGGACCACGTCAGGATCGCGGAGTCGGAGTAAGGGCTCGTCAATGTCCTGGGACCAAGCAGTTAGTAGCTTTTCCATAGAAAATCATAGGAAATCGTACCAGAGGCTTGGCCAGCCACCATCGCGGGTGGACATCTTCCTTGCTGAGGGCCTCGCCGTCGTCCAGCTTCTTGAAGATCATGTGGCTGCAAGGAAGCGCGTACTGCTGCATGAAGCTGCCGGTGCAAGGCCTCAGCGGCTCAGGCATCAGGCCACGGCTTGAGGGCATCGCGGCCACGGCTAGCCGGTGCTGTTGGGCAAGGAGATCGACGGCGACGTAGGAGACTGTCATGGGGATGTTCCCTAGCCACCCTTGCTGCTGGATGAAGCGTTGGCGCTGCCGCATTTGCATCGCCGCGGCCTTCTCGTTGTAGTCTCTCTCCTTTTTCTGCAGCATCAGGGAGATCGCGTTGTGGAGGTGGAGGAGGTCGCTTGTGCCCGTGATGAGGAAGGACTTCACGTCCTTGTGTGCCGTTTCCACAGGACTATTAACTCGTTGACCGAAGTTGCGGTATCGCTTGATAAAGCAGCGCGCCCACTGCTCGCGGTACGGCATGTATTCCTTCGAGATATAGCGTAGGATGTGGTTCTGCGTTGGATTGTATATAGCCTTCATCTTGTTCCATGCTGACTGGAAATCAGCCTCGTCTTCGGCGTACACGACTTGTTGCCACGCACGGAACATTCCATCGCGAGTCAAAGGGTCGGCGGCAGGCAGCAAGGCCGCACAGCCATGCTCGGCGACCTCTTGTTCAGCAGCGCGGGCGACGAGGTCGCCATCGCCGTCAGCGACCTCGGCCTCATTGTCGCCAGCCTCGTCAACCTCGTCGTCGCTTCTGCCGTCTTCGGCCTTCCATCTTGACCGGATTCTTGCCCTCACCTTCGCGTTGATGTGATAGACACACAGCTGTTGCTGCGCACCCGGGAAGGTCGCCGTGAGGGCATTTTTGAGGGCGGTCTCCTTGTCTGTGATCACCACGGTCGGTGCCGGCACATGAAGGTCTTGACGAAGGTCCTCAGCTGTTGACAAAGCCATAGGAAGCCGTCTTCCTTCTCTGTGTTGATGAGGCCAAACGCGAAGTTGGCTACCGACTTCTGGTCCGTGATGCCTATGACCTCGAAAAGATACATGTGAAAACGGTTCGTTTTGTACGTGTTGTCAAGTCCTAGGACTTCAGGAAACTGGCGCCACATCTTCTCTGGCCAAGGGTAAGTCCACAGGACGCCCTCGACCTTGTTGTCATCGTCAATCTTGATCCAGTGACGAAGGTTGTTATCTTGAAGCTGCTTAATCCAGGCCTGGGTGGCTGACAAGCCGTTGAGTCCTTCGATCCTGATCTTCTGTCTGTCGTTATAGATGTCTGACTGACGAAAGAACGTAGGTTCGGCGCCGCTAGAGTCTCTCATGATCTCTAACATCTCGCGCGCAGGAAGGGCCCGGTGCTTGGTCAAATCTCGCGCTTGTTGCTGCTGGGCTAGGGTACGCCGGCGATGCATTATGTGTGCTGACGGGTCGAGAGACGGCGGGTGGTTGTGCTCGGGGCAGTCAACGCGATACGACCACTTCTAGCCGGAACGCTTCGTCGCTGATGCTATGACTTTGAACGGGCAGTCGAGCCGCTGAGTCGAGGATCTTCGGATTCCTGTGCTTGTGGACGTTTGAGAGCCGGCGCGATCGCAGGCAAGGACATAGTATGTGTATTTCCTCTCGCCATAGACCTCGCGAGGGTTTGCGCTCTTCAGAATCTTGATAGCCGCGCCGTTGTCGCGATGGAACGTCTGCAGGAAGGCCAAAAGCTCGTCAAAAGAGTCGTACAGCCCCGAGGGCGGCGGCGATGGAATGACGGGCTCTGGCGCCGATTCTGCAGTCTCTATGACTTCCTCAACGCCTGACAAGGCCATCAGCGGCGGCAGCGGCGGCAGCAGGGCGTCTTCTTGCAAGGAATTGGCGGTTTCTGCGGTCGCGATAGCATCAGACAACTGTGTCTGTCCTTCTTGATAGAAATCGTCGATTTGCCCAAGTCCGGCGCCTTCCGACAGTTCAGACGACGGCGGCGCGCCTAGGAAGGCATCCCAATCGGTGAAATCCATCGTAAAACGAGGAATGTGGCGATGATAAAGGGAAGTTGCGGCTGTGGGCGAAAAAAACGGAAGAAAACGACCTCGCGATCGCGAATTGACGAAGTCTTGGTGTTGTTGCTGTCTTCAATTGGCAGGTATGTCATGTCCCAGGACTTTGCACTGTGATTAGGTGTGTAATAGTGACAACAGTGGTGTGGGCGCATCAATTTTAGTACGGGCACGGACCTTTACTGTCCAAATAGAAAAAAACTACTGTTTAAATAGGAACACTCATTATTATTATTATTCCTACACCGCTATGCCCTTGGGCTCGCCGGTCCTACTATCTAGCTAGTTGTACAGGAAAACCGTCCTGGTTTCCCAGTCGGACTAAAAACCTGTACCGATGTTACCTTGGCCCGTCTCTTCAGAGTTCGTCATGCTACGGTTGAAGGGAGCCTACCCAGCTCCCTGCATTCCGACATCCTGACCGTCCGCCTCCAAGGTATCCGCGGCCTCTGGAGTCGTAATCCCTAGGCCCCCAACACCGTCTCCTCGGTCTCCGGTCAGATCCGTATCAACCTTCCTCGCAAAGGTCAGCTTTCCTTGCCTCGAACTCCTTGCAGCCTCCTCCTGGGCTATGAGAAAGCCGGGGGGTCGGCCCCGTCGTCTCTTCCTTTTTCCCGCTTCTTGGAAGCCATCGTCGGCCTCCTCCAGGGTGGGCGCACCCCGGAATGTGACGCTCCGCATCCTCGGTAGTAGTCTCTCTTGCTGCTGTTGTGTTTGTTGCTGCAAAGCAAGCTCAGAGGTTCGAGGCCGGAAATGGTATGCCTCCCTCGTCGCACCCCGGGCCTTCACTGCTTCCGGGCACCACCGTACCCAGGCCGGGTGCTTCCCTGAGCAGCACGGACAAAAGTATGGAATCTCGTTGCCGTGGGTTGGGCATTGGGCTTCCCCCGCCCTCCCGCCTCCCCCATGGATTCGGTATTATTATATCCACCTAACAATGGAGAAATGGTAGTCATACTAGATGCCAGTGGCATACCACACTAATAACCGTAGTTCTTTAGTTATCAATTCCAACTATCCCTACCTCGCTAAAATTGGGGTTCTCCCATTGAGACATCCTTGTTGTGCACCCTTTGGCAATCTGGCTGCACTCCGGTTGAGGAACATCTTCAATCTAGGCTGGACCCTAATAGGCTGGGGCCTCAGTGGAGGTTTTCGTAACTGAAGTTTGTGACTTGTCTGTAAATTCATGCTACCTATATTTGTAAACTGGACGTCAGGTGGGCCGGTTGGTACGTGGACAGTCCGACAAGGGAAACAACCGAATACGCACCACAGTATTAGTCACATACGCCCTCGTATCACCCTTAGCCCCCGATCTTCAAGTCCCAGCTCTGCTTACACTGAGCCTTCGCCCGTTCCACTTCTCGGCCCCAACGTCACCTTCAAGGATGTCGCGTGGTCAAGAGTTGCAAACTAACTCTCCTATGGTCCCGAGTCTCCCGACCATTGTCCCTTCCATGGTCAGACCTGCAGCTACCGATTCCGCAGCATCCGCGAAGGTGATGCCGGGGCCGAGGAGTGGAGCGAACCAAAAGTGAGTAGGGGGAAGCGTGGACCGCGAGAAGAGTAAGCTTACCTTAGGTCATGTGCAGAATTAATGATTAGTAGTGACCTGTTGGCATAAATCCAGTCTATAAGTACAGATACCACTCATCAATGTCTTTACCTCGTTGGTCCCCCCTCGCGTCTGACTTGCCATCCATCCGGTCGCTGTTCTCACTTTCACTTCGGTTTTCTGTATCTTTTAGAGCAAGATGAAGGCCTCGGTGCTCTCCAAGGTGGCTATTGCCACAACGTGGCGTTTTGCAACCGCCACGAGGTAAGTACCACGTTATGGTTTAAGCACCTATATTGCCGAGGCATCCTATGATCTAACGTTTGTCTCCCGAAAGCGCTCCTCTGGCCTCTGAGAAACGTGAATATAACCTCTGCGGCGACTCTACTTTTGTCGACGAGTCTACAGGCGGCTCTCCTCTCGCCTCGGACTGTGAGCAGCTTTGGAGGAACAACAACCAGTATCCGTACCACCAGTTGACCTTGGGGGTCGAGCGGCCGCTTGTGACATGGGGTACGTGTGCCTTCAGTGCCACAGCCGTCGTGACCCCGTACCTGGATGGCATCTGGTGGACCAACATAGGGGACGAGGATATAACCGATCTGGTCCGGGACTCCATCAGCAAATTCACCCGCGACGGCAAGGTTGGCGCTAGGGGAACAGCTGAGTGCTATGATGACACCGCCATTGACTGGAGGATTCACCACACCTAGCCGGCAGAGCCGCAAACATCAACTTCAAAGATTAACTCCTATTTGCTATGCCTATGAATCAAAACCTGGTTGTTGTTCCTTGATCGTCCAACAGTGAGAGTCTAAATGGCAATATTACATTAGAGATACCATACCTGATTCCATACCTTCTAAGACATCATGCCTCGGCATAGTCGCGTAGTGTCTAAACATGACGCCCCGGGTCTCGAGGTCCCAACCTGGGCTGGCTGACCATTATGAACCCGCCCTCCGCAAGCGACTTCAACCTCCCATTCTTAACCAATCCAGAACTCGCACCTCCCTCCAAAGTTCAGCGCCTACCTGGCGTCTCAATTCACATCGCCAGACACTGCTTTGACAACCTGTCAATTACCTCCCATCCCGTCAACCATCACCAGTCACATGTATAAGTATACAGAGCCTCAACCCCATCAGGTAACTTCTAGACTATTAAGTGCACACAGGAGACCCGAATTCGACAACACAGCTACCGTGTCTTTTTCAACAATAGTAGGCGGACTGATTCCTGGCGGATGCTACACAACCCGATTCGCTGTTCCTCGTTTCATCCCGATCAACCCTACCGCTGGCCTACAAACTCCTTTAACACTGCATGCACGAGGTCTGCAATTGTTGCCACGAGCTTCAAAAATCAAAACATTAGCCAGGGATTGGTAAGGAAACAGGAGAAGGCCTTACTGGTGTAGCGTCATCGATGAGCTCCGACGTCTGCGTTACAAATGTCTTGCTCAGGAGAGTGCCAGCATTGTTGACAAGCCCTATCACGGCCTTGATGCTGGCCGGGGTGAGCAGCGGCATTGCCTGGTCTACTATACCCTTCACATCAATCTTTTTCACGGCCTCTAGAATGGGTTTTATGGCGTCAACCAAACCGCTGAGGTCAATGCCGTCCAGCTCCTTGAGGAGGGGGTCGATAATTTCAAACAACCCGTCGATATCGACCTTACCGAGGGCGCTAACGAGAGGCACAGCGCCACCAATCAGCGTCTGGGTTTGATTGACGAAGTTGGAGGTGAGAAGGTCCTCAGCGTTATCGAGAAGGGTTACGATGCCCTCCATGCCCTTGGCGCTGAAAAGGGGTGATAGGGCATCAAGAGTGGCTTTGAGATCGAGCTTCCCGAGCATGTCCAACAGGGGCGAAAGTTTACCGACAAGTTTGGCCAAGTCGATCTTGCCGAGTTGTTCCAGTAAGGGCGAGAGTTGTGTGAGGAGCGGCGAGACCTGTTTGACCAGCTGTGCGATATCGATTTCTCCGAGTGCGTCGAGCAAAGGTTGAAGTTGCTTGATTAGAGCCGCTAGGTTCACCTTTGCAAGTGCGGAGATCAGGGGGACTGCGTCCCCGATGAGGGTCTTTGTGTCCCCAACGAAGTCGCTCGTGAGCAAGTTCTCCGCGTTGTCGAGCAAACCAACAATGCCTTTTATTGACTGTGGCGTCAAGAGAGGTGCTGCGGCGTCCATTATACCCTCGAGGTCCACGGTCGCGAGCTTGTCGAGTAAGGGAGTGGCCTTGCCGAGGAGTGGACCAACTGACTCCAGAAGACTGCCGATGCTTTTGACGAACTCGGCCGTTAGTAACGCCTCAGCATTCTTCAACAACGCCATGATGCCTTGCACAGACTTCGGTGTGAGAAGCGGTGCGATCGCATCGAGGATGCCTTCCAAATCCAGGTCCCCGAGTTTGTCAAGCAAGGGCTGGACCTTCTTAAGCAGGGGGCCGACGGAGCCCAAGAAACCACCAACTTCCTTCACAAGCTCGGGCGTGAGCAAAGCCTCGGCATTGTCCAACAACTTCACAATACCCTGGATGGACTCGGGTGTGAGAAGAGGACCCACGGCATCGAGAATGGGTTCGAGGTCCAGCTCAGTGAGCTGTTTTAGCAACGGGCTCAACTGACTTAACAGTGGTGAAACATCTCCGATGAGTGTCGATGTCTGGTTGACAAACGAGGGAGTGAGTAGGGCTGCACCATTCGTTACCAAGGACTCAATGTTGTTGATGTTCTTCTCCGACAACAACTTCAGCGCGGCGCCAACCAGGCTTTCGAGGTCGACATCCTTGAGTTGATCCAAGAGGCCCTTGAGGTCGATTTCGCCTAGCATGTCGATGAGCGGTCCGCCCTTTTTCAAGAGGCTCTGTATCAGAGCTGGCGCGGGCGGTTGTAAGGCCTGGGCAAGGTAAACCATCGCATCGTGGAAACCTTTGAGAAACTCGGCTGTGAGTAGGCTTTCCAGGGCCTTGAGGAGCCCAGTGAGGTCCTCGAGGGGCTTAAAGAGGCCCTTCAACAAGTCTCCCAAATCCCCCAAACCGAGGAAGTCGTCAACGGAGCTGGACCCCCCGGACCCGGAACCAGCTTCTGAGCTTGTTGTAGTGGTGTTTTGCTTTGCAAATCTTGGCACAAGATGGCGTGGCTGCACCGGCTGGCTCTTGAGAAGAGCGTTGAGCTCAGTCAGGGCGTCGGTGAGCTCCGACTTTGGGACGATCACCAAGTTGTGTTTCTCTAGAAGCGCGACAAGCTCACCCGACAAGAGTGGTTCACGAGGTTCATTTGCCAGGAGGCCCACGGGAGCGGAAACCGCAAGCAGAAGCGTAGAAAACCGCATGGTGCCGAGGTGCTGCTGAAGTTCCGAGTTGCTTGTGTTTGGGGCTCGAAGAAAGAGGGAGGTTACTAGCGCTTGACTCGCGGTACATGTAGGTAGCTGGAGCTCGTGAGAAGGGGGAAAGACGGGGCCGAGAGGGCGGTCAGGGCAAAGAGGGCCAAAGACAAGTTTATTGCAATGGAAATACGATTACTACACAGCAACCCGATCGCACCTGGTCAAGGATCTTCCAATGAACTTGGCAGATCTCCCTCCAGACTAGCCCCGGCTCTAGGGTTACTTCGCGTCTGGGTCAGGAACTGCAGCGAGCAAGGATGGCATGCCAAGCATTCTCTCCCCAGAATCCGGGGTATGCAGGCCAGGGCGGGATGGCCATGGATACCCACAACACAGGTGACATCGGTTGCTTCCCGGATTCCTTGTTCCGTACTGTGTGACTGTATACTGTATTATGCGGGTTGTGCCTAGGTAGCCAGGCCGTTTTCATCCAGACCTGAAATCCCTCGACACGTGAAGATGTGCATACGTATATTCGCCTCTGCTCTATCGACGGTGGTCATGTCATATTCGTGGCCGTCGATTTTGATACGATCGTGTGATCCCTACTCGCTAACTCACTGGAGGTACCTACGTACCTCTCACGACGTACCTCTCACCATGTCTCGGTTCCACGCCGGCAACGCAGATAGTACACGGACAAGAAAAGTACATGTGCCTAGAAACATGTCGGCTACGGGAAAGGCTCACGACTGACATTGTGGTTCTGCTACTTATTTTGCGGCTTTGTAATCTACCGCGCCGGAATCGTTGATTACGCCTGCGCGGTCATAGCAGCTCCTGGCCCGGACGAAGGGGTCCAGGTGCCAGTAATTCTCCCGCATCTGTTCTGCCAACTCGCGCCTCTCCGCCGCTTTCCGCGTTGCATCGGGCGAGTCTGGCTTCATCTGCACCCATTCGAGTGAAAGTTGCTCAAACTGACGCAGAAGCACGGTTCGATCGGTTTCGACTTGTTGCTTCTTTTCTGACCTCATTCGCGCATCCTCCCCTTGTACCGGCTCGATATACTTGTACTCCCAGCTGTCCTGGCCGCCGTAACATTTTTGCAGGTTCTCTTGCGCAATAAAACGGCCGAGATCCCTGTTGCTGCTTGTAAAGTTGATCTTGGATGCGATGACTGGGTCTAGCCATGGTTGGATCATCTTCCAGATGCCTGTATTGTACGCCATTAGCACCAAGACGCTTCAAATAAGCTGGGCTAGAAAGTGTGACAAACCCCAGAACACAAACGGTGCGTTGTGGACAAGTACCACGCCCAAATATTCCGGGTACCTCGCCTCGAACACTTGAACTAGGAATTTGACCACGTGAAAATCCATGTTCTTCAGCCCAAAGCCAGTAAGATCGAAAAGGAGACAGGCCTTCTCGTTTGGGTGCCGCATCATGGTCCTGATGGTCTCGATATTATGCAGCACAAATGTTTCCATGGATTCGGGCGATTGAAGTTTCGGGTCGTGGAGGCGAACCTTGATGATGAAAACAGGACGGCTCTCCTTGTCCGAACCGCGGACATAGGCCTTCCCCGACCGGTACTGTGCCATGAAGCTTTTCTCGTCGTCCGATTGCGTATTAGCCAATCCCATGATGTCTCCCTTCAGGACAATGTCATCCTCCAGTCGCCGCTCGTGGCGCCAGTTGAGGGCAGACACCAACATGATCACCGCCTTTTCCACGTCCCACTTCCGGGCACGGAGGAAGCGGAGCACCAAAACGTCTGGGTGGTCTGCGAGTATGAATGCCCAGAGCCGATGCCGGAAAACGTCGGTGGACTTGTCGCTCAGGTGTTCCCGGAACTCGCTTGTCTGGTTTGGCGTCTCAAGCTTGACGCTCTCCTCAACTCCGCAAAGCCGGAGGAGATGGACCCATGCTTCCTGTAGCTTTGCCTGCTCTTCGACAGTAAGATTTCCAAGGTGCCCGGGCAAAACCGTTGCGGGTTTTTCAGGCATTGTGAAGTTCGGTTTTGGAGACGTACGTTGTCGGGGAAGAAACCTAAGAGCGGTGAAGCGGAAAGTTCGGGTGGGCAGGAACCGAGTTTGGTAATAGTAGCTATTCAATATGGGGGAAAAGTCAAATATGTAGCCCCGCGTGTTTAGGAAACTTGGGCTTGCTCCTCTTCTCTGGTCCCCAATCGTTCCCGGGTTACGATGCTCATGAACGCCGCCGAGATTTCATGCGTCGAAGTAGATCTGTGGTACCTTGAACCTCAACGCCAGCTCGGGCTCGGAAGGCAACCCCAAATCCGGACATGGGCATCGCTCCACATCATACATGAAGATCGCCGTCCACCCCCTGCACCCCGCACTCTGGTGAGGATCAATCTTCAACTCCAAATCTCGTGGAGTCTGGCCAGGTTGAACATGCGCGGGGAACGAGGGGAAAGTCGATGACGCACATGTTCGTATATGTTGAAAACCCGGAGTTCGTGTGCACTACACTACTATACTTACATGTCGACATCGTTGTCGGCCAGAGTTCCGAGGAACGCCTAGCCCCAAGCCCCCAAGATCTTGGCAGCGAAACAGGGAAGAGAATACCGAGAGTCAGAGTCATGTCCTTCTGTAGGAGCTACCTAATTACCCCTATTTACGCTCAAGTCTAAGAAAATTCCAAATCCGTCGATATGCTGCCCCATTTTGCCCTTGCCATGTCCGCAAAGTAATTCGTCTTGGCTGCCCAAACCCCTGTTCCCGCTTTGGGCAACACCTCCCTCACCCTTTTCAGATAGGTGGAATTCAAGCTCATCATGGGCTTGTCTGGCATGGACCGCGACGGCCGAGGGACCGCCATTGTGACGTTCCGCTTTTGCATCTCCTGGAGGATACGCACAAACACCCGAGCACTCACATCAGCACCCAAGGTCCAGGACGCCGTCTCGTATCCGGTGAGAAAAACCATGTTGGGCACGCCTTGGAGCATGGCGGCTCGCCACGCAAACTTGTCGGACCACTCAAAGGGCCGGCCGTCTAGTGCGAACCGGATCCCGCCGCCAAACCGGAGCTTCAGCCCGGTCGCCGTGACGATCAGGTCAGGGTGAAGCCTCTCGCCCGAGTCCAATTCGATGGTCTTGTCGGTGACAGTCTTGATCGTGCCCGTGACCACGTTGGCTTTGCCAGACCGGAGCGTGGCAAAGAAGTCACCGTCAACACAAGCGCAGAAACGCTGCTCCCAGGGGTTGTACCGGGGCTTGAAGTTGGGGTCCCATGGGATGTCTGGCGGCAACTGCTTGATGGTTACGTACTTGATGATCCGCTTGGCTAGCCCGGGCCATGTCCGACAGAGAACAGTGGTGAGATGGCTCCTGACAAGCCACATGATGCGGTTGAGATAGTGAGCCATGCTGATAGGGAGGATCGCAAAGAGCAGTGCCGTTATGATGCTGTTTGATGGAAGAGAAAAAACGTAGCCGGGACTTCTCTGTAGCATAGTGACGTGTTTCGCTTTTTCAGCCATGGCAGGGAGGACGGTTACGGCGGTGGCGCCGCTACCAATGATCACGACTTTCTTGTTGGTGTAGTCGTAGTCTTCGGGCCAGAATTGTGGGTGGATGACTCGCCCAGCAAAGTTCTCAATGCCGGGGATCGTTGTTTCCAGGGGTTTTTCGTAGTCGTAGTAGCCCGTGCCCAGCAGCAAGAACCGTGACCGGATGGTGAGGCGCTGGTCTTGTCCGGCCACTTCAACCTGCAGCTCCCAATTCCTGTTCGCCGTGTTCCAGTTAGCCGACACCACGCTATGGCGGTAAAGGATATGCTGGTCGATGCCCTGAGACTCGGCCGACTGCCTCATGTAGGTTTTGATTTGCTCGGCAGACGCAAGTGAGACATTATGCCTCCACGGGCTCCAGGGGAACCCGAAAGTGAAGATATCTGAATCTGAGCGGATGCCGGGGTAACGGAACAAATCCCAAGTTCCCCCGAGGGTGTCCCGTGCTTCTAAAATGGCGTAGCTTGTGCCGGCTGGCCCTTCGGTTTGGATTCGATACGCAGCGTTAATTCCCGAGATGCCAGCGCCGATGATGATTGTGTCAAAGAACATGTCGTTATCCGGCTGTGCGCCGACGTTGCCGTTCGCCATTGTAGTGTGACAAGATCCAGGAAGACGTAGAAGGGAGTGATGAGGCTCGAGAATGTATCTTCGAAGTGAAACTTGGGCTTTGCACCCTTTGCTTGATGTACCAGATCTCTATCATCTTTTTGTGAACAAACTTCCCCCGTCGTTAGACATGTATGATCGGTCCCGTCGCGGCCGCGTACCTCCGTACGGGTAAGTCCCGATGCACCTCGCAAGTTGATCGCCAGATTCCGGAGCGCTTCCGAATGACACTCCACGTTGCGTGGCGCCAGAACTCCACTACCTACCTAAGCCAGTGCCGTCAGGACCCAGGGGTCGCAAACTGAGTCTAATCTGGGCTCGATAGCCCGCCGGTGGCTCCTATTCAGGACATTATGTGGGGTGCAATTGGCTGCCCAGCTTGGAGTTCATCCCAAGGTAACCTAGTATCCGATACCGATCCCAAAACGGTGGGCCACTAACTACTTCGTACCTGGAGCATTTGACATCATCGCGGACCAGCTCGGAAACTATGCCAGAAGTGAGCACAGTCCCAATTCAAACAGCCAATACTGTACCAACGTTGTATTCTCTTCTCCGCGTGCTGTCTTGCACGGTTCCACCCCGCACGACCCCAACACCCCACGCTTCAATGCTTGATTTTGACTCCTTTACCTTTTACCTCGGCTCCAAAGTCAAAGCTGCTCCATACCGTCGTCATCTTTCTTTGACCACGGGAACAACACAGTTTAATACCACGGCGTTTCCGTTTTGAGATACATAAAGCATGTGCGGTCATGAGCACGAGGCCGGCTCGATTTGATTGCGTTGTATTCCTCGGTAGATTGATTCACCAGGCTTCTCGGAAGCTATTCCATTTCAGAGATACTAGACCAAGCCCACCTATCCCGACCTTTCCCCCAGAACTAGGTAGTCAAATTCCAATTATTCGTAGCTCAGTTTCATACCCGCCGTTGCCGAGAAGAACTTGCCCGCTTCCTTCGCTGCCTCCTCGGCCTCACTCTCAAACCCGAGCCTGGACCCCAGCAGGAGAATGTCATGAGGACAATCCCGGGACACTCCCAGTTGCACCTTCCATCCAGTGTCCCCGTAGCGTTGCGCAAGAACCTGTATATCGTCCCAGAGCACCTCTCGGTCACCTCCATGAACAAACATGGGCATGTCGGCGGCGGGTGGCTTGAACGGGTGGTGAAGCGGTGATAGGTATGGCCCTGAAGGGTCGGCTCCGCCGGAGACGGATATGGCGCCCCAATATCCAAATTCCTTATTGAGATAGTCGGTTTTGTAGTTGGGTGACTGGCGCATATCTTGGTTGATGGCGGCTGCCACGTCTACCCACGGTGACCAGAGGGCAACGGCGGCTGGGGCGGGTATGTCCAGTTCGACGCCGTGCTCTTGAATGTATCGCAACAAGGCCAGAGCAATGTTGCCGCCCGCCGAGTCGCCCGAAAAAATGATTTGATGAGCGGGGATGCGCTTTTCGTGGAGGAGCCAGAGATAAGCCGTCAGCGCGTCTTGGACCGGGGCTGGGAACCGTCCGTTGCTGCCGCTGGAGAGCCGATATTGTGGTGTGCAAACGAACTTGCAGCCCATGTGCTGAATTAGGACCTGAGATAAATATCCCGTGTCCTCATCGCGTCCGTTTCCGATGGCGAATCCGCCGCCGTGAAAGTGCAGCGCCACAGTGAGCTCTGGTCGTACCAGCGCCGGAGGTGGCGGCCGTGCTGGCGTCCAGGTTGTGCCGATAGCCTCTGCATGAATCACGGCATCTGAAAGGGGACCCCTGTAGAGCTTCGGTGACCGTGGGTGCATCACTTCGAATCGATTGCGTTCACCGCCGGGGCGGAGCGTCAGTCGGTCTCCCCAGCGCAGGCGGGACCAGTAAAGAAGGACGAGCCTGACTACCCGCATACGGGCCGCTTGGTTGAGTGACCACTCTTTCGTGGGTCGTGTCCACGGGAACAGAGTCAAAAGTACATCGAACATAAAATGAGCCAGCAGGAATGGCGTAGTCAGGATCGTGTAGCAGTACGCGAATAAGAGTATTCCGTGGGGGGGGCTTTTGGTGCGAGCCTGAGAAACACTCGCGTTTGGCGGCGGTGACTTTCCCATGTTTCAATCGTTTGGAGGAATGGTGAGAAGGTTGGAAGGTTGGTGGCTGTTGAAGTCCAGGTCAAGTTCTGTGATGGGCGAGGTTCCATCTTTTCTATACTTTCCCATGTGGGAGGAGGGAGAGGGGGGGGGGGGGGGCGGGCAACGGGGCTATGGACAGGGGTATGTCTGTCCATTGTCATTTCCGCTTGCGGCTCACTTAGACAGGCTGAGGCTGATTCCCACCCAGCATTGGGAACATGCACAGAAAAATGTGAAATGAATCACGGCGATATTATGCACAGGTTACGGAACGTGGTCTAATATGTTCATTTTGTCTCCAGTTCCCCAATATCACTAAGCAGTGAGGGAGCCCAGGGCAAAGGGGGAAACTGGAAAGGTCCTCGCCGCCTTCATCAGAAACCACCTAAATGGCGGATCATACGTATAGATACCTTCTTAAACGTAGATGGTTACTTGTGCAGACGCCTGAATCTTGGCTCCCGTTAATCTACATAACTTGTCCTTGCCAAAAACTTCGCATCCCTCCAGTGCCGGAGTGTCCTCGCCTACGGTTTCACTGCTCCCCTCGCGACGGCATCACGAATGACCTCCTGGAGCCATGTCGGCCAGCCTCGAATTGCAGATATGCCAGTAGCCGAGTTTGGAATCACCAGCTGGCCACCCCTCCGGCTCTTGATCTGAGCAATGACTTCATCCGCAATCCGGTCGCTTGTGAGCATCCGAACTCCAGAGCGCTCAAGGCGGCCAGCAAACCCGTCGACGAGTGGCGTCCGGACAAAGTTGGGATGGATGACGGATGTGAGAACACTCGGGGCTTTGTATTGATGTTTGATCTCAGACGCGAGCGACTCGTGAAAAGCCAGAGCTCCAGCTTTTGTTGCCGAATAATCAGCGGCTGTGGCGAGAGCGACAAAAGACGCGATGCTTGCCACAGTCACAATGTGGCCTTTGTTGAGCTGGATCATGCGGGGGAGAAATTGCTGCGTCGTAAACCACAGGGACATGACATTGACGCCGAATATCTTACGGAGGTACTCCTCTGGCGTCTTAAGAATGGGCATAGGCCGGGCGATCCCCGCGTTGTTGACGAGGATGGAAGGATGCCCAAACTCGCTGCGGACTGCGTCTGCTGCTGCCGCCACGGATTCGGCCGACGTCACGTCGCAGTGAAAAAATCGGATGCGTGGATTCCCTTGCAACTCCTTGGGCAGCTCCTGGATGTCCAATACCGCGACGCGAACACCAAGGGCCACGAGCCTCTCGACAATTCCCTTCCCGATCCCGCTCGAACCGCCTGTGACCACGGCAATTTCGTTCGGCCAGTCCCACCCCTTTGCCGCAGTGAGACGCCAAGAGTTGGAGGCCATGGTGTTCAACACGCCGTTCACTGTGCGGACGAGGCTCAACACGGCAAGAACACGAAGAGAGGTTGTCGCGAGATGGGGCGGGCGGGATAAGATCGATGTCATCACCCTTTCCGGGACAACTTTGGCGGCCGAGTCGATGATACGGCCCACAGTATCAGGGTAGTACGTGATAAACACGAGGATTGGGCCCGATAGAACGGGCGAGAGCATTATCCGGCCCAGAGATGCTAACATGTCGATAGCGGGGGAATAGAGAAAAGAAGCCATGCCGAAGGGATAGCCTCAGAAAGACGAGATGATGTCAACTTTGGGGTAGGTGGTGAGATGGGTGAAGTGCGGAGGGGACACTTGGTGATTGAACTTAGCAGAACGGGTGACAAGCGAGAACAATATTCAGGAGTATGGAGAATGCTGAAATTGGCCTCATAATCTAGTCTACATATACACTATCCCTCGTCACGATTTCACCTGTGCACCGTACTTTGCTTGGTCGATTTCTGGTGTTGTGCCGATGCTGAAGATGCCCCTCGGCAACCCCCAGAAAAGATCTGCAACAGTGCTCCATCTGGCTGGGATGCTAGGCCGGATACAACCTCGGCATGCATCGCAAGCTAAACCACACTAAGTAACGTGTCCTTGGGGCGACGCGCTTGCCTGAGGCTTGATGTTCAACGTGGCAGCGCTCTGGCGTCGCAAGCTCGGCCTTCCCCCAGATTTGTACTCGGCCCAATATTCTCCCACCTCCTCCACCGTTCGGCATTGCAGCGGTTCCTATCACCCGCTTCCGGCTCCGCGTCTGCTTTGAGCTGGGAACGATGGTATTTCCAGGACACTTTAGCAGGGGTTGTTTGCGCTGTCGCCAGCGGAAAGTAAAGGTTGGTGGTGTTGGATGCTGCCCCCTGACCCGCCCGATGGAGGGACTAACTGTCACTGGCTAAAAGTGCGACGAAACCAGACCATCATGTCGCCGTTGCGCAATCTACGGTAAACCATGCACTGGATACACGGATCAGTTTCAGTTTCGACACCGCTCAAGTCCCGCCTCTGTCGCGGCTGCTGGTCCAGTGGCGGCGCAGGAATGCAAACAAGAACAGCAGGACAAGACCCCGAGACGCAAAAGTTCCCAGCAAGCCGGAGTGACAGGGAAGGGCGGTGAGCAACGACAACGGCGCAAACAACAGCCCATACTATCGCTGCGTCACACACCGGAACGGCAGCAGCAACGAGGCATCGGGAATCTTCCTTTGATCCAGGCTCTTCCTCGCGCACCAGATCCTTGCTACGACAACGTCTCACTGTTCTATTTTATCCATCGTTTCGTCTCACCAAACCGAGAGGATGGCTTCCCAGGTCACCTGAGCTTCCTCCCCAGCCTGTACGACTCCCACAGCCATGGCCTCCTGGAAGTGGCCACCCTCAGCGTCGCCCAAATGGCGGCGTACAACAAATTTGGCGGCGAAAAGTTCCGCGTTCAGTCATACGAGAACTATAGCCGCGCCATCCGGATGTTGCAAAACCTCATACAATCCGAAGAGCAAGCCACCGATGACAAAGTCATAACGTCGGTGTTGCTCCTCTGCATGCTAAACGACATCTGCGGTGAACAAGCCGGTGGCGCCCGCGAGCACGCTCCTGGGCTTTACTACCTCGTGGAGAAACGGGGGCTGGAGCAGATTGCGACCAGACGGGGAGCAGAGCTCCTCTTCTTAGCACTCATTCGGTTGGTAAGTTCTAGCGTGTTTCCATGTCGGCCCAGCTGCTGGGCACGCTGTTAGGAGGCCGTATTGACTCTTTGGCAGCATGTCTACTCCTTCATACATGACGATGACAGGTATGTCGACCCAGGGGCCATTGCCAGCGCCTGGGGCGTCTTCGACCCCCTACTCCGCGCTCTCGGCATGATGTCCAAGACGCTGGTGCTCCGACATCAGCTGCTCTCGGGCAGTGTTTATCTCGATGCCGAGGAACAATTATCCGTGATACAAAAGTGCTCTGAGACGCTGGACGACTTCCATCGCTGGGATATTGAAGCAGCAGATTATTGGCAGAGCATGTTCAAGAGGCTCGGGTCGCCGACGGCACTGGGCCAGGTTGCATCCGGAACGACGCACTACGACGTCGAAACGGCTTGCACTATCATCTTGATCCGGTCTGCGCGTCTCATCCTGCTGATGAGCATGATCACGCACCATTATCAACAAGAACAAGGCGGCGGTGTTGGGAGGATGTTGGACGAGTACCTCCCATTTCTTGAGATGGATGTCACCACTGTGATAGACGACATCCTCGCGACCGTGCCATACGCACTTGGCGATGTTGCTCCCGGTGGACTCCCCGGGACCGTCCCCCCACGACGGGGCTGCCGCCATAGTCATTGTTCACTCGATTCGGCTGGTGTCATCCTGCGCGTACGTGACCCCAGATCAGAGCGTAAAGGCGACGGAGATTTTGGCACGGCTCAACGCCGGCATCGGGATTCGAGCTGCGGTAGTCGTGGGGGATGATGATATCAATAAAACGAGATGGGCACAGGAACAGATCTTGCTGCGTTCGTGGATACACCCGACCGCGGGATGGAGTCCCGGCTCGGCAGAAGACACCCATGGTCCTGTGGTAGGCACTCCACACAACCTGCAGTGACAGGTCCAGCGCAAGGTGGAAACCCAGTGCTGGATTTCGGATACATCCTTGGCTCTTGATTTGGGATCATGTATTTTCGCTTTCCACTTGGATTGGGAACAAATTTGGGTCTCTTATCTTTCCAGCTTTATTTAGCACGATGTTAATTCGCGGGTTTAATACACTCGTTGTCTTTACGATTTAGGTACCTAATGACGAGTGATGATCAAAGTACCACCGAGGTCCCAGCCAAGTTGAACCACCGCGGACGAGATCTGATAAAGTGACTAGGCAAATCCAAAACAACACAAGCGTGAGGTGCATTTGCGGCACGCTTGTCTAAAAAAGGCCTCGTTATCTTTGCAGGAGGCAGTTCCTCGGTTCCGTCCCGAAGGATCGATCACAACCGTCGCGTGGCTCTACCCGTTCCGCGGGGAATGTCTCAACCTCGCACACTAAGCTGAATGGGGATGGAGCTTGCGACCTGCTCGGGCTGGGGTAGCGTCGCAATCCGAAATCCTGGGACGAAGGACATGCTCTCCTTTCCGAAGTCCAAGTGGGGCTTCCAGGACACTTTGATCGACACAAGCAGCGGCATCCGGGGATGAACTTGTATGTCCACCCCACTGCGATGATGCTTCTTCGTTGTGGAGGCGGCTTCTCGCCGTTGGCAACTCTTCTCCCTTCCACATCGAACGCGCGTCGTGGGAGTCAGCAAGCGGATGGAAACTAGCAGTTGACCATGCTTGGTTCATTCTTCCCAATACCATTCCTAGGTTACCCTCGAACAAGTCCATATCAAATTCCACTTGTCCCCTACCTTTGCCAGGCGAACATCATCATCACTTTTATGGCTTTCTCCTCGATGGAACTCCACTAGCAGTCTCACCCCCCGTCCAACTAGCACTCGCGGCGCACATCATGGCTATTGCTTCCCGTATTTTCAGCCTTCCTGGCCTTACCATCGCTGGGGCCGTTGAATATCTTGTAATTGTCAAGTTACTGCCAGACTACTTCGGTTTACAGGATGGGTTCACAGCCATCGTCGGCACAATCCTGGTCAACTATGTTTTGGGAATCGTATTTTGGGCACTCTTGTATCCCAACGTCTTCAGCCCTCTTCGGCGAATCCCTGGGCCAAAAGTAAGTGAACCTCGAAAGGATTTGTTTCCAGGGAATGCTCACCAAATCCTTTGCAGGCAATCATCAGCGCTGCTTATCGGACCCTCCTCGTCAAAGAAGGACCTGCTGGAGACCTGTTCCTTGACCTAGTCAAACGGTATCCGGATCAAGATTTGGTCGTCTTGGATGCTTTCAGGCGGCATATCCTCGTCGCTAAACCTCGGCTGCTGGCCGACTTGTTTTCGCACAAATGCTACGACTTCGCCAAACCGAGGAGGATCGCTTCGTTTTTGCGCCTCATCATTGGGGAGGGCCTCATCACCCTAGAAGAGGACAACCATAAGTTCCTCCGTAAAAACACTTTGCCTGCTTTCCACGCCCGGCACATTACGGATCTGTACCCCATGATGTGGACCAAGGCCGGCATCTTGACCAGAAAACTTCGAAGCGAGATTGCCAACGACGCCACCAGTGAGTCAAAGGGATCGGCCGTGCTCGAATTGACTGGTTGGGCGAGCAAAGTCACTCTCGACATCATCGGCATTGCCGGCATGGGCCGTGAGATAAACGCTGTGGAGAAATCGAGCGATCCTCTCCAAGAACTGTACGAGGAACTGCTGGAACCGGACCGGGAGAAGATCGTCTTCTCCGCCCTAAACCTGGCTTTTGGCTTCTCCCTCATCAGGTTGCTGCCGTGGAAGATGAACAAGCTCTTTGTTTACTTGACCACATCACTTGACAACATCTGCAGAGATCTGATCAAGGAGAAGAGGCACGCAATCGTCCAGAAGGATGACGACCACTTCGACATCTTGTCCCTTCTGATCAAGTCCAACAACTTTGACGATGAGGTCCTCAAAGACCAGCTTCTCACCTTCCTGGCTGCAGGGTATGTCAAATCGCGGAACGTAATTCCCGCTTCGCTGCTGACCCATGTCCCCTAGTCACGAAACCACAGCCTCGGCACTCACCTGGTCAGCGTACCTCCTTGCCAAGCATCCAGAGATCCAAAAGAAACTACGGGACGAGGTCACGGAGGCACTCGGGAAAGACCCCGTCTCCGGCGAGCCTTCCGCTGACCTTATCGGTCTACTCAAGCAAATGCCCTACCTGAACGGCATCATGCATGAGACACTGCGGCTGTACCCCACCGTCCCAGTGACCATGCGCGAGGCGCTCTGCGACACCAGCATAGGGGAGCAGTTCATTCCAAAGGGCACTGAGATGGTCATCTCCATCTGGCAGATCAACCGCTCGCCCGAGATCTGGGGTCCGGATGCGGGCACCTTCCGCCCCGAGAGATGGATCAACGCCGATGACGGGAAGACGAATCGGCACGGTGGCGCCAAGAGCAACTATGACTTCCTGACCTTCCTGCAGGGGCCGCGGAGCTGCATCGGCCAGGAGTTCGCAAAGGCCGAGATGCGGTGTCTGCTCGCTGCGCTGGTGACAACCTTTTCGTGGGACCTGGCTATGGATGAGTCAAAAATTGTCCCCAGGGGAGTTATCACTATCAAGCCCGAACACGGCATGTACTTGAGGATGCGGCCTCTGGATCGTGTGGACTGATATGAATTCTTTTGCGGTTTTGACACAGCTGAAATGATCTAGAAATAATGTCGTCAATCTTCCATTCACTCAAAAAGTGCCGTAAAGTTGAGATCGCAACTCATCAAGGTCTATTGAAGGGATCCTTGTTCCTTCATTAGTTGTTAAAAACGTCAAGGCTGTTAAGCAGTAAACACACTGTTGGTTGACCCAAGGGGTAAAATCCCCTCTCTCCCTTACTACCGGGTAACGATATGCTCCCCTCACGGGTTTGACAACAAGTGGGCGTCAGGCTTATCCCGGCTGTCCTTCGCCGAGCCCGCCTCCCCGCACTCCTTAAATTGAGCGGGGTTCTTGTTTTGTACGCTCATTGGTAGGTTGTGGATAAAACGGGGTATTCGCCTTTTGACTTCATCGAGTGGAGGGAAGACCCGGTTTTGTCATGGCTGAGTCAGGGGACTTGGTTTCAACCACGAGTCTTTGCCCTCCCAGCCCTGCAGATCCTCAAGACATACGATTAGTATTTCATGGCCATACTTGGCTGCTGTAAACAAGTCCTAGGATAACGGAAGCCAGACGACGACCTTAGCATTGGAGATGGCGGACGAGGTGGTTGTGAAGACCGATCTTTTGATCGTAGGGGCAGGTCCCGCTGGAGCCTCCCTTGCTTGTTTCCTTGCCGCTCATGGTATGTTCGGGTACCTCCCTGGTGGATTGGGCGGGTAGAAGTCCGTGTGGCCGCGTGCAGCCGCTTAACACGGGTCTTACGAGAAAGAGATGTTTAACTCTGTCTATAATGTAGGCAGAAAGGGTATCCTAATCGCCGCGGCGCCGGGCACGGCAGAAACACCCCGTGCTCATATTACCAACATGGCTGGACTTGGTGTGTAATTTAGGTCATCAACAAACACAACTCTGTCTCGGCTAACAATGATTGGGGTAGAATGTTTGCGGGATATCGGCCTTGAGCAGGACTGTCTGGAGGTTGCCACGCCTAGCCACAACATGGCACATACCAGATGGTGCCGTAGTATGGCTGGGGAGGAATTTGCGAGAGTGTACTCGTGGGGTCACGACCCAAAACATAAAGTAAGGGACCAGCCCGGGACATCGACTCGGCGAATCGCAATCGGAACGCGGTGCAACCCTCGACTCCGTCACCACACTGACACGACGAGCTAGGGTGACTATGAGGCGGCTAGCCCTTGCGATCATGTCGACCTACCCCAGACACTCCTGGAGCCAATCCTTACCAAGAGAGCAATCCATGAAGGCTGGACGCTTTGGTTCAACACCAAACTGATCGGCCTCACTCGGCCGTCGCCAGACCTCGTCATCTCGGAGGTCCTTGACGAACTGACCCAAAAGACCTACAAGATCCATTCCCGGTACTTGTTTGGTTGCGATGGTGCTAGGAGCCAGGTCGTCCGTGAGCTGAAGATCCCACTCATCAAGAAGCCCGGACAGGGGCTGGCATTGAACGTCCTGGTGAAAGCAGACATGTCGCATTTTATCGCGAACCGCATCGGCAACCTGCACTGGGTGTTCCGCCCCGAGGATATGAATACCCCTCCTTGGGGATGGGCCACTATTGTTCGCATGGTGCGGCCGTGGAATGAGTGGATGTTCATCTTCCTGCCTGCCCCTGGTGCTGACCTGACCGCGGATGCAATGGACGCAACCAACGAGGAGTATCTGGAGAGAGTGAAGGAATTCATTGGCGATGATTCGGTCAAAGTTGAACTGTTACACTCCAGTAAATGGTGGATCAACGAAATCGTGGCCGAGTATTACTCTGATGGCAATATGTGAGTCCAGGCGCGCCTCTGCTCGCCCCCTTGCTGACTTAGCTTTAATTAGTTTCTGCCTCGGCGACGCAGTGCATCGTCACCCGCCGTTTAACGGCCTAGGATCTAATACCTGTATCCAAGATGCTTTCAACCTCGCGTGGAAGATTGACTACGTCATGTCCGGAAAGGCAGGGCCGCAACTACTGGAATCTTTCAGCAAAGAACGCCAGCCTGTGGGGGTAGATATCATCACCCGGGCGAACCAAGGTCTCCGGGATCATAGCCAATGGCAACAGACGATGGGGATTCTCGAGACCGACGAGGCTAAACGCCTCGAGATCTTGGCAGAGTTTGACGACCAGGGCGAGAAGGGCCACAAAAGAAGACGAGCTTTCCAGGAGGCCATTGAAAATACCACGACCGAGTTCCACGGCCTCGGCATCGAAATGAACCAGCGCTACGAATCGGATGCCGTGTACCTGACCGACCAGGGCCCGCCGCCGGTGCTGCCCAAAGGGGCATGCAAAGTCAAGACGCACCAGATCACGACGTACCCCGGCCGCCGCCTGCCCCACGTCTGGCTTAACAAACGACTTCCCACCAAGCCTATCTCAACCATTGACTTGGCGGGACACGGCCGCTTCTGTTTGCTGACCGGCCCGGGGGGACAACAGTGGAAGGACGCCGCTCGGTCCGTTTCCGTATCCACAGGGGTCGAAGTTGTCGCGTACTCGATAGGTTGGAAGCAGGACTTTGAAGATGTCTATTTCGACTGGGCCAAGAAGCGCGAGGTGGATGAAAATGGGTGCGTTTTGGTTCGCCCTGACAGATTTGTAGCGTGGAGGTCGCGTAGCATGAATGCGGACCCAGAAAAGAAGCTCGAGGAGGTGATGAGGACAATCCTCGCGTTATAGAACGTAGGACGGGTCGAGGTTGGGATTAGAAAGGAATGTTTGTCGTAACACTCGATATATTTGACTACATGAGGCAACTAAGTCGACGAAGATCATTGAGCTTCTCAGGAGGGACGGTGCGTGAAGGGCTGGCGTGGGAGGTTTCGTTGGATAATAAGTATTACAGAACACACACACACACACACACACAATTTATTCCGCCCGGCGGGCCTAACCCGAAAGGGCAACTATCATACAATCTACTAATACATATCCTAAAATGGATCCTGATCTCATGAAGCCCGTACATCCTCCTTTTCTGGCTTATCTCCTTACAATTTTGCCCTCTCTGCTGCGGATGCTCGTGGGTTAGTTGTACGAATAGTAAGCTGGCTTGAAGGCTAGTCTCCAAGTGTCCAACGTCCTATCTTCGGCGGCTGAAGCGCGCTTACTCCGTGTGATACGAGATGAAGGGGGTTGTTAGTCGGGGTTTAGGATGGTGAGGTTAGTTTGCTTCATTCTGTTGTTGTTCAGTCCTCAGACGACCTGTGGCAATGGCAAAACGTATCGTCGCCCGCACCGCCCGCATGTTGGGGGACCAGTCCTTGTCATCCGAGGGCGACTTTCCTCCCAGGTAGAAGGAGAGGTTCCCCCTGTGGACATCCGTACATTGCAGCATCTCCCTACGGTGTTGATCCCATTGCTTGCATCGGAAGAGGAAGTGGTCCACTGTCTCTCTGGCTTGTCCACACGTACACTGATCTGACGGTGCTGCTTTGATGCGATGCAGGTATGTGTTGAGCTTGGCCATGCCTGTTCTAAGCTGAGCAAGCACGCCGGCCTCGCTTCGGGACAGGTGGTCGTATAATAGTTGGGTGTGCTTCCCTGGTAACGCTATATCGACTCTCTTGGAATGTCTGCCCACTTTGTCAGGTAAGGACGTGGGCGGTGCCCGCTTTGCCCATGCGATACGGAGGGCTGTTGACCGCATGGCAGGATCCTGCGTTTGTGGCGTAGCGTCCTGCCGTGTTGCTTCCTTTGCTTTCGCTTTGGCTGTGTTCAGGAGCTCGTTTTTGGTACCCGCTTGGATCCAGACGACCGATATCGTGTTTCCCGCCTTGCGTAAGGCACTTATCGCATCGTACGCCTGACAGAGATATTGTTGTCCTGATTGCTGGTGTGGTCGTTCCAAGGCCATCACGGCTGCCTTGTTGCTGGTGGCAAGGATGATCTTTCGGTACCTGATATTTCGAATCAACCTCAACGCGTACCCAATAGCCGCAAGCTCGCCTGAGAACGGGTTTTGCTCCGACCTGGAGCCCAGCGTCACACTAAAGGCTTCGTTCCTTGAGCCATCTCGCATCGGCAGCGGGAGACGGACGACTCCTCCGATCCCGACCATGTTGTTTCGTGCGGAGCTGCTTACGGCGATCCGGACCGCCCACTCTGTCTCTTTTTGCTGGATGCCCGTTCTGTCAACCGTAGTGCGGACTCGCCTCTCCCATGGCGCTAATACGACGGGAGCGATGGTTTCGAGGCTGTCCAATGGGACGTCCTTGAGGAGATCTGCTACTTGAAAGAAAGGGGAGCGGTAGGATCTCCGGAACTTGCGCATCCGGGAAGTGGTGTTGCGGAGTGGATTCGTCTCTGGTAGGGTGTGGATGTCCGTCCACATCTTGATCGCCCTCTTCCAGAATCGATCTTGAGCCGTGGGGATGTGAGCTTCTGCTTCTGCTACGCGTGTTGCTACCGTGCTGAACGTTCCTATGATCCCTTGCGCCGCGACCCTCTGCACCCTGTGTATGGCCGGCGCGGTCTTCCAATTACATTGGTGCATCCAGACGCTGGATGCGTAGTCCACCACTGGCGCGACCATGGCGGTGAACAGCTGCCGCGCCGTAGCCGGGGATAGACCACTGAGCCGTTTCAGCTCCATCGCCGCGCTGAGCCCTTTGGAGGCCGCTCTTGCGATATGCTCCTTATACCTGAGCTTGGCATCCATGACCACTCCAAGGATCTTAACGTGGTCTTTCGGCTGAACATCTTGACCCTTGATCGTAAAGGGCTCCGAGTTGGCTTTATAGGCCTTGCGGGTAAAGTGGATGACGGCTGTCTTGTCTGCTTCAAATGTCGCTCCGCTTCTCTTTTCCCAGTCTAGTGCTTGGTCGATGATTGCTTCGATGCCCTTGCGTGTGCTTTGTGCCGTCGGTCCTGTGACCCAGGCGGTAAAGTCATCGACAAAGGCTATCGCACCACCGTTGCTATCGATCTTTCGCTGGACCAGATCCGCGTTGAAAAAGAGGAACAAGATAGGGGAGAGGGGCGAGCCTTGGGGCAGGCCAGCCTGTGGGAGGTCCCGTCGTTCCGCAGCATGCCCGTTGACCTGGATAGAGGCCGTACGGTCAGAACAGAAAGCTTCTGTCCATCGGCACAGCTCTTCCGGGATACCACGTGCCCTCATCCTCTGGACCAGCCGTTCCTTGCAGACTCCGTATTACAGAACACTTGATTTGTAAAGGATACCTACATACCTAGGTAGGTACCTATCCAACATATGGACGCAACCCGTTGGCTGCCGCCACATGGATCTAGTGCACTCTCAATGTTACATCGCAGTCCGGCGGTCTTGTGAAAACCACCACGCAATTGCGCAACATGCAAATTTTCATACCTCTCCCGCCCGCTTCCTTGGTTTTGCTCGACCATTTGACAAGAAGGTCGGAAACCACGGGATCCGAATGTGTTTGGTCGATGTCTTGGCTGTATCATGACGTCGACGATGCTCCCTTGGCTGGACTTCATTCGCCCAACTATTGGCAACGCCCTTGCACCACCTTGGATTGGTACACCAATGGGGAAGCGAATGCTGTCAGCTGCACTTATCCTGCACCACATGAGTGGTGTTTCCAGTGGCGACTATGGCATAAAATCTTGGCAGATTCACGTCTGGGCCACCACCCGCCATCCAAATGATCTTCGTCGTTATTCGCCCAAGATGCAATATCTGACGTGGGTTGTCATGCGTCCATCATAAGTGCGCGATGTCAAGGCAAAACTGGAAAAGGCGTCATAGCCAATAAAATGGATGCAAGTGATATAAAGGGTCATCTTCTAGGACTCCGAGTCGCTCCCTGGGCCGTCCAACAATTTTATGCCATTGCCAGTAAATAAACTCTCAACACCACTGACGCCCCCATCTTCTCCGACCCAACTCCTATCATTGCTAAAGCAGGCGGCAGCGCCCGATCATACACCATGGTCCACGGAGACACTCGTGCCCGCACAGGGCTCACCACCTTCCTGCTTGCGAGCAGCGCGCTAGTATGGGTTTCGGCCGTGATCGTGATGGGTATCCTCGCCTACCTCGTCTCGCGCGGATGGGGCGGAGACCACATCATTTATGAACTTGTGATTGTACGTCGTGGGATACTAAGTTCTACATTTCATAGCCTGTGAGGAATGGGCGAACAGTGACTAACCCCGACATTTAACAGTCTGTCCTCACGACGGCGTTCTTCCCCTTGGCTTTCTTCCTCGTTATCTCGCCAGGCTTCATTCTCCTGTTCAACTTGATCTTCTCGTACCTCTGGATCGTCGCCGTCTCCTTCACCGCTTCCGACTGGAGCAATAGTCACTCCGACCTGCTGCTCGCGGTTGAGGCCTTCAGTTTCATTGCATTGTGAGTGTCACTCTTGAGGACAGGAATTTGACTGGCTTGGAAGTGCTGCTGACAGGCCCGGCAGCTTCTTCCTCTTTTTCAATATTCTTTACGATTGGCACTACGGTTTCTACCGGACTGGTGTTCATTCGCGGGCCGTCGTCTAAGGTCAGAACCCAGCCATCTAGGCAGGGAGGTACACAGCAGTTTCGTGCTCCTGGCCTAATAATAAGGTGTTAAGGACCTACGAGACCAAGGCAAAGATGAATAATAATGAGGGATTCTCTCTAAACGCCCTAGGAAACGGGGATGTGGAGAGAGGCTATTTGTTTTGTTTCATTTCCGTCATTATGAAAGAGCCAGGAAATACTTGTGGCCTTGATCTGTCGGATTATTTAACCCAACCTTTTGAAGATACCTTTTGCAAAGATTCATGCTTCTCTTCCTGGCCAGGTCCCAAGTCCGAGTCTCTGTGTGAGTCATCCATATCACGTTGCTTGGTAGGTGTCTCTCGGACTTAACGATCGGGATCGAGTTGCCGCTGGCGTTTTCCTGCATTTAACATGCTGGGCCATCGGGATGTAACCTGCCAGAGCGCACCCATGCTTCTGCAATAGTGCGGCACAGCCTACCAGGGACTGCAATGGCACTGGTTGAAATCTGTTGCCCATAAGAGTAACAGTCCCCGGGGCCGGGCCGAGCGGCTTTTGTTGGAAAACACCAAAGAGCTGAGCCATGCGCCCCCGTCGTCGATGCATACAACATGTCGAATCGAATCTCGCAAAACTTCGTTC
Organism: Chaetomium globosum CBS 148.51; assembly: GCF_000143365.1. Lineage (NCBI taxonomy): Eukaryota > Fungi > Ascomycota > Sordariomycetes > Sordariales > Chaetomiaceae > Chaetomium > Chaetomium globosum. Next base: position 78,479 of record NT_165981.1, read on the forward strand.
TGGCGCTGTGCCTGCAATTGGCGGGCCTCGCTCAGGGTCATGTCGTCATAACCTATCCAGGCTGGAGGGGTAATAACCTGGGCCACACTGACGAGTTTCCATTTGGGATGCAGTGGATGTATCCGTGTACGTACTGGCGGTCCCTTGGTGATTGAGATGACGATGACTTACTGACGATCCTTGATATCCCTAACCAAGGCGGCGGGCTCCCCGTTACTACAAACCGCACGCATTGGCCCATCGGTGGTGGTGCTGTTGCGTTCCAACCGGGCTGGTTTACCGGTCATGCTTCGGCGTTGATATACATCAACATTGGATTGGGCGAGCAGCCAGAGAACTACTCACAGCCCATAGCCAAGTTTTATCTCCAAGGTCCAACGGATAACCCGTATCCAGGCTCAGTTTGTCTTCCCCAGCTCACACTTCCTGATGATGTGAGGGGGCAGGTCAAGAGCGGAGACCTTGCGACGATTCAAGTGATTGAAGCGGCAAAGCATGGCGCTGGATTGTTCACTGTGAGTGTAGCCGCAGTGGACTGACGGGGTCGGTCCCTCGGTGAATGGGGCTGACCGACAATAGTGTGCCGACATCATCTTTACCGACGACAACGACGAGGTACCCGAAGTTAACGAGCGCAATTGCTTCAACTCGACCAGCATCAGAATCTCAGATGTTGCAATACTCGGGTCCCAAGAACTTCCCTCAGCTTGCGCGGGTATCGGATCGACGGCTGCCGCAGCGGTCACGGACTCAACGGACACGTGGGGGTGGGCCTGCGTGTCAAATGGACGGTCAGGGTTGTTTAGCACATCGGGCGTGAATTACAGTTGCGCATCGTCGACGACAACTTCAACCCCAACTTTGACTCCAAACGCGTCGGTGGATGAGAACAAGGCGCAGAGCACGAGGGACAAGAGCGGTGGGATGGTTGTGGTAGCGATTTCCCTGATCTCAGGAGTCTTTATGCTATTACTTTGAGGGAAACAGTTCAACAGTTCACTGTATAGTGATGAATTGTCGTGTCACTTTGGCAACCAACTTGGAATTGACAATTGTTTTTGCAATGTTATTGTTCAAGGAAGACTGGGGAAGAATGCGCGGCACAGGGCCAAAACTCCCCTGCCACTCGCGCCATGACAGGTCCGAACTTTCCTTTTTTAGCAAGTGGGGTGAGACAACAGACCCCGCAGCGCGTACCCCTGTATAAACACCCGAACGCGTCTTATAACTCGACCAGGTGCGTCAGTTACGAGCCCTTGGCAGCCTGTCGATATCACAACTGCTCAACTTTTCCCGACAACTATACTCCCACTCCATTGCGGGTGGTATCTCCGAGATTCTCACAAGTCTGCACCATGAAGGTCATTCCAAGCCCCGTCTTGGCTACCAAAGCCACCCCCCCCCATGCGCGCCACGGTCAAGGTTCTGCTTCCTCTCCACGAGTTCCTTCCATCCTCGCTCGCCACCCGATCCAAGTTGACTTTGTTCGGCCTCAACGTCCCGCCATCGTTCCTGGGAATAACCGCGCGGCCCAACACATACGCCGGAACTCCGGGCCCAAGCACTCGATTTTGGATGCCAAAGTCAACAAACCCACCAGCCATCGAACCAGGGTTGGGCCGTGGCTTGAAAATATCGAAGCATCACACGGGTTGCCTTCCCCAACTCTAGATCACCAATCACCTTACTCGCCCTCTCGACGGAGGTCGATGTCGCTTGGCACATCCTCACCGCTTGGAGCCAAGTTCACGAGAAATCCTAATTCTCCTCGGGTTCCGCTTGCCGACATCACATCGCTAGTGTTGGCAGCTGACTGTCCCACCACCTTTTACGCATCTGAAGCTGCCGACGCCCAATCACAGTCATCAACAAGCCTTGCGTCAGACCTCTCCGGAGCAGTCGACATGTTGACCGCAGACGAGGCGAAGCGGCTGCTCCTTATGTCGGCCCAGTCCAATATGTCATTGGCCGAGGCCATCCGGGGGATCGCCATAAGCCGTTCCCAAACAAAATCGAGTAAATCGACCCAGCAAGTGGACCAGGATTACTTGGCCGACACCTTTGTGTTCGATGAGCACCTCTACTAGGGCGCAGCACACGACACAATGGTCACGAAACAGCTTTCCATGACCGCAGCCGATGCTCACTCTCCGCTTCAGATCCCGAGGACAGTGGTATCTGGCGCGGCATGGTCAGTTGAGAGGCGACGGGGTTCACAGCCTACACATGCAGAAAGACACGCCGTGCTCAACCGATGGTAGGTGTGGCTCCCGGTCTTCCGAGGACGCCTATCACAAATTCCATGGGACAATCTAACGAACGAGAGTAGTAGCATCCCTTTGGCTCAGGTGTCTAGCTAACCATGATCTGGCCACCGCCCGACGCGTTGCGGAAGTCTATCGACAGCCTATGTGCAGCCATCGGACATCCGCTCTCGAGTCGGGGCCAGCTTGGGTGCTATCCCGTGGTGATTGGGCTGTGAGGTGGGGAGAGGCGAGTAACCTCGAAAAACACGTCGAGAACGAACGTTGTTGGAGGGCTCAGGGGGGATTCAAGGATGATCCACAACCTAGGTCACTTATCTCGGTTTCTCCGCGCGAGGGTAGTGGTGGAACGCCTGCAGAAAGCAATGAACGGATTGTCGCCGGAAGTGGCAGTGGGAACTTGGCAAGTTCTGGGGCGAGAGGGGGTGCTGTCTGGTGGCAATATCTGAGGAGATAAAGGGAACTACGATCCTTACCACTATTTACTATGTAGTTGAAACCGTATGTAAAGAAACTGCGGAACTTCACTGTGATACCTAGGCCCTGCAAGCTGCAAGGAGGTTCTGGGGCATGCCATTTTGAAGGGTAAGGAACCCATTGTGGCGAGGGGACAACACAAAGTGAGAAATAGGAAGGTGTCGTGGTCGCTGGGTATTTGACGGGTTCAGGCAGGCTCAGGCGCCTCACGATCCTCTAGGTAGTACCGCCCGTACAGATGTCGACGTTGATGTATGATCTGGGGCAGACCTGTTCGTTTCGCTATTTGATAACTAGTGGTTTCCTAAAAAGACGATGCGTGGTCAAGCACCCGTGCCATGCGCAATTTATGGAGTTTTCGGATTTATTTATTATACCAAGAGCAATAGTACAGTTGACAAAAGTGACCGCCCAACCTCATTGTAGTGACACTTGTACAGCAGCATACGCCATAACAAAATTTATCCAGCACACCGTGGAGTCGTGGACCTTTCTTTTGTTAGAGCGTGGTCAACTCCGGCGTACCCTCAGCCCGCGGGAAGGAGAACTTGGTCTCCACGAAGACCTTCTGGATGTTGTCTTCCTTGGAGTCAAACTTGTAGTAGACCTTGTCGATGTCATCGATGCGGAAGCGGTGTGAGAGCATCTGGGTCGGGTCTAATTCGCCTTGTTGGATCTTCGACAGAAGCCCCTCCCAGTATTTCATGACAGGGGCCTGGCCATTACCGATGAGACGAATACCGCGCTGCATCAAAGATCCCACGTTGAGGTGGTTGGTCTTGTCCTTCGTCAGCAGAGGCATCATCAATCAATGCGGAGAATTAGGACTCTTTCTTCACTTACGTATCCCACATACACTCCCGTGATTCCAGCCCGGCCGTAATTCCTCACGCCCTCAATCATCTCGTTGAGGATCTCGCTGGTGTCCGTCTCGGCACCGAGCGACATCTCCAGCCAGTGCATCCAACCCTTGGCATACTCGCCGGCTGCGCACTCGATGGCCACGTCTGGCCCGCGCCCGCCGCACAGCTCCTTGAGCTTACTGACCACTGTCTCCTTGTTTGTAATGCCAAAGCTGAGCTTTTTGTAATCGAGTACTTGGAGCTTGTCCTTGTGCTCGGCGGGCCAGCGTTGAGAGATGGCAGAAAGTCGGGGTTCGGTGTCGATGGCAATGACCTTGCTGGCACCCTCCCCCAGAGCAAAGACACCGGCCATTTGACCGATGGGCCCAGCACCGAAGATGGCTACTTGGTCGCCGGGGTAGACGGCAGTGTCTTTGACGGCGTTGTACGCGGTGGGAAGGACATCGGAAAGGTAAAGAGCTGGGCGCGGTTAGACAAGACAAACGCGTGACACGCACGAGGTAACTAGTGGCAAGAACGTGCCTTTTTCATCAGGAACACCGTCCGGTATCTCTAGAAGGTTGGCGTCCGCGATCGGCACCCGCACGTATTCGGCCTGACCGCCGGCAAAACCACCCGTGAAATGTGAGTACCCAAACAAGCCGGCGGTTCGGGAGCCGTACATGGCCTTGGCGGTTGTGTTGGAGTTGGTCTTCTCGCACTGCGAGGAAAGCTTTTGCTTGCAATAAAAGCACTACCCCCAAGCCAACTGTTAGCACTAATAAGCCACGCAAAGGAGGGTGGGTGATATTCGGGTGTTTACCTCTCCGCACGTAATCTGGAAGGCGGCGACATACCGCTTTCCGACCTTGATATTCTTCACCGCCGGTCCGACTTGGTCGACGACGCCGCAGAACTCGTGTCCGAGGATGTCGCCCTTGCTCAGCTGGATGATGGCGCCGTGAAGCAAGTGCAAATCACTCCCGCAGACAGTAGTTCCGGTGACCTTCAGGATCACATCCTGGTCCTCCAGGATTTTGGGTTTTGGAACCTCAACTGTTGTTGAAAGGCGACTCGTGTCAGTGTCTGATCAGTGTATCCTCAACCTCGGGTCCGGTGTTCGGGGCCACCCACCGACTTCGACCTTTTGCTTGCCCTGCCATACCAACGCCTTCATGGTTTCGTTTGGATCGTCAACCCCTTCATACTTGGAAACGTCTTGTTTGATATTCTCCTTTCCGTGTCCGACGGCCTTTTCGACCATGTAGGCGGCTTGTGATGCCATCGTGGTTGTAGTTTTGTGGGCTGGGTTTTGAAAGCACAGGAGTCCAAATCCGTCGTGTGTAACTGGGACTGGTAGCTAGCTGTGTAAGATAAACAGAAGTCAATTGATGGCTACGTTAAATATCGCGTGAAGTGGGACTCTACGATGTTGAAACCACTCTTCTTCCATGAATGGTTGGTTGTGCTTCCAGCGTTGAATCACACTGACTGGAACGGCAAGGGGCCAGGCATCGTCATCATCTGAAGTTGGCAAAATTGGTTCATTTTTATTGGGCGTTGGAACTGGGAAGTCAGGTAAACGGCGAGCATGGGATGGCGATGACGATATAGACCCCCTAGCTGTCATTGGTACCTTCCTCGAAAACGGACAATCGAGGGAGTGGGCGCGAAGGCGGGTATACAGGCATTTTGCCCGGTACCTGGGTACTTTCACCACTCCGTCTGACGCTCGACCCCACGATGGGCATGCCACGGCACGTCCGGTCAAGATCGGCGTACAACTCTGTGGACAGCTCGAATCCGGCTGCTGTCTGGACTTTGTGTGGGTAATGACGTCACGGTTTGGAGACGGGACATGTGTCACGGATTAGGACCCGTACGGTCTTGGCTTGCAGGACGCAGGACGTCCCGTCCAATCATTCACGGAAACATTGGACCAATCATAACGCCAGAAGGGGGTGCTCCCGGCGCTCCCTTCCAGCCCCGGGAGCACGGGGAGCATCTACGCTCCCAACGCTCCCAATGCTCCCCGGGAGCATAGGGAGCACTAGGATCAACGGCTCAGATAGCATTATATAGCCACTCGTTCTAGGGAGCTCTGGGAAGTTCTCCAGTTAGCAATCACAACTACAGTTCGCTACAAGCTCAAAAGCCTACTGTTGAGACAAGTCTTTGTTGTGCACCCTTTGGCTGCACCGAACCTAAGCACCCTTGAAAGATTACCTTCGACCGAAGCCGAACCCTAACAGGACCGGGTCCAGAAGTAGGTTCGTCACAACATGGGGCCACACCCTCCTCATCCTGCCAATGCCACCGAGGCCACCTCCCACTTCTTGTGATTATAATCTCGAGGCCCCGTAAACCTCGCCGTGCTAAAGGTTGACCCCAAATCTACACCATGTTGATGGTCCTACATGTTCCTTGAAGCTAACCTAATCGTCACAAGAATCCGTGCTAGGGTAAGAAATGAAACAATGACTGTGCAGCAAGCTTCACAGGCCAGCCTGTTCCTTTTCATAATTTACAACGTCTACCTAGGTTTTAGGCTTGTTCCGGAGCAGCTTTGTCTTCACTTTTGTTAGGAGTCTCTCTAATTGTACGGGGTCGCCAACCTAATTGTCCGGGGTCCGCACAGACTACATGGATTGTGTCAGAATACGGGATTCACTGGTCCAATCAGGCAATCAAGTATGGTTGTTGTCCGCGCTTGTTCTGCGTCCGTTGTATTTTTCGGTGTCCTCTGTTTTAGACTCCGACCTGTGGGTCCCCTTGGGGTTTTTACCCGTCGAAATGAGAAGTGATGGTTAAGTTCAACATGCCCCGTTTTCTTCATATCCGAAGCCTCTGTTGGACGTTATACGGGTTTAACGAATATTGGCACAGCGCAGGACACGGGGTTCATTGGGGTCGAAATTGAATGGGTTCAACTGATTTCTTGATTGATGATTCTCGCAGATTCGGAAGCCGCCTTTTCTCTGTCCCCAATTCGGGTCTGGTGCCTGGGGCTTACCAAGGTGGCCTGAGGCAGTCTGATTACTCATCCTTTCCAACAGCCTCCACCCCGATATTCTGACAGATTGCGCCACACCTGAGAGGGGCTGAGCCTCGGCAACCCTCGTCCAACCCTAACCCCCGTTGAGAACCCACGAGCCTCCCCCTTTTTTCCGTGGCCTCTGAGCAACGGCCCCATCATGCTTGCCCCCTTTTACCTATCGTCCCTACCTAGACAGCGAGAATCCATCACCGCTCGTCGGCTACTTCTTTGCAAAAGCAAATACGAAGGTTCACCCCTCTCCACCACCACTACCTCGGCAGTTACCACACAACTAAGCGCGATTTGAAGCTATTTAGAAGCCTTTAAACGCACTAGAGGAGTACAGTTTAGCCGCCAACGTGATCCCTCTCAATGGGAGCTTATGGACCAGGCGGAGATCCAGGGACACCTCTATCAAGGACGGGATATCGAAGTGTCGACACCGACGCCGGCACGAGGACGTGGACGGGGCTCGGGGGCTCGGGGGACTACAGGAAGACGGGGAAGAGGTCGCGGACGGGGACGAGGCCAGCAAAATAGAGTAGACGAGACCCAAGGAGGTACAGGTCCAGCGTCTAGTGCAGCCATACAGCTCGGGACGCCAGAACCGGACACCCCCTTGGCTAGTTGACAGATAGAATCGATGCCTGAGTTCCCTGCAATAGATCCCCCTCTGGTGTGGCGCAATCCATGTAGTCTGTGCGGACCCCGTACAATTAGGTTGGCGACTTCGTACAATTAGGTTGGCGACCCCATACAATTAGAGAGACTCTTTGTTATATGTAAAGCACATCACCTATCGCGGCCTTGAAACAGCACAATCCCTTTCTCATAATAACAACTACATTATGCTACAGTTGACCGTCATGGATTGCGGGAGGGAGAAAGTGTCTCTGCATTATAATAAGAGATTGCCGACCTGAGTCGCTCGAATTCTTGCCCCTTATTGTCCTTCATTTAACGTATCTCCGCTTCCATCAAATCGTACCTGTCCCACCTCAACGCTACCGACATGACCTACCTTAACCATTCCTCATAACTTGGTTCGTCACCCTAACGGTGCCGATGTTGGAGGAAGGAGTAACGATTATGGCGTCCCTGACGCCAACCCGCGTTTCATTGCTGGGTAAGAGAAATACACTTTCGGGTCTGGCAATTGGAATGACGGTCCTTGGGTGCCTGCTTGGTGCTGTCATTATAGCGGCCGTGCTCTGGTTGTTTTGCTCAACATGGGGGCGTCGCGACACAATTCCTGTGCAGAAAACGGTTACCGAACCCACAAAATCCAAGTATGGGCAACCATGGATTGATCTCGAACTCGGCAGACTGAAAGCAACACCTCCGCCACTGCAAGAAAGCTGGCCCGGCACACGGGAAGCACTTCAGTTACAGCAAGAAAGCGGACCCGACACACGGGTAGCACCGCAATTACAGAAACAAAGTACGGTGGGGGGTTTCAGAAATGGAAGGAACAGCGGGATACAAGAGCAAAGGACCAAAAGGAGTACAAAAAAAAAGAACCGGGCCGCAACGGCAAATAACTCGAAGCCGCCCCCGGTGATGAAAAGGCCACTTCCCACGGCAACGAAAACCCCGGTCCCTGCCAGAACGAAGATGCCCGTTGTCACGGAACGTGGGCGAAGATGATTGCGTCAAACAAATCACCCACGGATCGTCTTGCCTTTTGTTTTATACCAGAGACACCTTGGAGTACATGAGTTATAATAAATAGAATGTTTAGGAATAAGTGGCTAAGGAGTAATTACAAATGATACTTTTCTTTGGAGTACACTCACCCCGGTCTTGAAGTTCGCCGGTTGTCCAGTTGCACTTGCTATTTAGGTACCTGTTAGGGAGGGAGGTACCTACCCAAGTAGTGATTAGAGAACTCGGCCACCTGCACTTGACCCCTTCCAAGTTGGAGCCTCCTCCTTCCGCATCCCGCCCGCGATCCCCAACAAAAGTCCAGGCTTTTCACAATTGTTTTTTCGCAGTTGACTTCCTTCGAATCCCCAAAGCCTGCACTCAACATTCGCATTTTCTAGCAAGCGAACTTACACGCAAACGTTATCATGGCTCATATCCTAGAACAGTACCATCATCTTGTCCGATACGCCCACTGGGCATACATGAACGATGACGGCGCCCAATTCCGTTCGGCAGCTGGCGAATTGCACGGCGATGTCAGGTTCCGCAAGCTTGAGATTGTCACTCCATTCTTCAAGGACAAATTGAAACTCCTTACCCCCAACACACACGTCCACTTGGGCCTCAGGGCTGACGGCACTCTCGTTCTTGCCTTCAGGGGGACCGATTTCCCCTTCACCATCGAAGACCTCCTCAATCCGACACGGTGGTGGGGCTTCTGGGGGAACGTTTGGACCGATGTCGCTTTCCGTATGACCCAGGTCAGCTGGCTCCCCGAGGAACAATCTCCTGTCCTGGTTCACGAGGGCTTTCTGGCCGCTTTCAACAACTTGGTGGACAACGACAATAGGCTACTCTCGACCATTCTTAATCTGGTGAGGGGCCCGCCGAGAAAAATCGAGATCTGCGGCCACAGTCTTGGTGCCGCTTTGGCCGTGCTGTGCGCCTTGTAGTGCAGGACCCAATGGCCCGGAGTCGACATCACTTGTCTCACGCTCGGATCGCCCCGCATCGGCAACGCAGCGTTTTGCCAGCACTTCAACGACCGTAACATCACCCTCTACCGCCTCGAGATGGACGGGGACCCCATTCCCACCATCCCGGATCGCTTCACCCAGGCGTTGCCCGTAAAGATGTCCGCCACCCACCCCAACTGGACTGTCAACGACAGGCAATATCATCACGTGGGTATCCCCATCGTCATCCATAGGGCCACCGGGGATAGCGCCCCCAACTCGGCCGACTTTGACGTGGAGCGCCCAGACATCACCGCCGAAGAGGACGCCGCCCCTCTCCCATTTATACTGAGGGTCCCGTACCAGTTGGGCGGATTTTTTACATACTGGATCCTCCGGGCCATGCGCATGATCCCAGGCCTTTGGCTGTCTCACGATCCTGCTGGGTATGAGGCGGTTGTGCAGCGGATTGTAGAGGGGATTCCCTGTAAGGCGGAATTCTCTCCGTGCTTCTTTATCGATAAAACGAGGCTAACAAACAGGTAGTGGAAAATGCAGCATGATGCTATCGGGCTTTATGGGCGTGGAGGGGACGAGGGAGGAAGGAGGAGGTGGGATGGGTGGAATCTTTCATCGAGGGGCCCGGCCCGATGGATATACGGACGGGGATCCTGGCGAGGCCCACTGGGCTGCTGCGTGAAAGTTTGCTAGGCGCTGTTCGGGTTCACTGGCGGGGTACTCTTATTGTTTCCTATCCGTTCTCTTTGTCATCAGTATCAGAAAAGATCAGCACAAGTATCGGGTAATCGGAAATGAGGAACCAGCGTTTAAGCGGTTGAACCTGAGCATGGCGCCTATTGGAGGTCAAGCGGATATTGATTGAAGTTTGAGTCACCGGCCATCAGTCTTTTGGTGTGAAGTGAACCAAATAAGCTTTGGGCCATGCTCGTGTAAACGCGGGTCTCTCCGCCATGGGGTCTGTAGGGCAGACCCTGTGCATTGTGAAGAGTCGGAATCCCAAATCACGATCATCATGCGCGGGCCGATTAGTGTTGTATTTTAACGTAGTACAGCCGACCTTTTGTGTACTCGGGGCGCCTGAAAACCGCGTGGCTGTGAGAGGACGGAGCATTTCACGTCGGAAATGGTAACACGAATGCGCAACTCCGGCCCCAAAGGGACAGATTTATGGCGTCGAGGCTGAGACATGGGGTTAGGATGGAAGTCGGAACAGAATGCCTTGTGCCCACATCGGGGAACAGAGCCGGAGATTTCATGTCGATCCGGACATGAACTGAAGTGTCGTGTTTGGAGCAGACGGGGACTTCGCAGGCAGGAAAGGCGTAAATGTAGGCATTTGACCTTGTGTGACCACTCGGGCATCTGTAACAGCCCACCACGAGTTTTTACTTTTGGATAGTTGGCCTGTTATATCAAGTCGAGAATCCCCCCCTTCAATCTGCGAAAATGCTCTTGGCTCAATCCCGCCCCTTGCGTTTGCGTCCACTCGCTTATCCCAGTCACTCCTTGTAACGGAGCAGCGCTCCTGTCACTCGTTTTATAATAAGCAAACTCTTCTTACACCATGGCCGTAGCAAAGATCCTGCCGCTCGTTTCCTTGGTGCTGAGTGCCTTCTTTTCCGGAATTCTCGCTGAAGGCGGCGGCCACCTTGGGAAGAGAACAGCCCTGAGCGACCGAGGGGTTGGAACCTGCCACATTGAAGGCTGGGTCCCGGCTTGTCCTGGTGAGCTACCAGCGTATCCTCACCACAAGTCGATGTCGAAAGTTAACACAACGAATGTTTAGGCGCCTTTGCTTGTATTCCGCCAGGAGGGGTCTGCTGTTCCGACGGGACGACTTACGCCCTGGGCGCCGAGACCTGCCCGGAGGGTGCCAGTCCCTTGCCTGGTGCCGGGAGTGGGGCAGGCTCCGGGGCTGGTTCTGGCTATGGTTCTGGCTTTGGCTCTGGATCTGGCGGTAACCCGGATTCCGATTTCGCCGGAGGTCCCGGTGGTCCTGGAGCCCAGTCGCAGGATGCTTCGGACCCAACCACCACGGCACCGCCCCATCCTCATCCCGATCCCCTAGGCCCCGACGTTGGCCCCGATTTCCTCGGCTTCGGTTCCAATTGGTACACCTTCTCCATGACCTTCCATTTCCTCAGCCACTGGTACTCGCTCATCGATCACACCTCGTCAGTTCTCGTCTCCAGCGAGATCTTCTCCTGTTCCACCGTGTCCGTTAGCGCTACCGACGCGGCCGAAGCTAGCGCCATCTTCAGCTCCATCTCTGCCACCGCTGCGTTGGCTGCCCCAATCGAGACTCAGGCTCTGCTTCCTGTTCCTGGCAAATCCCAACCACCGTCGGCCTTCCCCATTGAGACGCACGCCCCCGTGGCGCCGCCTCCTCCAGTGGACGCTGTGGGGAGCTTGGTCTCTGTGAACCCAGTTGTGTCTGATCCCCCGGCTCCGGCTGCTACAGGCGGTTGGAGACTACCGGCGAATGGGACCGTTGGGACTGCTAAGCCGCCGCCGAGTCCTGTGGTTACTGCCGGCTCTTCGCGGATCCGGGGGTTTGGCGGGGTGGTTGTAGGCGTAGCGGCGTTGGTGCTGGGAAAGGTGGTCATGTTGTGAGCTGGCACGCATATTACTGGCAGCCACTGGGGTCATGCCGGAGGTTAATTCAAGTGTAACTATAACAAAACAAGGGTGCGGGTAGGGAAGTTGAAGGCATCTCCGGTACTATATGTCGCGACGAGGGTTGGTACTAATATCCGTGGTCGCAATATCCGTCTCCTGTCTTGCTAGGTTAGGTACTTTCCGTATGTTATCAACATCCTCGTCCGTTTCTTGTTGTAACCATTCGTTTCCTGACTTCAACAACATTGAACCTCGCGTTTCGCTATCCCCATGACGTCAAGAATACCACCGTCTCTAATGTTCGCCCAAACATTAGTACCCCTCCCAGGTGACCCCCCTTTTCTCGCCACCCCCTTGACTCTGTACATGCTGGAGGTGTAGCTTTTCCAATCGCCGCATATATATTATTTACCGGTACTCTTATCCGTGGAGATGACTCAGCTGCGTTCACTAATCGATTCTAGCTACTAGTTACAGTTAGGAAACCAAGATAGATTAGTAATATCCCGTCTTGTTTGCTCGGTGGCTCGGGCTTGTTCCTTTGGGCGCGACGACGCGATTCGGCTTCTTGATGTCCACAGGGAGATTATTTGGAATGGTCAGGTTATTCCTTTAGTCAGAGGTAAGGCGACATGCAACGCTAGTGTGTGGCGGTGTATGGAAAATGGGCCCATTAACCCCATTAATGCATCTCGCGCAAGCAAGCATGTCAGCTCCTGTGAGGTACTTCTGGTACACGACCTAATCCCTCATTTGAACACTGAAGAGGATGTTCCCTTTGTGCTCGTATTGCAAGGTCCCTGATGACATGCGGGGTTGTCCGAGGAGAAGGATCCCGTCAGGACCAGGTTCCGTCAAGTCCATGTAAACGCCGAGGTGATACGGAGATTCGAGATTTTGGTCGGGATTTTATGGGGCCAAAATGGAGCGATGGTCTTCTATAAAGTCAGTCCCAACACCCGTTAGCAGATAGGATTGTTCCTCACAGCTTCACCCAAACGTCATATTTTTCGCCATGGCGCCTGAGACTCTAGACCTAGATTTATCGCGCTTCCCCAAACTCTCACGCGAGCAGGCTGGCCATGTACGACACTTCTGGAACATTAGTACTAGCATTGACGGCCAGTGGCCGCACATGGGTACCCAAGATCCAGACCAGGCTTTTCTCGACGCATACCGATACCAGCTAGCCACCATGACCTACGCGGCGGGCGTGGCACACTACCACCGTCTTCCCGCGATGAGGAGCCTCTTCCAGCCGCTGATTCGCAAGCTGATCGGGAAAATGTTGCGACCAGAGGTCTGGTCCTACTGGTATCTAACCTCGCAGTCTGGCAACCGCTTGGACCCGGACCTCAACAAGCTCCGCCAGCCGTGGGCGGACCCCGTGGTCCGAGAGAACATCATGTATAGCGGGCACTTGCTGATGATGACGAGCTTGTATGCCATGCTCTTCAATGATAACGAGTTTGAGCAGCCGGGCAGCCTGACCTTTAAATGGGACCCGTTGTTTTGGGGGATGGGACCCGAAAGCTTCTTGTACGACAACCGGTCCCTTCAGGGGGCTATCCTAAAGGAGATGGAACGGTGTGGTTGGGCCGGGGTGTGCTGCGAGCCCAATTTGATCTTTGTGGTTTGCAACCAGTTTCCGGTGAGTAGGCGCTCAGTCGTCCCGAGATGACACGGAGCTAACATGCCAGATCATCGGCATGCGGTATAACGACGCGCGGGATGGCACGAATGTGGTGGAATCTGTGCTGGAGAAATACCGGAACGCAATCAAGGAAAAGCAAATGATAGGCCCCGATGGCTTATTCGTCGACTGGCTCTTCCTGAAGCAGGGCAATACGAAGCGAGCCGGAGGCGTTGGCTTCACTGCATGGTAAGTTGCCGAGAGTTGTATATTTTTACACACACACAGCAGAATTCTAATGTCTCTGGGGGCTCTAAGGGCGAATGCATTCATGAACACCTGGAATTCGGAATTTGTGAGAGACAGCTACAGCAAACAAGCTCTCGGGTTCATTACCGACATCGACGGCCACATCGAGCTCCACCACCCGGCGATCGGTGCGACGATACGGCAGCTTGTCCAGGAAGAGCAGGCTGACCCGAACTCGGCCGAGACCTTGCAGCGCGCGAGAGATAAATATCTCGCCAATCGTTCGGCCGGTTTCAGATACATGCAACCGCTGTTTGGATACGTCGTCAAGTGGCTCTCGGAGCTGGGCAAGGCAAAGGAGCTGAAAGCGCTCTTGTCATATGCAGACGCGCAGCTCTCTCCCACTTGGGATAAAGGAGGCCTCTACTATCCGCGCCAGGATCAAATCACGGATGAATCGTGCCATTGGAGATTCATGGACCCCTTCACCGGAAATGCAGCCATTGGGTATGCGCGGCTCAACGTCGAGGATGGTCAAAAGCAGATGTGGGACAAGCCTTGGACGAGAGAGACCCTTGCCAGCCGCCCATGGGTAAATGGACTTAACCTATCCCAGGGAGTGGACTGCCTCCGGGGGTGTTGGGTGGATGAGGAGCAGGCCATGGTAATGACGCTGAAACCTTGGGACAGTGTTGCGCATGAGCTCACCTTCTCAATCGAACACCTCCCAACAGGGCATTGGGGGTGTTACAAAAACGGACACCTAATCTCCGAACATCAAACCGTCAAGGGAGCGTCGGTGGAAGTTTCTATGGTGATCTCCCCATATGAGGAGACTGATGTTGTGGTCATCAAATTGCGTTAGTTGGTGGCTATACGTATCGGATGTATTGTATGTATGGACGTCCAGATTGTATTGACTGTATGTATGTACGGTAATTTATACAGCCAAGGAACCCAAAGACACGTCACAACCAGATCACGCACTTCCCACTTCAGCCCGAGAACTCTCCGACTGGGCCCATGAACGATTCGCCAATCCAGGCCGTTCACACCCCCAACATTGCGTCGCATCTCGGGATTGTTCGATGACGGCCGATGGCGAAGCCAGATAATACGAGCAACAGCACGCGAGCCCTTCGGGGTGCATCGTTGTTGATCCTATTGCAGGTGATTTCCCGCGCCATCACTTTCGTGGCCAACCAAGTGCTGCTGAGATTCCTAACAGCACAGCTCCTCGGCGTGTCCGCTCAGCTTGAGGTCTATTACTTATCAGTCCTTTTCTTTGCCCGTGAAAGCCTGAGGGTCGCCGTACAACGACAAGACTCTTCGAAGCTCTCATCCAACGACACCAAGGATGGAAAGGATGACAAGGATGGCGAGAGTCGTGATAACCACGTGTCGAACACATCGGCCCAGGCTGTGGTCAACTTAGGTTATCTCGCCATTGCGCTTGGTATTCCATTGGCCTTTCTTTTTGGCTGGCTCTACCTTGGTTCCTTGAGTACAGCCACTCTGGCATCCGCTCCGAATCTAGTCGTGTCTCTCTACATCTACGCCCTAGCTGCTATCGTAGAGCTCGTCTCGGAGCCCGCCTTCGTCGTGATGCAGACGCGTCTACAGTTTGGCACTCGGGCGACTGCCGAATCATCCGCCACCTTCTTGCGCTGTGTCGTCACACTTGGGTTAGCCGTTTGGGGCGCCAACCGCGACCTGGGCGTCCTGCCTTTTGCTCTCGGCCAGTTGGGCTACGGCCTTGGGTTACTTGCCGTCTACGCCTGGTACGGTGCTGGCCTCGCACAAAGGGAAGGCTTCTCCCTCCTCCCTCGCCGCATCACCACAACCCCAGCCAAGGGCGTGCAGCATCAGCAACAGCCTGACAAACCGGCATTCATCCTCTCTTACTTCTACCGCCCCACGCTGCAACTCGCATCCAGCATGATGGCCCAAAGCGTCGTCAAGCACATCCTCACCCAAGGCGACACTTTCCTGGTCAGCATCCTTTCCACGCCCACCTCACAAGGCGTGTACGCTCTCGCCAACAACTACGGCGGCCTGCTTGCCCGTCTCGTCTTCCAACCCATCGAGGAAAGCAGTCGCAGCTACTTCAGCCGCGTACTCGCCCCATCCGCTCCCACGCCTCCCCCAACGACCACCACCAGCAACGAAACCAAACCCACCACCATCACCACCACCAGCCCCGCGCACACGGCCCTCGAAGCCCTGCAATCCCTTCTCAGATCCTACCTCCTCCTCTCCCTGGCCATCACCGCCCTCGGCCCGGCCGCCGCGGGCCCCTTACTCGCCCTGGTCGCCGGCCCGCGCTGGGCCGACTCGGGCGCCGCCGCCTGCCTCGCCGCCTACATGTGGTACGTCCCGCTGCTGGCCGTCAACGGCGTGGCCGAGGCGTTTGTCGCCTCGGTGGCGTCCGAGGCCGAGGTGCACCTCCAGAGCGCGTGGATGGGTGTTTTTTCGGTGGTGTTTGGGTTGGCGGGGGTTGTGTTTCTGAGGGTGTTGGGGTGGGGGGCTGTTGGGTTGGTCGTGGCGAATGGGATCAATATGGCGTGTCGGATCGTGTGGTGTGTGAGGTTTGTGAGGCGGTATTTTGGCCGGATGGCTGGTGTGCGTTTTGATGTGCTCGATGTCTTGCCCTCGCCTGGCGCGATGCTGGCTGCGGCCGTCACGTCGCAGGTTGTGAAGAAGGTTGTTGCATCGGCGGCACCGGTCGGTGCGAGGGAGGCTATCGTGGAACTTGTCAAGGTGGCGGCGGTTGCTGTGCCGTTTGTGATTGCTGTGTGAGTTGGCCTAGGTGTTCCTCGTGCTTGTTGTGTCGCTTGCTAACATGCAAATAGGGCGGTGTTTGAACGGCGATTTTTGTATGCCGCGTTCCAGGCGGTCCGGGGACATCGGCAGTCAAGCTCGTGAATGCGGATGGGAATTGATGTGACATTGCGGTGGTATCATACGGTCCCGGATTAGTTTGTTAGAGCTGCTTGCCCATACTTGCTACGCGCACCAATACCTAGACATTAGACTTGTCCATTTCCTTACTCGGCTTCAACTTCTTTGGGTTCCTGACCCTTAACTCAAAACCCCTCCTTAAACTTTCCGAAGGAGATCTTATCCCGGTTGATGTCCTCGGTCCCCGTTGGCCAGAGGGTCAAGGATTCTCTCTAAACCACCGACCTGGTTGGATTATATCCGGATCGGAACTTGCCTAAAGTACCGAACCGGCATTTGGCTGTTTGCCTCGATACGCTGGAGCAATCTATCTTGGCAGGGGAACCATACACGTCGAGAACTTAAGGAAGCCCCGCTGGGAGACTGTTCAGAACCACCTCGGCAGATTGCCGTGGCAAATGCCCCGGTCCAAAGCCCCGAGTCTGGGGGGTGTATATCTACTGGCACTTCTTTCAGCCAAGCAGTGCAGAATGGTTACGATGCTCTTCCGGCTGCGACAACCAAGCTACCAACTTCTCACGTCTCAAGTATCTTTACCATGCTGTCCTCCGCCTCATCCACCCTCTGGACCTCCCTTGTCCTCCTCCTATCCCACGCCACCCCATCCCAGGCAGCCTGCAACCGCGCCGACCTCCTCGCAGCAGCCGCCGAGTTCGTCACGGCCGTCTCCACGGGCAACCTCGCCTCGCTCCCCCTCTCCACCAACGCGACCTACCAAGAAAACAACAAACCGGCCAAGCTCGCCACCGCCGCGGCCTTCTCCCAGCCCCTCAAGATCGACCTCTCACGCTCCACAGCCGACACGGTCGCCTGCGCCAGCTACACGCTGATCATCGCGGCGTCGGCATCCACACCCTACGTGCTGGCGACCCAGCTCCGGCACGCGGGCGCTGACGACACGGGCACGGGCACGGGCACGCCGGGGGCAATCACGCTGGTGGACACGATCGCGGCGACCAAGGGGTCGCTCTTCTTCGACGCGGCCAAGACGCTGGGCTACGTGCACAACCAGAGCTGGGCCGAAATCCCCGAGGCGGAGCGACCCGCCCGCGACCTGCTGAAGCACGTCGGCGACGCCTACCTGGACATGTGGACGGATGCCAAAGCGGCCGACTCGATCCCCTGGGGCACCGACTGCGAGCGCGTCGAGGGCAGCCAGTACACGCGCCCGTGCGGGGCGCAGCTGCCCAGGGGGGGGAGCCAGAGGAATAATGGGAATCGGAGGTATGTGATTGATGAGGTGGTGGGGAGCGTGGATGTGCTGTGTAGCTTTGATGCTTTGGGGAGCTTGCCGGACAGTCACGAGATTCGGGTCGAGGACGGCAAGGTCAAATACGTCCATACGGTGACCGTTTGAGGGCGGGAGATGGGCGCTATGCGTGAACAAGACAAGTAAGGTAACCCACCAACGCCTCGCTATCTAGTCTAATCGAACGTGATCTTGGTGCCCTTCTTGCTTAAATCGACATCTTTGAAGAAGGCGCCATAC
Organism: Chaetomium globosum CBS 148.51; assembly: GCF_000143365.1. NCBI lineage: Eukaryota > Fungi > Ascomycota > Sordariomycetes > Sordariales > Chaetomiaceae > Chaetomium > Chaetomium globosum. Next base: position 96,674 of record NT_165981.1, read on the forward strand.
GTGTCATGGTTCTTCTTCTTGACAGTCGTGCCGAACTTGAGCAGTTCCTCCGGCACCGGCTGGTTGGCACCCCGCAAAATGTTGACAAGCCTTGGCGAGTCAGTATCGTGGAGGGGTCAAGGATATGCTGCTTGGTAGCACTTACGAGCCAGAATGCGACTTGTCGTGCTCAGTGAAAAGAGTGATGGCTTTGCCCTTCTTGCCGGCGCGCCCTGTCCGCCCGATGCGGTGAACATAATCCTCAATGGTCAGGGGGAACTGGGCTTGGTCAGCTACTCCTCCGCAACCTCGCCTAAGGCACTGGGTACTTACCGTGACATTGATAACGAGCTTGACCTCCGGAATATCCAGACCGCGGGCCGCCACATCAGTCGCCACTAGAACGCTTGTCGTGCCAGCTTTGAACGACTCGAGACTGCGCGTCCGTTGGTCTTGGCGCAAATCGCCGTGAATGCTGCAAACACGGATGCCCCTTCTCTCGAGGTTCTGCTCCACACGAACAGCTTCCTTCTTGTACAGGCAGAAGACCAAGATCCTGTCGTTCTTGGCGCTCCCCTTCTGTGCCTCTTTGAGCAATTCCAGGAGCCGTTGTTCTTTGCCACGAGGGTCAACAACCTCAACCTTCTGCTCAATGCGGATGTTGGCCTGCAGCTCGGTCGATCCGTTACCCTCGCCTTCCTCACCAGCACGGGTGCGGTTGCCGATGGTCGCCTTGACCGGGTCGATCATGAAGCCCTCGGCCAGGCCGCGCACGCTGGTCGGCCAAGTCGCGGTAAACATGAGCGTCTGCCGCTTCTCGCGCGGGCGGCAGCTGCCGAGAATGAGTTTGATGTCCTCCTCGAATCCTTTGTCGAGCATGCGGTCGGCTTCATCAAGGACGGCGAACATAACATCAGAGAGTGACACGCAGCCCTCGGAAAGAAAGTCCTTCAGGCGACCGGGGGTCGCGACGATGATGTCGGCTCCGCTGTTCTTGCGCAGCAATGCGCGCTGGTCGTCCTTGGGCGCGCCACCGTAGAGGCACACGACCGACAACCCGACCAGCGAGGCCAGCGATGACATGGCAGCGTGGGTTTGCATGGCCAACTCGCGCGTCGGCGATACAACCACGGCGCGGGCATAGGCCGTCCGGTCGCCTTTAGCGTGGTTCGGCTTCGGGCTGGACGCGAGGGACTCGATGCAAGGAACAGCAAAGGCCATCGTCTTGCCTGACCCTGTCTCAGCGATTCCAATCACGTCGCGGCCAGAAAGCGCAAAGGGCCATGAGGCGGCCTGAATCGGTGTGGGCGCGGTAAACGACGCGAACGGTTTCTTGGATGTCAGGGTCGACGTCGGCAGGTGCGAGAAATGAATGATGGGGCGGAGGTTCGCGCCTAATGGGTCAGCAATCGCAATTTCCTGCTTCGCCAGGAACTCCTTGATCTCGTCTTCGGGTATCGCATCAAGGGTTTTGGTTTGCTGATATGAGTAGGCGGCGCCATTACGCTGGGCTGAACCGTTCGGGGTCGTGGTGGCGGCATTGGCCTCGCCATCCTGGGCAATGCCGTTCGTAGTTGGCGCGCCAGACGACTTCAATTTGTCCTTTTTGTCTTTTTTGTCCTTTTTATCCTTCTTGTTGTTCTTCTCCTTCTTCTCCTTCTCGGGCTTGGGCTCAGAATCGACTGCGGCGCTGTCGCCGTTCTGCAGTTCCTCAGAATCTTCCTCGGCGTCTTCCTTCTTTGACTTCTTCTCTTTTTTCTCCTTCCTTTCCTTCTTATCCTTCTTGTCCTTCTTTTTCTTGTCGGTCTTCAGCGCGGCGGGGTCGCTGTCGGTCTGTGTGTCCGCAGTCTTTGCCTTCTTGACCAGGCGGGCGCCCTGATCCTCGCCGTCGCGGGCGTGCTTCTTTCCGGCCGACATACTTTTCGAATGCAGAAAAACGAACGTGGGGAAAACACACACGCAACTCGCGCATGCGTCGAGACACGGCAGTAACGATAGTCCCGGTCGTTGATAAAAGCAACGGGAAATTCTGGGAAAATATTCCGTCTTTGCCTTATCGATAAGCGCGCACCCCTGCAGTGGCGGCCTTCGTCTCCAGCCCCGTCCGCCGCTCAGGTCTGCCAAGCGGCGTCGCTCCGACCGACGGGGTAGCACGAACATGGCAATTGTGAGTCAGCTAGTGCAACCTGTAAGTAGGTCGGTACCTACCCTCTGTGACAGGCCAGTGTTGTCTACGACGACAGATATGGGGACTTCGATTTTATTATCGTGCATCAAATATTTAGCTTCATGCTACATCCTATAGTAGCGTTTTCCTGTCATTCAATCAAGCTCCCGATTTGCAACGTAGGTACCCGCCTGGGGGTATCCAATCAGCCAGAATTCAAGTTAGTACCCACATCTTTCACGCTCAGCCAGGAGAATGCCGATTTATAGGCCAATACCATACAAGCACAAGTAACTGTGAACACACAGGACGATGGATCTGACTGGTAAAAAGGTTTGTGTTGTGTGTGGGAAACTAACAAACAGGAAGCGATGCCACGGCGTGGGTCAAGCTTAACCCACGCGGCACCCAAATCCCCCAAAATCACTGCCCCTCAGTGATGCCAGCTCACCCGTAACTATTCCCCAGAAGAAGGTAGGTAGTTATCCAGCTACCTGAAAGCAAGAATCCCCTGGCACTTCCAAGAATCCGCCAAACCCGAACCTCGTTAGGTAGGCCATCATATCCCTGTCGGTTCAATGCCTATACCATACCCCAGGAGAGATGCCCGGCATCTACAGCTGGGAGCGGGAGCATGTAGCGCAGTCGACGTTGACGACTTTCGGGGTGGTAAACAGTCGTACGCAGGGGTGTCCATTACGGCAGAGGTCACACACCGACAGCGCCTCTTCGCCAGCTATATGGCGGCGGCACGCATAGAAAATCTTCCTCCAAGTACACATCGTAGAGTACGTCGTGAACCGTGGGTGCGTTTTAGAAGATGATTAGTTTTGCGTAGAAAGATTGCGGCGTTCTGATGTTGTATTAACTCTTGATGCTCGGTGCTGATGCTCCTTGAACCTGGTTGTCAAGTAACTGGGGAACGGAACCTAAAGGTACCGAAACAGCTCATACTTATAGCCATAACATGAGGTTGAGAAGTTGAGAACAGCACCTATGTGGCGCTGAGTGTGTGACAGAGCAACACAAACAGAACTAGAACATGTGCCACGTGTGCATTCAGGCGCCTTTCTTGAGCTCGTCAGACACAAACAGAACTAGAACATGCCCCATGTGTGTGCATTTAGGTGCCTGTCCTGAGCTCGTCGTTGTGGTCAAAACGGATTAGACCGATGTGTTGCTAGCTAATTGCGAGGCCCTTGCCCCTGTCTAGGTTGCGTGAGGCAGCTGGCACACGGTAACCACGGGCGGTAACAGGCTGGACCAACCGCATGCGGAGGCTAGAGGATCAACTGGCGATGGACTGGGTGCGTAAACTTGGCGCTATGTTGAGTATAAGGAGTCATTGTTTCTTACAATTGTGTAAGAAGTGCGTGAAGTGCAGGTATATTATTAGCTGTCTAAAGGTCTACAAAACGGTATTGTGGACTCTGGAGGACATGAGCAAATGAAGCCATTCAGATTTTCGAGGCCATTGTTCTTGTATCCTGGATTACATAGAGATTACTTACACAGTAGACGACATACCAACGATGTCTATTAGCTTCGGAATTAGTAGATCGCCGTTGCTGAGATATAGACCAAGTATTCTTACCCCTCATTACCACCCTACTCTTCCCCCGGGGGCCATTTCAGCGATCAGGGTTAAGTTGTAAGTCCATTCATTAGCTCCAAGGCCTCAGACCCCCACCTGTTATGGCTCAGATAGACTGCCGGACAGATATACAACATACCTAGTCATTGTTTTGTCCATGCCGTTGATCCTGCCGGGAAGCAGCGAGATCATCAAATACATAGGTAGTTGGGCAAGTACTAAGACCACTTTTATAAGCCCGGTCACACGCAAGCATGGTGAGAATTCTGCCAAGTATCACAGGAGTTCTAAGCCATCCTTAACACGAGCTGATTACAACGGAGGCTAGTGCTAATGGGCAGACACACAGAGGTGCCTACATAATACGACTTAGTCAAACATGTATTTTCTCTCCCCGGAATCGGCTCGGTTCCTAGGAGTCTGGCTGGACTGGAAGCCATCATGGAGGGCGCACCAACAAGCTGTGGAACGGAAACTCAAAACCCAAGATTTCGCCTTATCGAGGATTGCAGCAAAGACGTGGGGCCCGAGCCTATCCAGGGCTCGGGAGGTCTACGTAAGTGCATCCGCAGTGCCATAGCTTACGGAGCCTCCAGCTTCCACCAACCAACAGCTCCAAGAGCTACAGGGCCGAAGGGGCCTGCAAAGGTCTTGTCAAAAGCTCAGAACAGGAGCCTTCGAATAGTAGTAGGGGCATACAAGTCAGCTCCTATTCGGTGCCTAGAAACAGAGGCCTGGGTGCCACCGCTAGACTTATATCTCAACAAGCGGCTGGCTGACTTCGAGGGCCGGCTACAGAAGCAGGCCCTACAATCAGGGGCTGGGCCGGAGGCTGAGAGAATAACCACGGGGCATCTAATCACTAAGGCCTGCAATAAGGTCTACCGAAGGTTCAACAAGAGGAGGAAAACCCGAGGCCGGAGGCCCCGTCAGGGCCCGCAGAGTCCCACGCCCACTGAACTAGCCGCTAGTGTAGTGGCCCAGTGGGTTAACTACAAATGGAAGATCGGGGGGAAGGATAGGGGGTCGAATACCAAGGAGGTGGTCGAATACCAAGGAGGTGGTCGAACTGGCCTGGCAGGCCCGGTGGGAACACAGAGAGCTAGTCAACAAAGTACTACTCGACAGAGGGTATTAAACAGGAGTATAGCCGACGAAGACCCCCCAGCCCTCTTATTTACCGACAAAGCTCTGATGAGACACGAAGGTCTTACAAAGGCGCAGAGCTCCCTCCTTTCCCAGGCCCGTATCGGGGATATAGGCCTCCGGGACTACCTGTTCAGGGTGAAAGTCCCGGAGGTCCGCACCCCCTATTGCGAGTGCGGGAGAGGCAGGGAGACGGTGGAGCACTTGGTGGTTTGGTGCCCCGACCCGCCGTCACAAAGGCCGTGGGACGGCAGAGAGATTCGGTCACATCGGGACCTACAAACCGTATTACGGGGAGTAGGTGCCCGGAGCAGAAGATTTGTTAGGAAGGTCCTTGGCTGGCTGATGGACTCTGGCCGGCTACTGGAGTATAGCCTGGCCAGAAGGCTGGAGCTAGAAACAGTGGATGGGGAGGGCTAGAGGGCCCGGAGGCCGGCAAAGGGCCTCCTTTCTTTTGCAGTATGACGGATTCATAGATTGTTGTCTCAAAGTGGTAGACAGAGGTTTTTATCCGGCCTATACGGTACGGTTTCCTTTGTAAATAGCAGTAGAAGGACCGGCGCGCCCCAGGGCATATCGGTGTAGGATATAATAATAATATTTCTCTCCCCCTCTGCTCAGACGCTTCGGTTAGGTTTGACTAGAGAACTCGACTCGGTAGAACTCGGCTTGACAGAATCCGACTGGGTAAACCCCATTATGAGCCCCTTCATGCCCTTCTTTTTCTTCTTGTCCTTCTCTTCGCCCGCTTTGCAGAAATCATTAGGGACCTTCTTCTTGCGGTCCCACTTTCCGCAGCTAATGTTTGGGGACGCTTTCTTCTTCTTGCATTGTACCAGCTCCGCGCTGGCCTCGGTTATGTGGCCGCGGTCACAATTGCCGCAGATGTAATCGTACATAATACACATCCTAATTAGTTACTCATTTTCAGTAAACAAATAAACCAACATAAAGCACAGCTCGTTAAGACCACCACTTACTTGACGTAAACTTAGGGAGAATACTGGAATCTGGTTTCGTAGGTATTGTTTTGATTGGTACGGAATAGGTATACCGTTAAATGCCTTGGAGATTGAAAATGGGGAGGTCCAAGACAAATCAATATATAGGTACGCAGCCGTCGATGGTTTCTTCATTTAAAAGCGTCCAATACCCCATGCCTACCTCGGAATATGACCGAGACTTGGCCGTGGTTGTGGCCCACTTAGGCGAGAAACCCACCAGCCAGAGCTTCTCCCACCATCTCATCAAGACATTGGGCCGACAAGTTGAGTTGCCCAATCGAGAGGAAGGTCTCGAGAGAGCAGGCCCCCAGAAGTTGGGTCTTAGTGGCTAGATAGCTATCCCGCTGACGGCCGGTTTCAGATAGGTATCATAGGTTCGGATAGATAGGTACCTACCTAACCAGGTATTTTGTGCCGCAGTGGCCAACCATCACTCCCGCACGAGTAAGCCGCACAAGGCATGTAGGATACGGACAGCTAGGTGCAAACCTTATCAGCCTATTCATGAGCGATCACGAGCATCTTGACGCCTAAGCTATTTCTTAGGTCAATAATCGCCCTGTACAATATGTACCGCCCTTGTTGGTAAGACCCTTTGGGTTGTGGGGCCGAGCCGAGGCCTGGAAAGCCAGGATTACGCGAAAGTGCGAGTCTCGGTTCTGGTTTGCTACACAGTAAAAGATGACACGTCTCTTCTGAAGACTTTCTGTCACGGATCAACGGTGGACATCCTGACAGCCTCGCTGCACCCCAGACCGCAGACCCGGGCCTAGAACACTCATGTATTACCGGCAGCCTGGTCGGACTAAACTTGGCACCAAACGTTGGTTTGAGACAGTTCTACACGATGCATCGCGAGGCGAAAAAGTAAAGGGATCACCCTCGCCACAACCTTCGCCGCGGGCCTCGCTGCTGGTCACTGCACTTACATATGGGAGCAGGTTAACACCGGACAAAAAAATTCAACTTTGCGGTAACAGTGGCCACATTGGCGACAAATGGAGCAAACAATGATATAGCAGTAAATAATATTACAATTGTGAAAATAACAAGTCCTGCTCAAATGATAAAATAAACACAAGAAGTCAGGTCAATCTTTCGATCATCCCCTTCCACGCTCCTTTTTATAAAACCATCAACATTTTACTGCTCTCATCTACCGCGCCCAAGCACCCGCTCCATCTGGGTTTCGGCGGGCTTCTGTGCGGCCAAGTCACCTGGCTGTGTCATGTTGCTCTTGGGGTTGGGATTCCGTCGTCGCATCATCATATACAAGCCACCCAAGCCGACAGCACCAAGGCCAATGTATCTATACCTGTTTAGCCATATCGTGTCAGCGGCTTGCCTTCCATGGTCCTTAGCATCGATAAAGATATACCTACATGACGTTGCTGTCCGTGGCTCCCATCTCCTTGCCCATCTTCCCGGCACCGGGGATATTCTGGCCGACCTTGGGGCGGTGCGGTAGGGCCGAATGATAATCCAAGCCAGACTTCTCGAGCGGCTCCTTTTGGTGGCTGGTTTGGCCTTCGGAGGGGTAGTCGAAGACCAGGTCGATGTCGTCAACAGGATTGGCGCCACGTGGGTCGTTGGGCGGGTACCGGTTTGTCGGCGTTGCCCAAGGGCGGACGGTTGTGGTTGATAGGCATCTGGTAGTTCTGGGCAAAGCCCGAAGGCTGACTCGAATTTGTTTTGGGAGGAGCATGTTGATGGTGTTTAGTTTTGAGTGGCTGCTAAAAATCTGATGTTTGTGAAAGCAAGCGAGTATCGGGGGGCAAAGACCCTAGGAGACATGGACTAACACCGCCGGCATTAAAATACTCTCTCCGTGATCAGACCCCGCGGGGGTTACTTCATTCCATGACGTATGATGACCATGGGCTGATCGGAGCTACCGGGCGGCAACGGCCGTAACGCGTGGGCCACAAGAATACCATTGGATGGCATTCCCCAAATGAGCGGAGGAGACACTCAACTGGTTCTAGACTTTACTCGCCGCTCTCAGTGAATTCGCCACACCAGACAAATCACAATCATATGTTCTACCCACCGGATTGAGAATACCATTTTCGACAGCTAGGTATGTACTTGGTGGCTCACACCTTCTAATGTAAGAACCTCTCCTTATAAAACTACCCCCTCACTGAGCAGTGAGGCGGCTGAGGCCTACTGTATCGTTCAATCATGGTCAGCCATGTACGGGTCCCGGTCCTCTACAAAGTCAAGCAACCTCGCCCAAAAGATCTTCAAACACAAGCATGATATCGGTTCCCGGCCCCCAGTTCCCCCCGACCTGTCACGCCACTTCCTCTCTCCTCTCCTTTCCGGCGCCTCGTATTCCACACCCCAGCGAAACATAACCCGACGGTCGTTATCTAATTGCGTAATTGATGAAGTGGTAGATTTTCAAGCACAAGAACCAAGCCGAAATGCCCCGGACTGCGGAATGCGGATGGCACAGTTAGGTATAATCGACACGTTCATGTTATGCGTTGGACAACAAACAGTCACAAACTCAGACGGTAGGGAAAAGTAATGGAAATGCAGAGACCAAAAGATTGAATTGGCGATCTGGCAATGTTGTTCAGTGCTATGTGCAGTGTGAAATGGAAGAAATGGATGGCTATGTCTAGACTTAGTCATGTCACTACCTACAAATGTGAAGGGCAACGCCCAAACTGCTTTTCCAGAGAGGGAGCATACCTCTACCTATCAAACGAAGACGGTTTTGGGTTGATTCCCAGTTTAATACTCGGGCAGTTGACGAGAACTACGGCTCCTTCCAATTCTTTTTAAAGTTCTTAGGACATCTACGCATTGTTAACAACAGCCGGAACGAGCCACCAGTCCAAGTGCGCATCTAAGCAGGCACTTTCAGAGTCCGAGTCAACAGGGCACAACGTAACGTTAACTGTACTTCGTCGAGCTTCCGAGTACATGTAATTTAAGATGGGCTGGTAGGCATCCAGTCTCTCACCTGAAACTTCAGTTGTTCCAGGGGTGATGGTGGCTGTGAACTAGGAAGATGCAACCTGTCAAGCCACCCGACACCTACGAAATCTTGCAACCGCGTCATCATGTAATTAAACGCGGCGGGTGAGTGAATGCCAAACACGTCCTGTCCATACCCGACTTCCTAAACAGGCTTTCCGGTTGCACCCAAGCAATGCACAGCCTCAACACCAAAATACCGATCTCCGATAATCAGAAAAAGGCACCGAGATATCCCCTCTCTGTAGGATTGCCTACCATGCCAAAACACGGCACACTCATACATACATGTCCCTTTCAAGGCAACTCGACTGTCCTGAGTACCACTTCGTGGATGATGATCCCGACTTTAGGCGCCCTTGCCGCCACAGTAACTGACAAACCCCTCTTCTTTATTTCAGATCCCGTGGATAACTGTTCCGACCATGCGAGCTGCTCTCTCATGCGCCCCATCAACTAGCGACCAGGGGTTAAGCACCTCCCCTTACCCAGACCCTGAGGCTTTCTCGCTGAGTGAGCGAGAGGGGACGAGCCGAAGCCTATCAAGACACCCTCCACCTGGCCCACAGAAAACGCTGGTAATTTGCGGGAATGCCTTGGAGTTTATCCGCGGGATAGGAGAGGGGAGAGGAACACTACTGTTGTCAAGCCCTCTTATAACGGAATGGAAAGTGGCTGCATTCTTACAGAGTTTGATGGCAAAGACCACAAACATAAGTAATGAACCACTGGGCCACATGCCTTGTAAGGCTGGCGTGGTGGAAGTTTCAATCATGAGCGGTGACGGGTGCGAGCGTAAGTTAGGTAGGCAGTGTTAGTTGCTTGATGGCACCATCCACGGTGGATTTGGAAGACGCAACACCGCAGTGGTTTCGAGTCCACCGAAAATCCGCGGTGATAACAGCCGGGTTTATAAATAAAATACAACAGGGGCCAAGGGGACGAAGTTACATGTCTCTCGCGGAGGTGCTCAACAGTTATACAGAGACAGCGAATTGCTCGTGGACAAATTACAAGGCAGCCCAAGAGCGAGTGGTAGGCAAAGACAAGCAAACCGCCAACCGAGAATCAGCCACCTGGTGATCAAGAAAAAAAGATAGAGGCTTCCCGTAAATGCAATCCATAAATATGTCAGTCAGTCCAGAGATGTACGCCAACTCCACCCCCAAAGAACTCCCTGCTGCAGTATCAAAGGGGTATCACAACCGAGCGCCCGCAACCGCCAGTTGGTCGGCGGCGATATTACCTTGGTCTGTGTCGTGACCCTTGACCCAGATGAATTGGGTGCGCCCACCCTTGGCCTCCCTCTCCTCGAGCTTGTCGCGCACTAACTGGACAAGATCCTGGTTCTTGACGGGCCCACTGCGCGTCTTCCACCCGTTGCGTTCCCAGTTGATGTACCACTCGGTAACGCACTGGATCGAGTACTTGCTGTCAGTACGAATCTCGAGGTCTTGTTCCAGGTCGATGATCTCGAGGGCGCGGAGGATCGCTGTGAGCTCAGCACGCTGATTGGTTTGTGTTTCGCCCTCCAGGCGCTCCGAGACGTTTCTATCGGAAAGGTATTAGCATAGATTCCAGCTCAAGCTGATATGGGGCATGCTGGTAAACATACCGAGGATCGTTGGCGCCGAAGTAGACGCCGACACCGGCGGTTGCGCCGACACGACCATTGCCCAAACTACTCCCGTCCGTGTAAACAATGACGAGACCATTTTGTGCCTTTATTGTCTTCTTGGTCGTTTTCCTTCTTTTTGCGGTCGGCTCCTCAATTCCATCGGCGTCGTCCTGATCTGAACCTGCCACGGTCGGTGCTATTGCCTTGGCTGAGCCGCTGAATGAACGGACGAAGGCTTCGGCTTCCGCCCGCGTCTCGAACTTCTTGTATTTCGGCCCCTTCCAGCCTATGATTGCCTCCTGCGCTGCTGGCCACTCTGTGTACACGCCGGGCTTGCGTCCCACGGCGACACCGTAGAATCGAGGTGGCTTGGTGTCATCCACCGCGGAGGCAGGTTCGCGGCCGGCGGCGAAGGCCGAGGCGTCTTCGTAAGTTAGGAACGACTTGACTGATACAGATGTTAGTGGGTTAATTACCGGAAAGAGGCAGCGGGGAGCGTACATTGGGCGCCCTTGAAACCCGTGATTTGCTGCTGGCAAATGGTCCAACTGGTGTACACACCGGGTTTGAAGCCGGCACGAACAGCGTAGTACTTTTGCTCGGCAGCGTCCATCTTGCGCTTCTTTGCTACGGGCATGATCGCTGGGAAAATCGGGAGACGAGCTAGGGAAAAGGGGGACGACCAGACGGCACTGTTCCTCGCAGTCAGCCGAAGACTTCCGAAACTCGGCGAGGTTATCGCTGTCAAGAACGAGAGGGCTGTGGGCGCAAGTGGGGGTAGCCGTGGCGTCCAATGCCTTCAAAAGGGTGACGAGTGGCTTTGTCGATAAAACAGCGGATGCGACTAAAAGGGAGAGGAGGGGTAGCAGCTGATGCACGGCTCAAACCGGTTGCATTTTTGGCGTCCCAAATGAACTGGAAGTGAATGGCGACTCGAAAGCTGGAATTTGCTTTTTGTTTGGGCTTTGTGCTGTGACTTGAGCCGAATCCGTTGGTGAAAGAAAAATGCGGCAATCCTGAGGGCGGGCGGCGCAAAGAGAGTTTGTGGTGTTGAACAAACGATGATGGCCTGCGATGTTGAGAACGGATGCGAGTGGTTTCCAAAGGCGGTCCACGGGCGTTGGCCTCGGCCACGATAAGATAAGAGCAGCTCACACAGGGGGGAGGGTCAGTCTCCACTTCTGGGCGCTTTCAAAGTTCCAGACCACACCTGCATCGATGACCTGACGGCACATGCCGAGGCCTTTGATAGGTGCAAAACAGGGCAGCTTCACATCCACAACACAAGCCAGGAATAGGGACGAGGAAAGCCCCTCGAGCGGAAGCCGATGGCAAAGCAAACACTTTGACGGATGCGGTCGTTCGAATGGGCGCATACAACGCTTAGGGCCTAGGTACAAGTATTTCCTAAATTTTGCGAGAAATGCATGTAGGTAACTATCAACGGACAAAGGTTGCTCAATCAATGCTTCGGAGCGATTCCTCTCATGTCAATGTGGGACCGAGTTCTTCAGGAATCAGCTGTTTCAACCTTTCCAAGTTCACCCACTCAAACCTCAACCACGCAAAAAGAAAAGAGCTTCGAGTTATAATAAACTAGCAGCCGAACGAATAATCTGGATTCTACTGTAGATTTATTAATCTAACTCCCCAGGACGAACTCCCTAGGAAGTCGGTCAAATGCCCCCTCTTCCTTTTGGGTTCGGGAAGCCTGGAACTTGCCTCCTTTCAGTCGGGTATTCGCCGCAACTGATCAACAGTCCCGCACAAAACACCGCCGAGGTCGGTCATGCCGTCGGGTTTAGGAACGGAGAGTTTGCTTTGAGCGGCATCACAGGTTCTAGGAGGTCGTCCTTACCTTGGGCCTTGGCAGATCGAAGGAGTAATTTGACGAACTCAAGGCTATCGCGCCAGTTGCCTGCCTGTGCATGTACCACACATAGCTTAGTATCGGCTTCCTAAAGTCCAGAGCATGGTGGTATGTCGGCGGCATTGAGTCTCTCTCTGTCTCAGATAGGTTTGGCCGGACCCGGTCGAAAAGAACCAAAGCAGATCTGAAGTCCCGAACTAGTCCGTGGAGGCTCAACCTCTGCCCCCGCCACCTGCTGAGAAACCCACCGCCTTTGGAATGCCCGTCAACGAACCTGCAACCACCGAACCACCCATGCTTGTTATCATGGGCGAGGGAGTTCATAGTCTTTCCCAACCGTCGCCCACTTCCATAGGGCGGGCCAAAATGCGGTCGAGGAGCTGCTGTGAATAGGGCGGTGTGCATGGGTAACAGGCGAGCAAAAGAATTCACCTGATCTTTAGTTCACACCGTGTTATATCTTTCCTTTTTTCTTCTCTGTTTTCATTCCTTTTCCTCGATTTGCTTTGCTCACTATTTATTGCTTCGAGTCATTCTTCTGGGCCTTGGGTTGGGGTCTGTCTCTTTTTTCTTGGTCAAAGCGTGGGAACCTCACTGCGGATTCCCTCTGATTAGATTCTTGCCGAGAAACCCCCCTGTGTTGATCAACGAACCAAATCCGACCTCTCCCAACTCAGGTGGTGAGGACGGACTGAGGAGCGGCAGCAAAAATAACCACTACCGTGCTAACCACGGCTGCGAGACGGTTGCGAGATGTGCATGTGATAAGGATTTACGAGGATTCATCAATTACCCAAGGAGGGGGTGCGAATGTGTCGGCGTGAACTTCACCACGTCAGCACCTGGAGCAAGAGATAAATGTTTCAGTTGTTTCCCGCCAAGCCCGACCAAAACTTGTCTCCACTCATTGTGGAATGCTCGGTTGTTTTACAACTACGAATAACTAAAGCTTCTGTATATCCGGAGGTACCTGGTTATTAACTTGTCGTTGGCTGGAAGTTGAGGTCTGGTTCGAGGTTTGAGCTTCGGATGGTGCGGACTGAGCAACACAAGATGTTACTGAGCGAATTGAGAAAAAAGGAGCGCAACCGCTCGATCCAGATAATGCATGTTGCTGACGTCTGCGGTGGCCTGTTGGCCAACCAAATACCCCTAGCGGCCGAGCTTGGTTGGATGACCTCATCCTGTCAGGGACTGTAACTCCCAGAAGAGGCTAGCGCCGTACAACCATCGGGCCCGTTTCTTCAACCTCTTGGCGCGTACGTTTCCGTGCCTTCCCCTTGGGATTTTGCCGACACAGCCACAAACTCGTGTTGGCCATCCAAATCTGATTCCTGCCCCCCTGCATTTGTCTGGGCCAACTCCTTCCCAACACGAGATTCCCTGTCTTGCCGCTTTCTTGGTGGAGGCTACCCACACCAAACAATCCCCCACTCGCTTTCGACCAACTTCACTCGTTCCAGAACCTCCTCCTCCGTGACGAACCCTCTCATCATCTATCGCACAGTTTCTTTTCGGCAACGGCGACGGCCCCTGCTTGATCCAACTGTTCGAAGCGATTGTCGATCGCCGTCACTCGTTTTCCGGTCCCGCCTTTCTCCGCAGTCCAACCCGAGGAGGTCGGTCAACCGAACATTGAGACCATTCGGCCATTCAACCAAACCTCCAACCACCTAACCACTCGCGAATCGAGACCCGTCCAAACGACCGACTACAAATTCCGAACTCGATTGAGAACTCCCTAGGATGTCCGCTTGAGATTCGACCTAGCCACGGCGTTTCCCTCTACATCCGGTTCGAAACAAATCATCAGCTCGCACCGGCGCCCCGGCGGGCATACCGGCCACGATGCGGCTTCCGTCATTCAACCCACTCCTCCTTGTTTCCTCCCTCGCGACCGTCGTCGTCCCTACAAGCGCCGAATATGTGCTTCGATCGAGCTCTCTAGCATCATGCCAGGAAAACTCGGGCTTTACGGCCAGCCTGTTCGATGTCGTATTCACCCCAAATAACCTCACGGCTTCCATCAACATGATCGCGACGTCGTCTATCGAAGGCCATGTTATTTTCGACATTTCCATTTACGCTTACGGATACCCCATCATTCACACAAAGGTCGACCCATGCGAGGCCAACCTCCCTGGCCTGTGCCCTATGACATCCGGCAAGATGAGCAACCCGTTCAACCTGCCTGTGACCAAGGATGCGATCGCGCAAATTCCATCCATCGCATACACTTTCCCGGACCTCGATGCGACCGTCCAGGTTTTCATCAACAGGACCGATGGAGACCGTGCTGGGGAGAGTATTGCTTGCGTGGAGGCCAACATTTCAAACGGCATGACAGGTAGGTTCAGACAACCGGGGGAACCACGTGCGGCTTAAGTATGCTGTGGGCCGATACTGACCTGGGAACAGTTGATCTCATCGGTGTGAAATGGGCCTCGGCTGGCGTGGCCATCCTCGCCCTTATTTCCTCTGCCATCATCAACGGTTTGGGCTTTTCCAATGCTGCCTCGCACGTCGCCTCCAACACCCTTTCGCTGTTTGGCTACTTTCAGGCCCAGGCCATGCTTGGACTCTGCGCTGTGCCGCTTCCTCCGGTTGTGAAATCGTGGACCCAGGATTTCCAGTGGAGTATGGGCATCATCAAGGTCGGATTCATCCAGGACATCCTCACGTGGTACCAGCGGTCGACTGGCGGCGAGGCCTCGACTATCCTCGACACACTCCACACCGTCTCCGTACAAGTTGAGAAGGTCAAGCGTTCCGTCCCGTTTTTGGATTCCGCCGTTGGTCTTGTCGAGCGGTCGGCCGGCGGGCTCTCCAAGCGGGCCATTGAGACTTCGTATGGCAGCTACATCGTCTACGGCATCCAAAGGGTCGCCTTCCGGGCCGGCATCGAGACAACGAACCTCTTCCTGACTGGCTTGACTTTCTTCTACATTTTCATGGTCATGGCGGCCCTCTGCGTGGTCCTGTTCAAGGGTATCTGCGAGTTGCTTGTGCGACTGAAGTTGATGCAAAGTGACACCTTTGCTGAATTCCGTGTCGGGTGGTTGACTGTCCTCAAGGGTATGTATTCGCTGTTAACCCCGTTGCATCCGAAGCTAACGTTTCGTAGGCGTTCTTTACAGATGGCTGCTCGTTGGTTTCCCCCAGTTGACCATCTTTTGTTTGTGGGAGTTTACGCAGAACGACTCCCCAGCCGCTATGGTATTGGCTGTGTTCTTCTTCTTCGGCGTTGTCATCACTCTCAGCTATGCTGCTTACAGGGTGATTCGGATTGCCCGCCGTTCAGTCGCTCTCCACCGGAATCCGGCTTATATTCTCTTTTCCGACCCGCATGCCCTGAACAAATGGGGGTTCTTATACGTGCAGTTCCGCGCCTCCGCGTACTATTTTATCGTTCCGGTTCTCGTTTACATCATCGTCAAGGGAATGTTCATTGCCTTTGCCCAGCGCGCTGGCACCGTGCAGGCGGTGGCTTTGATCATTATCGAGGCGGCGGCCCTCATCACCGCCTCGGTTTTGCGGCCCTGGATGGATAAGAGCACCAATTCCTTCAACATCGCCATTTGCGCCATGAACTTCATCAACTCCATCTTCCTGTTCGTCTTTACCGACGTATTTGGGCTGCCGAGATTGGTTATCGGCGTTGTGGGTGTCGTTCTCTGGATCGCCAACGCTGCTTTTGCGCTCATCCTCCTCCTGATGCTGATCATCACGACGGGCATCATTCTCTTCCACAACAACCCCGACACGCGCTACCAGTTTATGAACGACGACCGCACGTCCTTTATGAAGTCGCAGACGCACCTCGCCACGACAACCGAGCTCGATGCCCTGGGTGCGACCGCTCGCGGTGACGGCAAGCTGTTCAAGCGGAGCGATCTGGAGGATGACGAGTCCGCCATGTCGAATCAAGAGCACACGGCTGCCCGCGCTGGATCGCCCCATTCGGGACCTTACTCGAACGGGGGTTCTATCCGAGACTCGGCACGGAATTCAGTCCGAAGCTCGTTCCGCGCGCCCGTCGACCCCGTGTCGGGCACGTACCCAATAGAACCGCATCACCTGCGGGGGAAGCCGAGTGGGAGTGTCAGGGCTCCAAGTCCGTTTGGGGCGTCAGGGTCGTCAACAAGCCTGTCGCACGGAACGCCGACGGGCTCAAAGCCGCCAGCTGGGCCACCGTGAGTCTAGCCCGATCCTCATCTGATGTCGATCGCCGATGTGGCTAACTATTGAAACTAGTGTGTGGCAAAGAGGAGCCGGCTATGATTAGCAGAAGCGTTAATGGGTATAGGTAGCCTTTTTCTTTTTTTTTTTTTTTGTTATTTCTGGTTGGCTTTTGTGGGTTGTTTGGTCATCGGCGTCACCATCTTCTCCGGTTTTCCTCCCGTGTCAGGTATCATCCCTGCTTGCAGGGAAGCGTCTCGACGTCGTTTTCGTACATATTTTTACCGTTCTTTTTCGGTTTGGCATAGGGCATAATGTGCCACTCCTTGTTGCACGAGGCGTTTGTCGTCAGTGGGAAGTAGACGCCGTAGTGGTCGCGGGCCTGTTAGATGGATGTGGTGTCCATGACGGAGCAGTGTAACTCGGGACGTTCGGTATGGGATAGCTCTAGCCATATAAAGACGGGATGATTTTTTTCACACCGCAGTTTTGTCGGGCGTAGTGTCCAGCCATCGTCCTAGCCACCGTCCCAGCTATGTCGGCGCGTGCTTGCGTACTTGTTATCTCATGACCATCCATCCCCCTTGACGTCAGTGGAGTGACTGGATCAGATGTCATGCGCGGAGAAATCTGAAAGCAGTGAAAGTCGAGAGTATATCAACCCATCGCTCCCCGTGCGGTCACTTCTGTTCTCGATCCCTCCTTTCCCATTCATCCCTTTATCTATCCAAGTTACAAATATCAGTCAAACTGGAAATGATGGATGTTGGTATGGATTCATCAGTTTCGAATATGGCGGCGGCCCAGATGCCGGTGGAACTGTGGCTGATGGTCGCCGCCCATCTCGATTTAAGCAGCCTCAGCGCCTTCTCCTCCACGTCTCGTGGCTTCCACCATCTTTTCGCGAGTGCTCTCTTGCCTCGCTATATCGGGAAGGCTCGGAGCGAGCAAGACCGCGTGGATCGCATTAGCGAGTTGTTCGTGCACGCGGCGAGGACCGACTCGACTAGGATACTCGATCAGTTGACGACCGAGTACCGCAGTGTCGTCAACTTTGTCGGTTTGATCCCCTGCTACCGCCTCGGCCTCCAGTACGCCACCTTTCTCGACTTCGCCCTCGCCGCCGACGCCCCCCAGGTTGCGCGGCATCTCGTCAAGGTTGGTTGTAATGACCTTGCCGTCCTCCGATCGTGCACAGGGCTGAAACCGCTCGCCCTGGCACTGGCTGGGTGCTATGGGGCCTCGCCCTCGCTGACAACGGCGGAGTCGGCGCTGCAAACCGCCATCGACTTTGCCCTGCCGCGGACGGCGCGGGTCCTCCTGACCCGCGTAGCCGATGTGAACGCTAAGGCAGGCGGCGTTAGGGAGCCATTGCTTCATGCGCGGTGCGGGGGGGGTACGCCCCGGGGCGGGCTGCGGCCTACGGTCTCCTGTACAGCAGCTGGGACAAATGGCACAAGGGCCGCTTCCAGGTGCCCATCAAGGTGCCCACCCCTCGCGACACGCGCGACCCCTTCTGTCAGCGCAGCGTCGCCCAGGCGGTCGCGACGCTCCTCGAGTTTGGCGCCCGCACTGACACCCGCACGCCCCCCGCCATGCTCGCCCACAGCTGCACCCACCGCTGCTGGCGCTCGTCGACGTGCCGCTACGGCGGCCAGACCCCGCTGCACCTGGCCGCGGCCTCCGACTACGCCCCCGTCATTCCTCTCCTCCTAGCCCGCGACCCCGCCGCCTTCCACGCCCCCGACGACGGCGGCTACACGGCGCTGTACACGGCACTCGTGCGCGGCAACCTCGACGGCGTCCTGGCCCTACTGGACGACCCCAGCGCGCCCGGCCCCAACCCCGCCATCACCTCCAACGCCAGCAACCCCTCGCGCGACACCCCTCGCAACAGCACCACGGCCCTTCACGTAGCTGCGCGTTTTCGCCTCCTCCCGGCGCCGTGCGCGCACTGCTTGAAGCGCGGCGCCGATCCCAACGCGCTGGACGGCTCTTACGGGCGGCCGCACGCCCGTGCACGAGGTGCTGCTGCCGGGGTGTGAGGAGCTGGCGGGGGACGTGACGCGGGCGGGGGACATGCTCGTGACGCTGGAGCTGTTGAGAGCGGGGGGCGCGGATTTTGGTCGAAGGGTTGGTGGTGGTGGTGGTGGTGGTGGTGGGGGCGGGGGTGGGTTCACGACGTGGGAGATGGCGGAGAGGCATCCGCTGCGGGCGATTAGGAACAGGGTTGCGTGGTGGCAGGAGATATGGTGCGAGGGGGCTGGTTGATGGTTGATGGCTGGCTGCGATTGGTCACTTCGTTAGGGCTTGGTTGGATATAGATATATAATAGATATATATATATATATGAGAGGTGTTATCTTTCGATCACTGTCGCTCTCCTCAAGTGCCGAGTCCCGAACACTTGTGCTATTCTTCGTTAACCATTTCGCCTACCCCCGTTCCTCCCTCATGGCCGGTGGTGAATGTACGGTGGGGGTATGTCAGTACCGGCCTTCAAACCGTCCTAGAAGGGATGATACGGTCGTGGACGTCGAGCGGTTTTCGGCCTTGCCTTCGGAGGTGGTGGGGCGGACAGGAGGGTGGCCGGTGGAGGGTATTGGGAGGTCAGGCGCTGGTGTATGGCGTGGACGGCAAGATTGACAACCGGTGAGGGATAGGGGTTTGATGACAGGTGAGAGTGGCCGATTCTAGGGCGGCTTTCCAATATAATAGGGACCGGTACGATCGTGAACCGGGTCCATCAGTGGGGTCTGACCGCCTAGTGATTGGCACCAGAACGGCCGCCTTCATTGTGGCGAGGTCGGAAGGAGGATGGGCAAACTCGGACACACCGGGGTGCAGCGACTAGCAAAAGATGTTAGAACTGGGACGCACTGGGTGGTTTGTTGTTGGAGAGGGGAAAGAGCAGCCCTGGTGGTGGTGACTATTGCGGCGGTCCGGGTGGGTCGAGGTGGCCAGCTTGAATGGAGTCAAAATTTTCGAACAAACAATATCCTTGATTTTCAGGAACTACTCTTCTTCGCCGCGACATTTTATTCGCAAGAATTATGATAATTTTTGGTCTTCGTGCTGTGTTCTTGGTGTATTCCAGTTCGGTGGATTGTTTTGAGGAGAAATCGAAGAGTTAGGCAGTTACAGTCTAAGGCTACCTCACCTTCCCACATTCCACGGACAAGGCATCTTTCTATGACACAAAATGTCTAGAAAGTGTATCTTTGGAAATGGCGTCAAATCAGATCGAATGATGTTTTCTCGAGCTGAATCATGTCCAGCACTTGAACCCGCCCGTTCCACCGTCCGTTCCACCGTGGCTTGAGTGGCTTGCAACGGCTCTGTCTCCACGTGCAAGGCCCGCTACTCGGTTAAAAATTACCGATCTGCCCCACTGCGCTTGAGTTAAGCGAAACCCCACAGGTGACCGCCCACCAAAACTTCACTCTTTCCAGGTCCGAACCACGCTCTCGATTGATGAATTATGATCTGATTGTTCCCTTGCAAGACAGTGGAATGGCCCCCAACGTGACATTAGCATCCGAAGCTTTTTCCTTTGGACTGGTCTGGACTGCCCGTGCGCCACAAGCACTGCAGACTTCGAATCCATCAAGTTTCGTTTCGAACGATAACGGATGATGGAGCTAACTAGGTATGTCCGGGGTGATGTGCTCGGTCTCGCTTGTGCCCGCTGATCGCTCGCCGTGGTCCGAGCCTTCCACTTCGGTCACTCCGCCAAAACACAACAAAATTCTTCCAAATCCAAAATCCGCTGTGGTTGTTGTTGTTGTTGTTGTTGTTGTCGGGGCCGTCAGCCGCGAGCCGGCCCCCAACTTCATCTTCTGCAGGCAACACCCGGGCAGCCCAGGGGCCACAAGCTGCATGACTTCGATCCGTTTTTGGTCACTCAACTTTCCAATCACCGTCTGTGCAATGCCGAGTCGGGACAAGCGTCAGGCACCATGCAACGAGAGAGGGCCAAATATGCCCAGCTAATGATGCAGCCAAGCAGCTTTTGCTCTTCTCAGCCCAGGCCAGCAGCCAAATGATACCCTGATCGGGCCAGGCTCTCAATGAAGTCGGGCCCCTCAGTGCGCTCACTCTTGTTAAACCACGCGCGTGCCCCCTTCGCCGCCGCCACTTGGGTGCTTCTTGTATTGTCTTGCGCCCTTCGCTCGTTCTCTCTTCAAATAACTACCTATTCACCCCTATATTGGACCGAAAGTGGGCAACGCCCAGTGTATTTTTATGATGTTGGAAACAGGAACATTGTAGTCTTGGGTACTTTGCAGTGGATACAAAACTCGACATCCATGCCACAATGCCGATCGCAGACGATCCGTCATTCGTCCGGAGGCAATGGGGAGGGAGGGGCAGGAATAATCCGCCGTGGTGGTGCAATTTCTGGCCCCCAGCTTGCTCAACATCCACCGGTCCAGGGACTCCAAGCGGCGGGAGCACCCCAAGCTCGACAACCAAAACGCCGATCAGGGCGCCGACTACCACCTCGCCAAGGACCACTGTGCCGCAGCACACGCCCCCCATAGCAACGCGACCCCCTGCTGTGCCGCCGGCTGCCACACAATCTCCAAAACCATCGGATCGTCCTCAACCTGTTCCCTCTTCTACTTCCCAGCCTCGGGTTCCGTCACCAATGCCTCCGCCAACCGACACCGAGCAGACGAGCGGCCAAACGGCGTCCGTGGCGCCCGTGTTCGTGCAGCCCGGTGGCAGCAGCGGAAATAAACCCGGGAAAGGCGACGACAACGGGCCGCCAGGCGGGGATTCAGGGTCGGGGACGGGCACGGGAGATGGGAACGAAGATGGGGGATCAAACGGTACCGGTGGCTCGGGACATGGCGACCCCGGCTCGAGCACCGCAAACCGGCCGACACAATCTGGGGTGTCATCGGTACCAGCTCCCTTGGCAACCAATCCATCCAGTACTGGTGGAATTGGAGGGGGGAATACTGGAATCACAACGAACGACAAAGACGGCACATCTGGTGGCGGCCTGACACCTGGGGCGATCGCCGGTATAGTTGGTGAGTTCTATCTTACCCCACTGTTTGTCGATATGCCATAGTCTTGCATGTTCGCATGGCTAACAGGTGGAAGTGGGCTTGCTACTTCTTCTCGCTCTTCTCGCTCTTCTTCTTTACATATTCAGGAGGTCAACCGCAGTGCAACGCATGCTGGCACCATTCCGCAAGCTCGGAGGACAATCCAGGGGTTCCCCTCGAGTTGATACACCAGGCGGCGATGGTATGGGGAGAACCCTCATAAGCCCAGTGCCCACCGCAGCAGCAGCATTAACGGCAGGAGGAGCAGCAGCCGCTTCGGCCGCCCGAAACCGCAGTGGCCGCGGCGGGCAATCCCAACCCCCTATGCGTCAGACGGGTCGCCTACATCCCCATGCCGCTCCGCCGCCCGGAGTTGGGCGAGACAGCAACCGCGTGTCGACCTTCACATACGATTCTGTCGCCACCACTGGCTTCACTCCATCCCCCGTGTCGCCGGTGTCCGCAGCAAGCATGCTCTCCCCAGGGAAAGTCCGCACCTCGCACCCGATCCAGGCTCCGCCAGATCCTCGAATCATCGCATCCTGTCCAATGCTCATGTCACCAGGGGAAGCATGAGTAGTACTAGCACGGGGAGTGGCATCAGCGCCGCGTTATCCCCAGGCCAGATGGCTTGGCCCATGCCACCCGGAACACCACCGGCCATCCGGCACCCCGACGGACCGCAATACCTCGACTTTGAGCAGTCAGGGGAGACGGTCGTGAGAATTAATCAACCACCGCGCAGCAATCGCCGATCGGGCGGTTACTCAACGTTATCCCCGTAGCGTCCATTTTCCACATGGCTCAGACCGTGGACACACCGGGGGAACAAAAGCCTGGGGAACCACGGACAATACCGAGGACAACAAGCATCGGGACCAGCGGCGGCAGTCAGAGTGTCCTACAACCCCTGAGACGCGCAACCACAACACCCTTAACGAAACACTAAAACCCGACTCCACCCACGTGGTTTCGTCTACTGGACATTACCGACCACACCACAACCATTATGATACCCATAATTGTATAAGCTTGTCGTTTCGGAGACAGTCTGAATGAGCGACGTCACACGTATACATCTGTGTACAAACACCTACCCATAATTCGGGCCGCATTGCATTTTAGGGAATCATCGTTCAGGATCAGGGATACCTAGGTACCTACTCTTGGTAGATCTCATGTTCCAGTTGGCTGTTACTTGGATAAGAGTAAAGCTATCGGTCAATATTAATGAATTAATGAAACAACAAGAACTTCTGAGGAGTCTCCTAGACAATTGCAATGCATTTTAATAAGGTAATCCTGATCAAATCGGCCCGAGATGTGACAGGATGAAGCTTCCGTAGACAGCCTCGGAACATCCCAAGTCGCTTTCTCTGATGGTCCTTGAACTCTCTCATTGAACGAGAACACGGATGGACGGATTTATTTCTCCCCGAGGCACTAAGCCTATAGGGCCTAAGCACGCTAACTACATCCGGATCGAAGTCACTTAGCCTCTAGTTAACTCGTACAAGCAACGAGAACATGGCTTTAACTTTCTGGCAGGGGAACGGTCGGGGTCGCGTGGCAGCGGTTGTCCTGTCTCGAGTCTCGAGTCCCCGACTCCCAGCAGACCCACTCCCTTAGCACCCGCAGCCCCTGACAACCTCCACCAATGACCGGAAAGTAAACAAAGTGGGGGAGAGCTGCAACCGTCCGATCAGATTCCTGTGACAACATCGAGAACCCACAACGCCAGAGCCTCTAATCGGCAGTACAAGGCACCCCGACTTCCACGAACCATGGCGTCCGCAGCACCCGAGAAGGACAAATCCAAGGTGCACAAGCTGTCGCTCAAAGGTAGCGCCAAGCTTGTCGCCGAGTTTGTGAGTGCGATTGGCAGGCAGTCCACATATCGACCACTCTTCTTTGCTAACCGCTCCCTCCTTTGCGACAGTTCCAATACTCGATCCACACGATTCTGTACGGACCATCCCGATTCACGCGCCGGACTCCATGACCGACCCCTCCCGCCTGCGAAAAGCTAACCGTCTCCCGCAGCTTCCAACGCGGCGTCTACCCCGCCGAAGACTTCACCGCCGTCAAGAAATATGGCCTGAACATGCTGGTGTCGTCCGACGACCAAGTGCGCGCCTACATCAAGAAGATCATGTCGCAGCTGGACAAGTGGATGGTGGGCGGCAAGATCCAAAAGCTGGTCATCGTGATCACCGACAAGGACACGGGCGAGCATGTCGAGAGGTGGCAGTTTGACGTACGCTCCCTATCCCCTCTGCATTCCTCTCCCACACACACCACACCGTACCAAATAGGTATCAAGACTAACCCAGCTCTTCCCCCCTCTCTTCCAAACCACAGGTCCAAATATTCGCCAAATCCAAAACCTCCAAATCCTCCAAATCCAAACCCTCCACCAAGCCCAACAACCAAGAAAACGAAAACACCCCCACCCCACCCACCGACGACCCCCCCGCCGCCGCCGCGCCAAAAGAAAAGACCGAAGCCGAGATCCAAGCCGAGATCGCCGCCATCTTCCGGCAGATCACCGCCTCGGTGACCTTCCTCCCGCAGCTCCAGGGCGGCGACTGCACCTTCAACGTGCTGGTGTACGCCGACGCGTCGTCCGAGGTGCCAGTGGAGTGGGGCGACAGCGACGCCAAGGAGATCGAGAACGCCGAGAGAGTCCAGCTGAGGGGGTTTAGTACCCAGAGCCATCGCGTGGATACGCTGGTGAGTTATCGGTTGGCGGATTAGATTGAACGGTTGGTTGGGGTGGTGAAGGGGTGGTGGTGTAGGATAGGGCGTTGGGGCGGGTGGCCTTGGCCGGAGTTTGGGAGTTCGCTGGAGGGCTGCTGCTACTACTGCAAGGCTGGATGGATGGTCATTTGGCACGGTGAATCTGGGATGCGGGATGCGAAACGTGATAGTATCAAGTCCCGCATTAATGATGGTCTTTCTTGGGCATAAATTCTACATACATCGTCCCTGATGCGCTCCAGTGTCTTGTCCTCTAAGGGTTAATCCCGGCCCAGCATTGTATTCATTGAATCCACTACCACCCATGCCGTGTCTAAACCCGCCGGAAGAAGTACACATATGCAAACTTCTTCATCTCCTCCACGTCTACCACCTTAACCACCTTCTCGTCGTTAAATAGGACCCACGACGTCTCATCGCCCAGCTTCTTGCGGATGAACGCAACGTAGTGCCTAGAAAGTACGAGGTTAGCCGGGTCCGCGTCGATAGATACAGTACTTGACTCACCCAGTATGGATGCTAGTGCCCTTGTGACATGCAATCGACTGCAGCTGGAAGTTGGCCGGCAGCACGCTGCTCCCTGCTTCCGGGCCACCCTTGTTCGCGCCCCCGCCGGTGTCGGCGGCCTTGGCAGCTACGTCAGCCTCGCCCTGGTCGTCGGGGTGGCTGAACAACCACTCAATCGCCCGCTCAACGTCGCCGTTTGTCTCCTTGAGTGCCTTAGTTGCCCGTGGCCCACCCAGACCCATTGACTCTAGCATTGCAAGGTGCTCTGGGTCAGCCGTGAAGGCGCCGCTGCCACCGCCCAGGTCGAGAGGTGCGTCAATATCCGGATCGTCCATGTGCGTGAACAGCCATTCCATGGCCGCGTTCGCATCGCTGTTCCCGGTGGCATGTAGCGCCTTCTCGCAACGGACCTTGGGGAAGCCCATTGCTTCCAGCATGGCAAATGCTTCCGGGTTCGGCACGAACGTCGGCATGTTGCTCGCCGCCGCCTCCTCCGGCAGCGCCTCCTCGTCGGGTAGCTGGCCCTTGGAGAGATACGAATCCAGAGCGAACGGTTCATCCCCGACGAGGACCGGAACGTCGACCTTGACAGGCACCCAGTTCACAACAGCCATCTTGCGCGCGTTCACGACCAATACCTCAGGGAACGTCTTGAAGAGCTGCCGTTTGGTGAAGCCGTCTTTGCTGCCGCATGACGAGCAGGTCAGCTCCACGATCTCGGACGCGGTTAGGTTGTCGAGGCATTCTTTTAGGTCGACGGGCTTGTACTTGGCCTCCTGGCCGTTCTCGGCAGGCAGTTTCTCGAGCGGCACGTCGATAAATATGCTGTCCTGCTCTGTGGTACTGTAGCGCACCTTTTTACACCCCAGGCATTGCAATCGCTGTTCCATCACAAAACGCATGGCCTGGGTTGGGTCGCCGAGTCCGGCAGGGTGCTGAGACCTGGTGATGAGCTTTACGAGATGCTGCAGGAGCTCAAACGCATCTTGTTGGCGCATAGTCGAGAACTCCTCGTGGCCGCGGCCCATAAGGTGCTTGAACATGGAGGGCTGAAGGCCCTTCTGATGAGGAACTTCAGGAGTGAGTTCCGAAACAGTCACGTCCGAATCTGGCTTGGAGTACCTGCCGGACAACAAACCGTCCCCGATCTTGCGCAGCTGGGTCTCCAGGTCCTGAGCCGGGTCCGATGTGTCAGGGGGGGACTCAACCCCGCTCCCATAGCGTTGCTGGAAGGACGGCATATCGAAGAGACATTGTAGAATACTGGCCAGATAGCAGCTGTTCCCGAGGTTCTTCAGTCCCGTGAGGCCCGGACCAAATAGTGGCGTGAGCTCTTTCCCGTCGTCCGTCGTCATGGAAAACTCCCACCGCAGGTTCTGCTCAATCTGCATCTCCGTCAAGCTCTTTTCCGTTTTCTGTCGCTCCGCGAGAATAATACCCCAGTTTGCCAGGTGCGCTCCGAGATTCTCATCGACCCTTTCATCGTCGCAGGTGTAACAGTACACATCCGCGGTCCCTTCGGGCGTGATTGACCCCAGCTTGACCGCAACACCATGGGCAGATTCTTGGGAATGCGCAAGGGCATGGGAGTTGCCGCCCACGCCGCCAAATTGCGCCCGTCCGCAACCGAGGTTGCCGCACTGCAAGCAGAGCCACAGGTTCTCCTTCAAGTCGCAGTTGGAGCAGTGGCCCAGATCTTGCGACTCGATCTGCCGCGGCGGATCCTGCTGGAGCATCAAGATGTGTTCACAGCTTGTAAGCTCTTGTTCCCATGCCTTGACCTCCTCTTTCCGGGAAAATGTGTTTGCTTTCATGATCGCTTCGACAGTTGCGGCAATCGTGGGCTCGCTCTTGTCTATGTCATCGATTCCGCATTCGAGGCACTTGACGGTCAGCGCTGTATCGTAACGGTCGGCTTCGGTCTCGGCGGCGATGGCGAGCTTCGACATCTTTGCTGGTGGCTCGTCGCGGACAATTTGTTTCCGGGTGCGACGGATGTTGAGGACTAGGGGATGTTTTCTGGCATCGCTGTGCAACTTTGCGTGGTGCCGGTCGCCGGCACAGCCGCCGTTGAAGCACTTGAGGCAGACATCGAGGCCGGCGGCGTCATCCTAGGTCGTTAGCCAAGGCATAGAAATAATCTAGCAATCCCAGTACGCACAATGGAGTCGAAACACTGGGTGCAATCCTCGCGGTACACCGAATCAGCTACTGTCGGCTTAGACAGGTCTAGCGAGATGTCAGCGTTCGCGAAACAAAAGATGCGGGTCGGGTGGCATACAGGCTGTTCCAATATGTGGACAAGCCATGGTAAATATTCAAGCGCTGCTACCGCAGAATATTAAAGGTCAAGTTTGTGTTGCAAGTCGATGTTGCATGAAGCTTGAGCTGTCCCTGCTTGGTGGTGGGCACAGGCGAGCGGCAGCTGGAAGACGCGGGGCAACGACAGGCAACAGCCCCGCGATGATGCAGCAGCTGCTGCTGCTGCAGGCAGGGGTCTGCTTGGCTGTATGTGGTCCGTGCGCTTACCGCAGGCTGCACAACTCCTCGACCAAGAAAAGGCGTGCCATCCCGGACCAGCAAGCTACATTCCAGTTCGCCTCGCTTAGGCGATTCCACCGGACTTTACCATCTAGTCTGCGATCCTGTACTATGATATGGCTACATATCCACTCGTTGTCTTTTCTCCTACTAGTATTTTATATGCTTGTAGATTGCAGAGTAAACTTAGATCATTGTACATCTACCTAACCTCGGCCAAATTCCAGTAGCTCCGTGCTCAATCAACCCTACCGGGTCGTCCTCATCCCCTTCTGTGATTGTGCACACTTTTCGGAAGCGCAATGACAAAAGCATGCCCCGTGACATGGCCGCCGAGCTTACACACTGAGAGACCTGTTCCAACCTGGACAAATCTCTCGCCCACGTACCCATGCGGATATCATGGCCCTGCTTCCAGTACGCAGGATGTACGACATATCACGCTGACGATCGAATCTCCGTCCAAGTTTTTGTCCATTCTAGCAGCGCCGACCATTATGCCCTACGAGTCGTAGTGCCGGTGGTTCAAGTCTCGGCCGGGATTCTCGGAGAGGTTTGGATAGGAACCTAGAAGGATATGGCACCGAGGTAGTTTAGCCAGCCAGTTCGCTCCTAATACAGGGGCCACCCTTGCCGTCATGGTTCTTCAGCTACCGGTCTAGCTTGACTGAGATGACCAACGATGATGCTGCTTCCGGCCTCAGGGGGTTCCCATCCATTGTTGTCGGGGATGACAGCTTCCGACTTGTCGCGGGTCACAGGCGTCTTCTTTGACTAGGACTTAATACGGAGGCAGCTAAGAGCCCCTAGCTGTTTGTTGTAAGAGTGACAGGGGACCCAAGGACAAAGTATGAGACTCCCGCATTCATTCATTTGCCGTGGCATGGCGTCGAGCCCCCTCCCTTGAAACAGATAGCATCGAGCGTGGACATGCCACGTCAGGTTCCCTGATGATTCGTGGAACCAAACAATGCTTGCTTCGCCCATACTCGATATCCCGTAACAGTGACGGCTAAAGTTCTCGTAATCGACGTAGTCCTGGGCTTTTACAACTACCGGAGAAGGGTATAAAGCCGGCAGAATAAATTAGAATGATTCGAGTTGGGGAAATACCCGAACCCCTCTACAGGCTTTACTTTATCATCCGAGGGCCGTTATTAGAATGCAAGGGTACCCGACGCCAGAACACTCTAAACCTGTTGTAGCTACCAACATCCCACCGCTACGCCCTAGCAACCCCAGATCTGACCAAGTGTACAACATGGTCTCTCTACTGCTCCTTGTCCTTGCGGGCTTCTCTTCGCAGGCATCTGCAGCATGCACCCGCGATCTCCTTAAAGAAGCCACTGCAAGCTACATCGCAGCACTTGGCTCCGGCGAGGGCCCGACTGCTATTTCGGACCTTGCACAAGATAGTCTCATCTACCAAGAAAACGACGCCGAGCTGGACATCACGGAGGGCGTGTTATCAGCACCTATCAAGATCGACTTCAGCCGGAGCATCTACGACACGACCGAGTGCGCGTCGTACACCGAGATTGTCGCCACGACGGGCCACCCGTACGTGATCGGGACGCGGCTGGCCCTGGATGCGGACAACAAAATTTACAAAATCGAATCAAACGTCTGCGAGACGGGCGACTGGTTGTTCGATGCGAAGGGGACTCTGGATTACAACCAAGAAAGGAGAACTGGGGAGGCCCATCTCCCGAGGCGAAGCTGCGACCTCGCGCGGAGGTAATTCAAAGGGCCGCTCGGAGAGGCGTACCATCCAATGCATGGGGTGACGGACACGATCAAGCTCACCCTTCACCGCAGGACTGCTCCCGGCTCGAGGGCGGCTTGTACATCTCTGGGCGGGAAATGTCTGCTGAACTTTCCGCCGCCGTTCAATGTCACCAACCGGCGGTTTCACCATCGATGAAGAGCTCGGGGCTATCGATATCTTCCACAACTTCCCCTTCCTTGACCAGTCGATCCCGCGGGACCCGGGCACGCAGACAAACAACCTGATGAGGGTGGAAGGGGGAAAAATCAAGTACATCCATGAGAATACAGTTTGCGATGCGAAGAACTGCGGGAGATAGATGTTAATAACCATATCCATTGGTTTCTGTACTTGATCAAAATTGGAAGGAGGCTTTTACCGCAGCACGCTGCTGCCCATGAATCGTACGTTTTCAATTAGTTCGCCTTTGTGGAGCTGGGGAGGAGGATCGGGGGTGGACTGCCCGGCGCTGATCCAGGGGTACCCTACCACAAGCGTGGCACATATCATCATCATCGAAACACACGCGAATGTCCTGTTCTACCCTAGTTACCATCCATGATCCAACTTGTAACATCTACCCATCCTTTAAATCCCGTTCAAAAACGCCCCTTTCCCATGCATACATAGATCACTCGACGCTCACGCTCATGCTCACATAAAACTATTCACGATCGTCACCGTGGTGGTATACACCATGCCCACCAACCCCACCACCATCAACAGCACATCCCCCCATTTAACCCACCTCTGAGTAGCCACCCCCCTGTAATGCAAAAACGCCGGATACACATACACGAGCGGCACGCACGCGACACTCCCGATCAGCGCAACAAAGCGGTCGAGGTTCCCGGTCCCCGCGACCGAGACCAGGCCGCAAAACACGACGACACCGACCCGGAACAGGTTCTTGACCCACTTGGTCCGCAGGCTGCCCTTGCCCGAGCGCATGTGGCCAAAGATCTTGCCCTCGAGGATGCGCAGGGCGGGGAACAGCTGCACGGGGGTGCCGACCAGCACGGCGATGGCGTACAGCAGCTGCACCGAGTTGACCAGCGGGCTGTCCTGCGGGAAGTTGTTGATAATCTCGATCTCGGTCTTTTCGCCAAAGGTCGCGTAACACAGCGCGCCGACCGAGGTGAAGACCACGGTGATGAGCAGCATGACCAGGCCAAGGAGGGGTTCAAAGTGGTGGGGCTTGGCCATGGAGGATTGGATGGGCAGGATGAGGCCGATGCCTTCGAAGGTGAAGATGGCGGCGCCGATGGTGAGGGTGTAGTGGTTGGGGTTGAACAGCACGACGGTGGGGTCGACGCCCGTCGAGGAGAGCGACGCGCTGGTATACCAGTAGATGTAGCTGACGCCGACCAGGATGCAGGCGTCGGCGAGGAGGGCGACGGGGCCGGAGTTTAGAGATGTTGCGGATCCAGGCGAGGGGGACTAGGATGATTAGTTGCATGGCGATTAGCCCCGCCGAGGTGAAGGGGTTTTGGCCGCCCGTGACGGCGTGGAAAAAAGTTTCGAGGTTCTCGGCGACAAAGACGATGCCCGCGCACACGAAGCCTAGTTGGGACAGGGCGATAGAGAAGAGGATGAGGGTGCGCATCCGCGGCCCGGCGATGGCGTTTCCGATATCGCCGTACCCGCCGCCGTGGTGGAGCTTGCATTGTAGCAGCAAATGGAAGGCGACCATGGTGACCGCGGAAACGGAGAGCATGGAAACGGTGGAGAAGAGGATGCCGCCGTTGCGAAAGGCCTTGGGCAGGAACATGATGCCGGTGCCGATAAATGCTTTAAGCAAGGTGAAGAATGTCTTCACAGTGCCGGCGTTGGCGGAGCGCGGGGTCCGGACAGAGCTAATACGCTGGCGAAGAAGAGGGCGCCGCTCGCCGACCATTTCTTCCTCTACTCCTTCCCCCTGCTCCTCCTCTTCCTCGGTGACGGCCTCCTCATCGGTGTCGACAAGGTCTTCGCCAGCGAAGCTGCCGTAGAGGTCGAGAAACTCGACGAAATTGCGCGTAATTGGTAGCCTCGCGGCCATGAAATCGTTTCCATGTCTTTGATGTAGAAAGGCACGACGGAACCCTCCCGGGGCGAGCTGGTCGCCGACGGTTAAGGGCGGGGCATCATCGTCCGGGTGAAGATCCCTGGGCGAGTGGAAGGTTGCTGCCCGGCGGTGCATCGGGACGCGGGTTGCTGCTGAGGGCAGCCTGAAGAGATCCCGATGCATGTCGCCGCCCTGCAACTTCAGCGACGATTCCTCCTCCGGGATGGGCACGACGTCCGATCCCTCGGCCGAAGCTGGCGTGGCGCCATCTGTACTTCCGGCCGTACTGTCAAACTCGGCCGTGTATCCTGATGGTAAATGTTCGGCGACAACCTGGGCTAAGGCTTCTGTGTCCCGGCGGTCTCGTGACGTCCCTCTGAGGTCGGACATTGTGGGTGTGAAGTGTGGTTGATCATCAAAAGGTGGGTGTGAAAGTGAAAGTGGAACATGGAAACTCGTCAACTTTCGGTGTGGTTGAACAAAGCCCGAGGTGGCGGCAATCGCCGGCATTTTTCTGCCCCACAACCCCAGGTGGTGCCACCAATTGGCATCGAGAACGCCAGCACGGTTCGAGTTGGGGCCGCTGGCTCACCGCCAACTGCAGCGCCTGGTGCCCTGACAGCATGCGGCCGATGGGCATTGGCCATGCGGGGGCGGGGGGTTCGGGTTGTGCAGTTTTGGGCTGCAAAAGCCAACACCAAACCCTGGACCTTGACGTCCAAAATGACACAAGTCTTGACTGTCTTGTAATAGTCTATCATTTTTTGGTCTTTCTTCAATCATTGACAGTGTCATTTCCTGCCTACCTCTCATATGTCATCCAATAACCCTTATTCTTTCACTTTCCCCGAACACACACACACACACACAGAGTCCAACCGCTAACCAAACCCACTAGTACACTACAGCACCAGTGAAAACAAGATGTCTACCTAAAAGGCCCGGTGGGCATATCACCTGCGCTGCAGCTATCAGGTCTTTGACTTCTATAGGTAGTTATCAACTGACAGTCTGAGATGAGAGAAGTTCGCACAGTGTGTCTCTATCTCAGTGCATCTCAACGAGGAACATGCATGACGAGTAACCAACACATGAGGTCTCCGGTTGCTATCGTAGTATTAAGTATTAAATTATTATCAAGTATCTCTAGTGCATGTAGCTCTCGCCGCCACCAAGTCCACTATTCCCTCATTTTTGCCTCTTGGACCGGTCCAGCCGAGCCCCGAGCGAGAGAATTGGGAAATAGGGGCAAGTCAACAAACACTCGAAAGGGGCTCGCTTGGTAGGCTTGGCATCTTCTTCGCCAGCAGTCCTTCCAGCCCTCGTCTACAACGAAGTTGCCGAGTGTTCTTTCAATTCCCCATTAAAAGCTCCGTTAATACCTCGAGACTGTTTGTCTTGACGCGGCCATGGTGCCATTTCTCGGGTGCCTGGATTGCTATGCAACTCGGCACTATCGTTTTTACTGTTTCCCAAGAGAGCTTGGAATCCACATACATGTCGTTCGGATATATTAGAGCTGTCAGCGGCACTTGGTTTCCCTTCAGAACGTTGATATCGTAGAGCTCCGGCCAATCCTCAATCTCGGCAAGTATGCTGGACGCTTCGGCAAGCTTGGTCAGGCCCGCATCCTGCAACATGAAGTCGTAGATCATCTCCCCTGAGAAGTAGAGTTTTCCCAAGGACCCAGAGGTAAAGTTGAACTTCTCCTTGAGCCACGGGAATTTCTCGACCATTTCGGGTCCTCTCCCAACCCGCTGCGCCGCCCACTTGGATGCCACCCCAGGGCAGCAGCAGTAAATGGATTCGTGCAGAACAGCATAAAGCGGCCTCTCTGTCAACTTGAATCCAGTGATGTCCTCTCTGTTGAGCCCTTCGTAACTTTTGCCTTTGGTTGCCAACCCGTCCACATGCGCGTGAAATTTCTTGAACCCGGCCTCTCCTCCTCCTAAGTGTCGCCCCATAGTTAGGAACCCACGCGCAGTTAGTCTCTGCCCGTTAGGAAGCCTGATTCCATTTCCTCCGTGTTCGTTGGCGAGAAGCTTCACGATCTTCAACACATCATCCTTATCTTTTGGATACTTGTTGTAATGCAACTCATTCATGTGGGTCACCCGCTCAAACAGCGCCGTGTACACGACCTCGGGCGTCTTCCCAATTGGAGGCATCCCGCCGGTGATCCACACCCTTGCCAAACTCTCTGGCAAGAAAGACAGATAGGTCATGGCGATCCAGCCGCCATATGACTGCCCCAGCAATGCGAACTTGATATCCCTCTGGCAGATATTGTTCAAACAAAGCCGCACTGCCTCAAAGTCCGCCACGATTGAATCCTGCCGGTAAAGCATCAGGCGCTGTGCCACTTGCTGTGAGCTTAACCCCTCAAAGCTACTATTCGTGATGCGGTACTTGCTGAGTTGGGCGTTGGCCTTTCTAGACACGGTGCCGCGGTAGTCAAGGTAAAGCACAGGAGTCTTTATCATATCGAGGAGGCTTTTGGTCAGATCCTCGTACGCAAAGGCCGGGTTGTCGGAGCCGGGCCCGCCGCAGAGGTAGACGGCGAGGGTGGATGAGCTGCCAGGGCACAGCGGGGAGGTTAGAGGACCCAGGGACTTGGCCAGGCCGCCATCGGACAGGTCATATTTGGTCTGAGACTGGCCGTACCCGTAGACGAGCTCTGCGTGTAGTTGTATCTTTTCGTCGCATTGCGGATCATTATGAGCCAGGGGTACTTCGAACTTGATGCGCATGGAGCGGAACTTTGGATTATCACCGTGAGCGAGGAAGCCGTGGTCAGATGCGGCCTTGATGGCGTGCCAGTTGATGCTTTTTGTGGGCATGATGAGCGAAGTGACTGCTGTCGTTGGGGTTCTATGAGGAGCTGGGAATCAAATAATATATTGGGTTTATCGTCAAGTTGGAATTGGTTCATGAGAATACGAATTGGTGATCCCGCTTGGAGGTGAGACAGCCTTTTTGAATACAATTACCGATCAAAGCACGCATCCATCGAGGCACAACAACAATGTGAACCACCAACGGCTTGTCGAGTGACGGCGTCACGGTGACCCAGGCCATTGTTACTTCCTCTATCCTTTGTTGGGGTTATAGACGGAGAGTGCCACAGGAATTCGGTTGATTTGGGTTGCCACTCAAAAAGTGTATTCTGATACCTAGATTGCAGAGGTTGTGTGGACCAACACTGAACGACTTGCTTTGTTTGGTGATGTCACCGCAACTTTCTTTTCGTTGCCCCAAAGCTGGGTTATGTTGGGTTCTTTCATGTTGCCTGACACGTCTGGCCTGGCCCAAAGTCTTTCCGTGTGAGATGCATGTTGGCACGGCGTTGCCGGCGGAATGGATCACCAATGGCGGAGATTACCAGATCCTGACCGCCTCGGCTGACCATACGAAAACCAGACACGGACACACGACATGCCTACCGCAGCTGAGTTGCCACAGCGCCCCTCAAAAGCCCCATGACCATCACCCTTGAGGTTCCAGGCATCCCCAACTTACAAATGCTATCGGCTTCAATAGGGCTGGGCGCGGTCGGATATCACGTTATCATGATATCGGGGAACGAAGTAAAGTCTGGCAATATTTCCTGTAGTAATCATAGAGGTAGCCTTACCTTACAACTCTAACCAATAATACCATTAGGCGGTAAACCAGAGACTGGAGAGATGGTACTAGTATGGCTCCAACACGGACACAAGATTATGCACTCTTCAAGGGAGGTCGGACGATCGCGGCAATGCACACATTTACGCCGCGTCAAGCAAGGCAAACTCAACAGATATTGAGAAATGGTTGGGGAAGCGAGAGCGGCGTGTCTCTTGGATTCTCTGACCGGTTAAGTAGTACATTGCTTACTCGGGCCAAAGGCCGCTCCAGCTAACCTATCAAATAAGACTACTTGTTCCCCCAGATGAGCCTCGCGAGGCAACTGGTTCGCAGAACGCCAAAAGCAACCAATACCTACCCAACCCTATCAGCAAATACCCCACGCCCAGTCTGCATGTGGTCCGCCCGCACACATACCTCTGACGGCAGCGTGCAAGTAACACCGGTGAGGAATAGACCAAGACGCCTACGCGTCCTCCCTTTGTAGCACAAGTAGCAGGCACTGCAAGACAACCTCAAGTTAGCACACCGTCACAACCACGAGACGCCAACCGCCCAAAGCAGTAAAACTCACCGTCCTCGTCCGCCGCCGCGTTCCTCTCGGTCCAGAGCCCCCCCCCACCTCAAACGCCGCTTCCTGCAACGGCAGACACCCACTCCCCAAGCGCATCCCCTCCCACACTCCCACTTCCCCCCCTAACCCCACCGCCTGATCAACACTGTACCTAACCTTCATCACCACCCCATCACGCCCACCCCCAGAGAACATAACCACCGCCGTCACCTGCACCAAGTACGCGTGTAGCCGGTATTTCACGTCCAGGTCCCCGAACCGCTCGCAAGTCATGGCCTGCACCGCGAGCGCCTTGGCGCGGTCAGCTGCACAGAGATAGGGCAGGGCCATCTCGTGCGGCGGGTAGGTGGTCTCGAGGACGAATAACAGCGGGTCGTGGGGCGCCACGTAGCTGTCGTCGAGGACTTCGGCCCAGCAGGAGATGTTATAGAAGAGGTTGTTTTCGGCGGCGGTGAGGCTGGTGACGAGGTCGTGTACCGAGGGCGGTTTCGCGGGGTGGTTGGTGCGGGTGGGGGTGGGGGAGTCTGGGGGGTCGGGGAGGCGCAGGTCGTAGGCTAGGGCGATGCGGTGGCCGCGCGTGAGGGGGAGGGCGTCGTGTTTGGCGCGGTTGTGGCTGGCGATGTAGAATTGGGGGTGTTTGGCTGCGGCTGGGTCAAAGAAGACTTCCTTGTCGTCGCTGCCGATGGCGATCTCGCCGCCGGAGTAGTCTTGGTTGAGGATGATGAGGAGGTTGGCGACGCGTGTGGGGTCGTACAGCTCGCTGATGTGGTTCAGTTAGCACAGAGAACAAAAGATATGGGATGGTTGTTCTCGTATGGGATAACACACTTTTCGTAGTTCCGCCATACGGATCTCTCTTCCCAAATAAAAAGGCTCCGCAAACGGGGGACGAGCTCCGTTTTGCCAAAACCCAAATATTTACCGGCCACGCTGGCAAGGTGCCCAAGATACTGGTCCCACCTCGGATTTCGAACTTTGAGGGCGCTGCCCGGGACCATCCTAGTCACCGGTTAGCGATTTGAGGTCTTCCCAGTGACGTTGGGTTTCATAGAATGTATGATTAAACATACCACATCGGCGTTCTCTTGATCTTCTCCCAGGAAATACCGGACCGATTGTCTCGCAACTGCTTTGCAAATCCCTTGGCTTTGTCTAACTGATCCTCGTCATACGGGTACCGTATGACGCCTGTGTTGAGAACTTCGATGTCAGGCATTGGTAGGTCGGCAAGCTCAGCACCGTAAGCAACCTCTCCAGTTGGGAACGAAGCGAGGTCCTTGACGATATTGCATAATGACGTAGCTCCGTAATTCCCTGGAGCTTTGGGGGGCTTTGAATTCTGACGAGATCCTAACCTCGCTCCTTGCTCTGGCTTCCCATCACTACTATCGATGGAAACTAGTCGTGATGCTGTAGATTCTCTAGGCTTTGAGGCTCCAGTGGTTTTTGCGCCTTGATGCGGCTTCTCGCCTAGCCCAGACTCTTCGTCGCTACTATCGATAACAGTACGACGGGTTCGGCGACGCTTCGTTGGCGTAGTCATCTCACTTCGGTCCGCCCCTTTCTCAACGATACGGTTGTCTGGCTTCTTGCGCTTGAGTGGCGTAGGTGTTGGTGAAGTGATAAGTCGTGGTGATTGTTCTGTAGGACGCCGGGTTGGTGAATTCACAAAAGACTGCGGTGATTGTCCTATGGGACGCACCGTCGAACCCGGGTTCTCATTGAGAGAGGGGAAAACCGGTGGAGGGTTGTGTGGTTTAGGCAATTTGTTGATGTCTTTTGACGTATTCGTTCGAGGGCTGTTCTCGCTTACGTGTTTGTTCATGTTTCTGGTTCGTTTGGGAGAAGTGGCTGCTAAGGACGCTGCCGACTTGGGCAACTCCTCATCGTTTCGAGATGGCATACTCTCAGGTTTGCGCATGTGCGCTGTTATAGGCGACTTCTTCTTCCCGTAGTACTTTTCTGTGACTTCCAGACGCTTTTGTGTATGAAACCCAAGGGAACAACCGCTGAGTTATGCTCCAGCAGAAAACAGGAAATAACAAACAGTGTGGCCTTTGTGTCGGTCATGAATTGTTTGGGATCCGCTACGGGAGTTTCCAGCTTCGGGCAGACCAGGATGCGAAAGTCGATACTGTAATTGAAATGAGGTGGTTATCGAAAGCCTAAGAGGCAACGGTCGCGATCGTGGAGTGGCCAGAGGCCGTTTGCACGGGAGTACCACAGTAGAATTATGTCACTCTGTGTAGAAAGCACCTCCCCCGTCAAAATTGAGACTGTGTCACGCTGAGGTACCTTACCTTAGTGCACCAGAGCATTCCATTCCTTCAAGCATGGATTCCGTCGCTGCCCCGGAAGGAAGTCGCAAGGCATAAGCCCAATAAATGCTGGCAAGGCCACAGAAACGGTAATCATCGGGAGACAACAATGGAACACACTGAGAAATGCTGATTTCAATCTGGGTTTCTTGAAAACTCCATGGTATCATACAGACACGGGTAATTCCAGTCGCAAGCAAAAAAAAAAACATAATAAAAGGCGGAGAAACCGCCCATTGCACGCCCTCAAGCCACGAACCCATCAAACTCCACTGCAGTAGACGCAGGCCATCGCCGGACACTGGATCAAGACCAGGAAAACTTCGCGGGTTGCTGGCGACGCTACAATTTAGCGCTGGAGAAGCCATTTCCCCTTGTATCTTTTTCCAATGTTTTTGATCGTTTTTTCTTTTCGCGCATCCCCCCCCCCCCCCCCCACCCCCCGTATTGTATTCTGCATCACCACCTCATGCCGTCGCCGTCTCAAGCTTGGCGGCCGTCCCCGCAAGGTTGGTGGTCTTCACGTCGGGGTTCTTCTTGTAGTAGTTGTTGATGGCCGACTTGATCGCGTCCTCAGCAAGCATACTGCAGTGGAGCTTGACTGGCGGCAGGCACTGGAAGGGTGTCAGCAATGTAGCAAAAAGGTTGTGAAGACGAGATCAACGTACAAGCTCCTTGGCAATTTCTGTGTTTTTGACCTTGGCGGCTTGGTCGAGAGTCATGCCACGGACCAATTCTGTCAGGTAGCTTGACGAGGCACTGGATCAAAGTTAGCAACGGTTTGGATGGCCGCGCAATGAGGGGTTGCGTTTGGAAACCCGGCGTTTCCATTTGCAGCCGGATAGCCGAGCCTGGCCCGGACCATCGCAAGAAAAAAAAGATCTTACATTGCAGAGCCGCACCCGAAGGTCTTGAACCGGACGTCGCTGATGACCTGGGTATCAGGGTCGACCTTGATATGAAGCCGCATCACATCGCCACACTATCTCGGTATTGCCATGTTAATGTTTACTCGGTAACCTGCAGGGTGCGACATACAGCCGGAGCGCCCACCAACCCCTCGCCGACCGAGCTATCAGACTTGTCTAATGTCCCGACGTTCCGCGGGCGGGAGTAGTCTGTCACGGGAAATGTTAGCGGGGTTCTAGTGGTGGGAGCCTACGCGGTAATCGAGAGCGCATGTATCTGTGACGTACGGTCAAGAACCTTCTCGTGGTAATGGCGCCTTTGGGGTTGAGAGACTAAGGGCGCAATCTGTCGGGAAACTGGTGCCGCGATCGGGCGCACTGAGGTTGCCAGAGCTCGGCGGGACACTGCGCGAACGGTTCTCGAAAACATTTTGGCTGCTGTGTAATCTGTAGCGTCGTATGAATAGAGGAACGACGGTATTGTGATGTCGAGACCCGTGTTGGATGCCGATATCAAGTTCCAAATGCTGGCGTTGTTTGCTGGATTGGGGAAGATAAGAATGCTAAAAAGTTCCTGGGGATGCGGGACTTGACCCTGGGCCATGACGCTCGAAGGGGCGATTTCCGGGTGGGGTTGGCCCGAGCTTGGCTAACAAAGGCGGGTCACATTCACAGCTTCAGTCCGCTGAGTCAGTTAGCAAAAGCACCAAGCAGCACTCGATCGGTCTCGGCGAATGGGCGTCATATGCCGACGTCGGCAAACCCGGACCATCCGCGGAGATTAGATTGATTGATAACGGAGACCGAGCTGCGGAAGGAAATGCCCGCAGGAATGGTTTTGTGGGACGGAGGAATGCGAGGACAATCGCAAGGACCAAGAGAAAACGGTCTTGGTTACAACCTCATCCTATAGTGTAGTTGTGCAAGTAGGCTTCTATGGTCAACTGTTTTGGCGCACGAGGTATGTCGCGTCAGACCCATAACTGCTCAGCTTCTCCTCCATCGCAGCATCCACCGGCCCACGGACAAACCCGAATCGATGCCAATACGAAACAGTACCGTAAACCGAAATCAGGCACGTTGTTGGATACGGCTTAGCAACCTCCAAAATCTGCCCAATACCATCCGCCGCAGCCCCGCGCCCGCGAAGCGCCGGCAACACAGCGATATCGTGGAGGTAGTACTGGTCTGCGTGCTGCGGAAATCCCCCCAGCAGCTGGTTGAGGGCGGGAAGCTTGCCTTGGCGGACAGGAAATGTGACGAAGTAACCCCCGATCTCTTCGCCGTCAACAAGCACCATGCACCCGTTGGGGAAAAGGCTCAACCGCTCGCGGAACACAGGCTCGTGCTCGGGCAGCGCGTGGTGGATTTCGTCGGCGACGAGCATGACACCCGGGATGTCGGTCTCGGTCATTGGGCGCCAGGTAACCATGATGGAGTGTTGGGTTTGTTGTCTCAAATATATATCTAACCAGGCTGCGGAACAGGAGTGTGAATAGTTAGTTAGTTAGTTAACTAGGTAACTAACTAACTAACTAACTAACGTAATCTATCACCTTTCCGGACAGACAACCTTTCCGGACACTTATCTGCCCCACACCCCACCAGGTCAACTTCGGACGCACCTCACAACACCAAAAAGAGTCTATTCGGAATACATTCTACATAATTCGAGTTCTTATTTACAAGGGCATTTTCTGGCGTTGTGCTCGATTGAGCCACAAACACTGCACTTCGGCTGGGCACGCTTTCGTGCCTTTGGCGCAGTCGTGTCCGATGGCCCCACCTCTCCTTCTTCGACCTCTCGACGAGCTTCCTGGCTTCCTTGACCCTTCTGACGAGCATTCTGGGAGGCCTCGATGTGTGTCATCCCTTCTCCAATCGTCATAGTCCCTCCTGTTTGAATGAAAGCTCGGCGTGCCCGCTTTCTCTTTTGTCGACCATTTTCAGCTCGAAGTCGCGAGTTCTCTTCCTGCAAAAGAGTAGCATTGTGCATCGCCATCTGGCAGCCCTTGATGATTTTCTGAAGCGCCTGATCTGTTGGGCTTATCTCTCTCTGGTGTTTCCTCTGGAGAGAGTCAAGTTCGACGATGTTTGCGGGCGTTTTGAGAGGCAGACTTGGCGGTTGGATAGGGGTAGGAGGGGGACTCGGTGTCCGTATCCTGGTTTGTAGCCGACAAAGAACCTGAGTTGGATCGAAAGGCAAGAGCCCTGCAGCTCTAAAGCCGCTTGCGATGTTCTTTGTATTGAATGTCTTTTTCCGAGCTTCGAGAAACAGTTCGAGGAATCGCGGTTTGTCAATGTGATGAACCCCGAGTGCTATCTTCGCTTTGACAAGGTCGCCGTACGTCCGCTTAAGCACAGCGAAACAGCTAACGTCAAGGGGCTGGAGGTAGTACGACGAGTGCGGAGGCATACACTCTGTAAGGATCCGATGCTCAGTACAGAATTTGTCGAATGCAGGCGTCGAATGGCTTCCATGACCATCGAGAATGAGAAGCCGATATCGACCAACAGTCCGTTTTCGAGTTGTGGCTCGAAGACTTCTCGAAGCCACTCGAAGGTAAGCTCATCGGTTGTCCAGCCGTTATCGCTGACTCCAATCCGCCATGTCTTTGGCAGCACTGAGCCGTCGTACCACGACGAAATGTGGACTTTTCCTTCAAAGATAATCATCGGGTCAACACTCCAGCCGGATGCGTTAATGCACTCGATGACAGTTGTCCACTCTCGATTTCCCGGCTGGATAACAACAGGTCGATTCCGTCGGTCAGATCGAGTGACCACTTTAGACGTGCTTGCAACACCCATCTGGAAACCAGTCTCGTCAAAGTTGTAGATGTCGCTGTCAAGAACACCGTATTCGTTGATGGTCCTTTGCACTCGTGCAAACCACGCTGAAATCTTCTCTGGATCCTCGCATAAGGCCCGTTGATAGTCGTACTTTCTAGAATACTTCGTCTCCAGATGGGGATGCCGATGAAGAAGCCGCTGGACCCAGTTCTCACCGACAGTCATTGCCGGGACCGGGGTGGATGTAAGAGACGCGTCGAGTAGAGTGAAGCCTCCACGCTCGCGGAGAAGAAGGTCAGCCATCTGTCGGATATAACCGATCGTCGGCGACATCCCACGGTCGTCCAATGACTCGATCCATTGAATCAAGGCTGCTTCTTCAGTTGGGCGTAGCTTTCGGTTCTTGACTTGAGCTTCTTGACGCGTACCGCCCCCCTTGACGCGTCTGTGGAGAGTGGACTTCGGTACACCAAACGCATCCGCAGCCTTGCGAATGATTTTGATTTGGCCTGAACGTAAGGCCTCGAGTGCTAATTGGATTCTATCTTCGTGCTGTAGAGGCTTTGGCATTTTGCCGGGCACAATGGCGTAGTGGAGTGCGTCCGAAGTCGACGTGGTGGGGTGTGGGGCAGAAAGCTGTCCCACAAGGTGGTGTGTCCCAGAAGGTGATGGATTACGTTAACTAGTTAACTGTCATGTAACTTACGTAAGGAGAAGGAAATTGATGTTTCGGTCCCCGCGGCGGAAGTCAGTCCAGTGGCTCGAGTCTGTGTGGGGTCTGGTTGTGGAGGGGGATTGTCACTTCCCGCAGCCGGCACACCACTCAGTGAGAGTCCTGTTCAGGAAAAAAAAAAAGAAAAAAAGAAAAAAAGAAAAGGGGAGGGGAAGAGGGAAAGGGGCAATGCCAAAGAGGAGGAAGCAAGCAACGAACCTTGGGGATCTTCTCCCACCACGATGCATTATCCAGAGCCTGCTGCGCGTCATCCAGCGAACGCTGCGCATCGTTGACCTGCCCCTGCAGTGAATCCACACCACGTTGGGCGCTCTGCACATTGGAGATAGCATCTTCAAACTGCTTGTTCATATCATCTTTAGCCTTTTTCAAATGCTGCAGATGGCTGTCGATATCGCGACCCGCCGTGGCCTGCGCATCCTGGACCGCCTGCTGCGCCTCCTGAATCTTCTGGACACTCACGTCTCTGGCTGCTTGGAGGTTCTCCTGAGCAGTGGGGACGAAAGCGTCAAGTGCCTCCTGGGCCTCGGTTGCGGTTTTATCAAGCAGCATTTTGATCTCCCTGGCGTCACCCATTTCAACGCTCAGCGCGTTCGTTGCTGCGCTTAGTTTGGCTTCGTATGCTGCTTCGGCGGTATCGACTTGCGTCTGGGCGTCGTGTACTGCCTTCTGGGCAGATTCGATGCCGCTATCGATGCCCTTTTTGGCGGTTTAGACTTGCTCGCTGACTTGGGTTGTGATGTAGTCGAGGATGTCTTGTTGGAAGATGGCGTGGACGTCAAAGTCAAGATCTTTTACGGATGTGAACCTCGTCCTCGCATGTCAGCTTGGAGTTAGAATGTCAGATGGGCGGTGAAGTCGAGCACGGTCCGGAGCGGAGAGTTGAGTCTGGGGAGGATCTTGACCTTGAGTAGCATCTGGGCGTCGAGGTCGAACAGCCTAGCACCGCCGCCCATCAAAATGGTCTGCTGTTGTGGTCCGAACTACACATCCAGGCGGGCCGGAGTGCCGGGCTTTGGTCCTGAAAAGACGGTGCCGCTCTTCATCGACATCTGACGGGAGGTTGCGAGCCGAACGGCTAGCTCGAATGACGACGAAGTGGCCGAGCACACGGTAGCGAGCGTCAACCCCGTCACCGAGCTGTGCAGAGCGCCATCCAACGTAGGAATGGGCCCGACAACCCCTGCGATCTCAACACCATTGACGATCGGATATGTAGCGGGGACGACGGCACCGGCAGCGGCTACACCGTCGACATTGCTGGCAATAAAAGTTGCCGCCTTTACTGATAGATCCAGGAACGTTCCGCGAGCTCCGACGCCATGGTGGTCAACTTAAAGCCGCCTTTAAAGCCGGCCACGACGGTCCACAGAAAATTTCCGCTGTCGTCCCTGTCGAGAAACATGCTCGCCGTGATGTCCGAGCCGGCCACGCTGACGGCGCCCTGAATGGCAAACCGGAACGACGTGCCCGGCTCCGCCAAGGGTGTGACATCCTCGCGCCCGACGAAGATCTCGAACGAAGAGCTTTTCAGGACGATATCGCCGTCTAGCACCACATCGGCCACTCCACCCGTGATCTCGAGGCCGTATCTGCTGATGGCGATGGTGGCGTTGGCAGAGGCGTGCCCCTCGACAGTGACGCTGCCGGCGATTACCATGCCGGATGGCCGTACAGTGAAAATAAGGTCATCGACCTGGACGTCGTGACTTGTTATATGCAGTGTCGCATCAAAGAGGTCCTGGTACACGTCGCGCAGGCCCGCGAAGCTGAAGCCCTGGAGGCCACAGGTAAATCCCCAGTCATTCTTGCTGTAAAAGTCATAGAACTTCAACTATCATGTCTAGGTGTGCGTATTCTGTTGTTCATAGGAAGAGCGCCCCGCAGCAACTGTTTCTTTCCTCAAGGCTTGTTGTGATGTCGTGCCTGGGGGAACTGTTGGTGGCCGAGCTTGGCTTGAGCTTGCAACTGAACCAGACCTTATACGTGCAGGTAGGTACCGTAGGGGGAAAATGAAGAGGGGGGTTGGGCTTACAAGCCTTGCGGAAGGCTTGTTGGCCTTACGAAATCAAATAAGTCCCCAAATCCTCTTATTGTCCCAGCCTGGTTACCAAACATAATCGCATGATGCACGTCACCGCCACCATCAACAGAGTAATCTCCATGACCATGTCCGTTGTACTAGATGTCACCTTCCAGACCCATCAGGACCCGCCTGTCCACCGTGTGCTCAAGCTCTACGACCGACGATTTGACTCCGACCAGC
Source organism: Chaetomium globosum CBS 148.51 (assembly GCF_000143365.1). Taxonomy (NCBI): domain Eukaryota; kingdom Fungi; phylum Ascomycota; class Sordariomycetes; order Sordariales; family Chaetomiaceae; genus Chaetomium; species Chaetomium globosum. The sequence goes on from NT_165981.1 coordinate 141,124, forward strand.
GTGAAGTTGGCAAGGACAGGACCGCACCGCACACACTGGAAAGCGAAGCAGCGTTCGAGGGCTTTGTTAAGCGGGGAATGATGCCTGGGTTCCTCAGTTATCGAGAGAAAGGAAAGAAACGAGGCCGAAACGCTCCCCGTCAGGGCTTCTGAGTTCCTGGACGAGCCCAATCAAACCGAGGACCTTGCCAAGTACGAGGCGGCGCTGTGGCAAGATTGTATCGAGTACTTTGAATGCGAGACCAAGGCCTATCAGCAACTCAGCGATCTCCAAGGCACCTTAGTCCCACGCCTCTACGCTCATGTAAGTCTGTCTGCCACCACGCTCGGGACCAAAATTCCAAAGGAAACAGCGCCGTACTTTGAAGTGAGAGGTATCCCGTTGGAACGGATCGACGGGTATTGTCTAGCAGACCTGACGCTCCGCCCCCCACCACAAAACCTAAGGACTTGGCACCGCATCATCCAGCTCGTCGCTGATGCCGCGTATGAGATCAACAAGCGCGGCGTCCTCATGGAAGACTGTGCGCCGCGCAACGTGGTTGTGGACAGTCAGTCGCAGACACCACGCATCGTCGATTTGGCACAGTGCAACTTCCGGGATGAGATGGTGCGCGAATGGTACGAGTCGGGGTGGGACGAGGACGAGGATTGGGATCCGGATGTCGAGTATTGGGAGCAAGTGAGCACGAGGAGCAACCCGGGGGCGATTGCGGCGGTTATGGCGAATTGTATACAGAGGAAGTTTGGCGTGGAGATGGGGTTTAGGTATCCGGACTGGGAAGGGATCATTGCTGGGATAAGGCGGAGAAAAAAGGAAGCAGTTGCAGTAGGACGGGAAGTCCCTGGAGGTTAAGGGGGCGCGGCCACCGGCCCAACTACATTCTCAAGTTCCGGCTCATACCGGAGCACATCCCCGCGCATGGAGCGCTCGCTGTCATTCCCCGCCGCCGCGTCCTTCTATGCTCTGCACCTGGGCCTGCAGACGGCGTCTGGCTGGACCACGACTGGATCCACTTGTTTCAGTTTGCGGTTCAGGATCCGGCGTATGTGTGGCCGGTGGATGTGGTGGCGTATGCCAGGGAGATGACGGCCGTGGATGGCAATGGCGGGCAAACACCGGCTTCAGACCCGCGCGGGTATTTGCTGCAGGTGGTGGAAACGGTTGCGGGGCAGGTTCTGGGGCATCAATCGTGGTTATGGGAGCCAGCGCCGCCGTCCTGGTACGGCGAGGGGAAGCGCGATTATTGGCCCTCGTGATAGTCGTTGGACAGGCCGGAGTACCGGGGTGAATTGGATATAAGGATGTGCTGGGTATATGTTGACTTGTAGGTGAGGATGAGCGAAGGAACTGGTCTATATCTACCACTTTGGTGACAATTGGGAGCATTTCTTTACCGTTAAAAGCCGGGCTGAGGTAGCGCAATACTTCCTCTGCCTTTCGAGGACTGGCCATCCCGTCGGCGAGGATGTTGATGGTTTCCGGGGGTGGAATGAGTCCAAGGCAGCCTACCACTCCCAACAGCCGACCGAGCTCCAGCGGGACCGTCCAAAGTGGTACGCGGCTCGTGCCATTGATGGTAATCCCAAAGGTCTGTCTGGCGGCAGGGTCAACGTGTGGGATATCGACCAGATGGACCTCCGACTTGGGTGGGACAACTGGACATGCTCGACCGATTTGACGGCATGGCCGAGTAGACTGGAAACAAATAGGAACAGTTCAGGGTCTGGTTTGGGATGTGTTCGGAAAAGGGTATCGTGATGTTGTGGAGGGACCGCGGATTTGGACGTCATGGGCTTGGGTGCTGTGTTGTATTAGTTGAGAGAACCCCCCCCCCCCCCCCAACATTTAGGCCTTTTGTTAGCCAACAATGCAAATCACAGGGTAAACACTAACAATCCAGGGCGTGCATGGCTCGCGTAAGCCCCGCCATTATTCAGCCACGAACGAGGGCGGCCTCTGGCCCTCCCGCCAGTGAGCTACCAGCGCCATCTGCAACCCGCCGTGGGCCGTGGCTGTGCATAGGAAAATGGAATGGCCTGGAAGCTGGAGCTGCGCCGCGAATCGAACCCTGTCCACGTGTGTCATGGAAAAAGCGAACAGGGGTTGGCGCCAAAGGAGGAATCAGCCCCTCCTGGCTGAAGCCAGGAGAGCAGATTAGGTCGTGGTATTTATCAGGCAAGCCCCGAGTCTGGGACGGTAGCTGCGTCGGCTTGGTGACTCGTCCCTGTATAATTATGCCACGTTTTGTTCATCCCTATCTCTTATTGCAAACGCCTCCATCAATAGGCCCGAAACGGCTTTGCCAATTAGGCCTCATTCTGCCATGGCGGAAGGGGCTCGCCGTTTCGCGGCCAGCATCGTGGCCATTTATATCAGCTGGGCCGAACCGTGTTCGGCCAGCCTCTCAAAGACTTTCATTGATGCGAATGAACCGGGGAAACCCGGGCCCCTGAAAGCAGTACACGCTGAGATGTCTGCGATGACAGCGCTTCTCAACGAGTTGCATAATCACCACGACATCTCTGACCCTCGTAGCTCTGTAGCCATCGAGAGGGCTACGGACCTACCCATCAAGACCTGCCATGATTCGGTGCAGATGCTGGAAGCGGAATTGTCAAAACTCTCCATCTCTCCTGCTCATGCTAACACAGCGCCATCAAAACGCCAGAGGCTCAAGCAATCGGTGAAATGGGCCACTGGTGGAGAGACGAGGGTTAGTAAGATTGTCGGTGACCTGGTCGCCCAGAAGGCCACTTTATCTTTGGCCCTGCAGAGTAGTCTTGCGTAAGGATCACTTCCATACTGTCAAACGGCCCCGTGCGTCTAACACGAGATTTGCAAAGACGGGACGTCAGTGAGCTCAAAGACTTTTCAACGGGTCAGTTATTACCAGTTCAACACATGCAGGTTATCAGGGGTGAATATTTACTGATCCGATACTCACTCCTTCAGATTCACAACGGCACGACATAACCAACTGGTTACATCGTACCAACCCTTCCGATATCCACAATCGCTCAGTCAACCTCTACGAGCCGCACACAGGCGATTGGGTGTTTCGAACCACCGAGTGGAGTGACTTCCTTGATGGGCATCGTCGCTCGTTGTGGATTCACGGCATCCCCGGCGCCGGAAAGACGATCCTGTGCTCAAATATCGCCCAGCGTCTGCGAAGTCTACAGAACAGGAGGACCGGCTGGGTGTACTACTACTGCTACTTCGGTCGAAACCAGGATGAAACGGAGCCGCTACTACGATGGATCATTATCCAATTGTGTCTTCAAGCTCGGAACGTGCCCAAAAAGCTCTCGACTGCTTATCGGAGCGGACACCAACTCGGTATCGTGGAGCTGGTGCCCATTTTGGAAGCGGGCCTTGAGGCTTTCGATACTGCGTTCATCACGATAGACGCCTTGGATGAAAGTATGCCGTATACTAACCTCCTGGCCTGCCTGAAACTCATCATGACAGAACCCCGGTTCAACAAGGTCCCGACTCTTGATGACGAGTCGGCAATATCTCGATATCGAGCAAAAGCATCAAACCACACGCGGTCTCATTCCCGATGCTGAACCACTACGTTGAGGAGGACCTCCGGATATATATCACATCACAACTACAATCCCATTCCAAGTTTCGCGCCTGGCCCAGCGCCCTACATCGAGAGAGGTCAATGTTGCCCTAGTGAAGGGAGCCAAGGGGACATTAAAATGTAGGTTGGCTAGAGAGCGAGCTCCGGGGTATCCCTGTTGGTGATGGTTACTGACCTTCTGCGCGCGTAGGTTCCGCTGGGCCGTGTGCCAGGTCGACATCCTCGGCAGGCTCAAGTCCCCGTCGCATGTCAGAAAGGCGTTAGCAGAACTACCCGAGACACTGGATGAGACCTATGAGAGGATCATTCTTGCCATTCCGCGTGAATATCGTGATTTTGCCCGGACGGCACTGGCAATGTTGGCCGCCCAGAGCGAGCTTGGAGACAGGATCATGACAGCAGAGGTCCTCCTGGCTATGGTCCTACGTTCTATGGAGGTGGGTGCCGACCATTTCTACGACATATACGACATACGTGAGTTTTGTGGCTGCCTTGTCACCTTTGTACCGGGCAGCTCCAAGACGTATCAACCAGATCGCGAGCGCGATTACTACAGTGCTAGGAGTGAAGACGTGACCAACGTCGTGATGGCGCACTACACAGTCAAGGAGTTCCTGTACGCCGAGCGGACGGCCCAAAAGACCGAGGCCCATATATCGTCTTTTGCGCTGCAAGAGAAGGCCGTCATCCGCCAGTGGGCAAACCTCGTCATGGAGGTTGCGGTTTCTGCGCAGCCATCCGACCGCCTGATCAGTGATAATTCGATGGAGGATTACTGCGTCGCAACCGGACGCAATGTCCTCCAGGTCTGGGAAGACGCCATCATCTACAATAGCAAGGTGGTCGACCATTGCCTGGACTTCCTCAACCCAGCCGCATCCCATCACTCGCGAAGATCGAAAGATAGTATTCTTCAACTAGAATGGCGCTCCCCCCCAGCCAATCCTCGGCTTGCCGCGCTGGTCGAATGCTGTATCCAGAGACTGTGGCTCCTTGCTCCCGCCGCATTGGAAGACCTCAACACCCAAGAAATCATCGAAACGACATTCACTATCGGTATCGAAAAAGGGCGCGCTATTCAAAAGAGGTCACATCCAACGCGGCCCAAGATGATTGGGATATCCGCCCCGTTGTTATTCGCCAACGCGGCGCTGGCGAAAGACCTATACCAACCGTTTTCAAGCCGGAGTGACGACAATGCGCGGCAGGAAGTCGCCAACCTCTTATCGACAATAGTCGGTTGGGAGAGCCTCCTACTCGCCGCCACTGTCGAGCACAACCACGCCTGCCCGGCTGGCTCGCACCTCGAATGGGTCATTTTGCAAGGACCGGAACTTGACGCCGCCCCCTGCCGCCTGACGCCGCTCCAGGCTGCCGTCCAGCTCCGGGACTACGAGGCCGTGAAGCTGCTGCTGAACAGCGGCGCCGACGCGAACGCCGTGGGCGCCGCGCACGGCTACAGCTTGGCCGGCTCTGGGCTGGACGAGAGCCTCGCTTATGACAGCCCGCTTCGGATTCTCAAGACGGCTCGCTGTGCTTTTCGGACTGAGGTTGCCCAACGAGTAGGTCGCGAATCTAGGAGGGGTGATACGACGAAGGGGAAACTTGAGGGCCTTCTTCGTGATGCCGGCGCTAGAGAGTTTACGAGCAGGGAAGTCGACTGATATTGGAAGGAGAAAATTTGTCTGGGACGGTTGGATTTACGGTTGGATCTCTGTTTTATACCCAGGTGTTGGAAGACCAACAGCCACGATTCCACGGTTATCTCACAGATGATGGAGCTTACAACAGTCTGGTTGTAATGCTCGGAGCAGCCCAGAAGTCATCGATTGAAGGTTGTCCTTTTTTTCCTGTCCTCAGTGGCGGGCCCCGCCCTGACCTCCTTTTATTGCTTCTTGTTCAGCCCCAGAAACCCCGTTAGCACTAGCGCATCGGCAGCCGAGATTCCGTGTTTCAAGTGCCACAACTTCCAACACCAGGATTAAATTGTCCTGTTATGTTACGTTCAGGACGAGAGATATGTAGTAATGGTGATAATCACCTGGGCTTCAAGTCCACGTGTTTCCAGTCCCCATATCAAATTGAACATTCGTTACATTCCGAGGTCGACAATGTCAAATAGCAGCCTAGATACATGTAATAGTCTCTCGTGAGTACGGCCTATTAACGACCGTCCCCATAATTACGCCTCCCCGTTCGTGCCAACTCCGATAACAGAGGCCAAGCTGAAGGATCGATTTCACGGAAACGCTGACAAATGAATTCGATTACACAGGAGATCTGGTGGAGCTCCCCCTAATTAGCATATTCCTACCTTGTTATTTCGCGCGCAACCCCGCAGCTTAGCTGAGCCCGTTTTCCCTCCTAAACCTTGGCCGTCAACGGGACCGATTGTCCAAAACCCGAGGGTCCAGCTATCGCAAAAGCTCCAAACATGGCGGATCCCTTGAGTATTACCGCATCAGTGCTGGCTGTTGTTACAGCCGCCATCCAGTCAACGAAGTCGCTCTCGGCGACGGTGAAGCGCTACAAAGATCGCGACCAGACGTTGAACAGGCTACAAGCCGAGCTGGAAGATCTCATCAATATTCTCACCTCGCTAGAGGCAGCTGCTGGTTCCGATCGGTCTATGTCGGCTCTTCTCGAAGGGCCTGTGAATCGATGCAGTCAAGTATGCGTCGAGTTCGAGAAGGCCATGGTAAAGTTCACCGGGAAGACAAAAACGGGACGGAGAGACTGGGCAAGGATGGAATTCATGAGGGGCGACATCCGTGATTTTATGGACACTCTTGCAAGTTACAAGTCAACAATTATGGTCGGCTTGGGGACCATCACCATGTCAGTCGCTTCCATCTCCCGTCCTGTTACATGTTCTTTGATCTCCTTAGACTCTTGAAAATTTAGGCTAACAATCCCCAAGGCGCCACTCCAAACTCAATTCTGAAGTGCTCGAAACCTATAGTGAGATGATCCAAGATACGGCTTACAATCTCGAGATCCGCCTTCAGCGCGTCGAGGAATCGCTCTTTAACGACAGCACGAGCGCCGAAGCCACCATCGACTTGCAAGACGAGAGAGAGATGACCAGGCAATGCCTTCGCATCTGCCAAGATGCCCAGTCCTATCTCAAATCCTTACAAGATGGCCAAGCCTCCCAAAGAGCAGAAACGACTTCTTCTTCAAGTCTTACAAGTAATGTGCAGGTGCAAAGCCTGTTTGACGCCGAAGTCATGACGATTCAGGCCATAAACGAAAGTCGACGCAAGTTCTTGGAAACTATCAACCAACTCCAAGACCGCCTTGCTTCAGCCACCTCGACTCAAGGCGCTGAACGCGAAAAACAAATGTCGCAATTGCGCGAGGATATCAACATCTCGAAGCAATGTCTGGAAGTGTGTCAGACGGCCACCGCCCAAGTGCACCATCATCGGAAGATACTCACTGTTGGGGAAGTAATTGCCGATGATGACACAGATCAGGTGGTCGTCACAACACTTGCTGACCTCTTTGACGTCAGAAAGGTCTTAGCCAAGAGTCGGTCATCACAGCTTGTTGGCTCCATGACAGAAGAGACGCTTCAGCAAGTGTCTAGGGATCGCTATCGAAGCCGCTTCGGCTCCGCGTCTGGCGACCTCGGGCCCGTACAAACCGGCACCCCTTCCCCATCTTCTAATTCCGGATTCCGCGAGAGCAGCAGACGACGTCCATCCCCAAATGAGGCGAGGAAACGTGCTACCGATGGTGAATCCGGGGTATGATCAATGGTGGTCCAAGTTATTATCCATGTCAACTTCAAACCCGTCACATAGTCGTCAGGTAGTTGTCGTGTCTCGGTCAAATGTTGAGGTTGCCACGAATCCCAAGTGACCAACAGTGTAGTGCGATGGAGTAATCGGGCTACCGCTAGCTTTTGGGCTTGTACCAGCATTCCTAACTGCTAACTCGGAGGCCGCGAGATAAACGGTGACAACACATTTCATGATCAGTACTTTGGTGGAGAGCAAGAATTGCCCATCGGATCCAAACATGTCCACCTACCTTAGGTAGTTAGTCATATTATTTGTTGAGGGGATCCAAATTACAATATGTCGGGCTACGACGTCATCATTCGTGCTTCAAAACCCCGAGTGCCGACCCAGCTTGCATGGCGTCGTATTCGGCTCAGTGATCGTGGCCGGGGGAAGATCCCACGACCCGCGACCAACTACGGTGTGGATTCGTAAATTGGTAGACGCGCCAATGGGACTCGGGGAATCGGTTGGTTATTATATCATAAGGGCTATAAAGATGCCCTTGATCATGAATTTGAAAGCGGAGAAATAGTGAAGATGTGCTTGGGCTCCAAGGGCTCCTCAGTGTCACGCATGCCCCCGCCAGGCTAAACAGATCGCTAAAAGATATTCCCACCAACGACAGGGAAGCCCGCCATTTGGAACCATTAGAGAGTGAGGGGATTGCTGGAGCAATTTCGAAAGTTTTTCGAGGGGTTCATTCCCCGCAGGACGACGCCATTTCACGGTTAGAGAGGGGGACCTTTTTCCTTCTCCTTTGCGCGGCCCCCAAGGGTATTCTACGGAGTTTGCACAAGAACCGAGGGTAACTCGCTTCACAGTGTGGTCGAAATGGTACTCATGGAGCCCCAAATCCCCCTTCCGAATGAGGGATGGGAAAACAAAAATACCTGCTTACCTGCCTCTTTCTCATTGCCATATGTCTCGCAAGGTGAAGATTCAAGGTGGCACTGCATAAATATCAGACCAAACACATCCAGGAAATAGTTGCAAGCGCCGATCAAGACACTTGATGCAACCATGACACCGGACTGGGAAGTTGATTTGCGGCATGCATCGAGGTCCCACCAGATCTCAACCAGCCGCCGCTGTCCCGCAGCACGGCCTGACTATATTATGCTGAAGGTAATAATGCCACGAAAGCGCCTGGTGGTATATAGTGGCTCTTGCTTGCCCCCGCCTTTTGTATCATGACTGATATCTCATGGGCATGTCAATGATCGTCCGGACCATGGAACGGCTCGCACCAACGTCCCGGTCCCTTCGTGGGCTGTCCACGATGCTTTTTTTCTTACTCTTAGCCCCCCTTCTTGTTGAAGCTCAGGCCAGCGAGAGCGTGCGGCGTGTCAGCCTTAACGAAGGCTGGAAATTCTCGCGCTTTACCTCAAACCCCGACTCGCTTTCGTACAAATCATTGAAGCCATGGGTACTCACTTCCGGCAACGATTTCATCAAGGGCTCCAAGCACCAACCGCCCTCTGGCAACCCCCCGGGTAGCAACGTCGACTACGTAAAGACCTCCTTTGACGACAGCAAGTGGGAGGCCGTGGATCTGCCCCATGACTGGGCCATCAAGGGGCCCTTCAACGCCCCCGGCGTCAGCGGCGGTATGGGCCGCCTGCCTTCGAACGGCGTGGGATGGTACCGTCGGGAACTGACCGTGTCCCCGGACGACAAGGGCAAGTCCATCTTTCTGGATATTGACGGCGCCATGTCGTACGCCGCTGTCTGGCTCAACGGCCGCCTGGTCGGTGGGTGGCCGTACGGGTACGCTTCGTTCCGTGTGGATCTCACCCCTTACCTGAAGTTTGATGACCGCAACCTGCTGGCTATTCGCGTCGACAACCCGCTCGACAACTCCCGCTGGTACCCAGGCGCGGGGATCTACCGTAATGTCTGGCTCGTCAAGACCAACCCGACACATGTGGGTCAGTTCGGGACCTATATCACCACGTCAGACGTCTCGGAGGGGTCAGCCAAGGTCAATCTTGTGGTGGATGTGGAGAACGGAGCTGCTTCCAGCCAGGAGGTGGATGTGATGACAGAAATCCACGAGCTTGACGCCGACACTGGAAAGCCCGGTGCAGCGGTGGCCAAGTTCGAGGAGGCGACGGTCACGGTGCCGGCTGGAGAAAAGAAATCGGTCAACAGCACGGCCACGGTGACAAAACCACTCCTCTGGGGTCCGCCACCGGCCCAGAAGCCGAACATGTATGTCGCCATCACGACTCTATCCGTGGACGGGAAGGTCATCGATACCTACGAGACCCCCTTTGGCATCCGCTCTGTGTCATATGATGCCAATAAGGGTATCATCATCAACGGGAAACCCGTCCGCGTCTTCGGTACTTGCAACCACGGCGACCACGGCTCTCTCGGTACCGCCTACAACCACCGCGCTATGGAGCGGCAGTTATCAATGCTCCAGGAACTGGGCAGCAACAGCCTGCGCACCTCCCACAACCCGCCCGCCCCGGAGTTCCTCGACCTGGCCGACCGGATGGGCTTCATGGTAGTCGACGAGATCTTCGACTGCTGGAACCACCAAAAGACGACCAACGACTTCCACGCCATCTTCCCCGACTGGCACGAGCCTGACCTGCGTTCCTTCATCCGCCGGGACCGCAACCACCCGTCCATCATTGTGTGGAGCTTCGGCAACGAGCTCGGCGAGCAATCCAGCGCTGAGGGAGGCAGGACCGCCAAGATGCTCCGCGATATCCTCCTATCCGAGGACCCGACCCGCCCCACGACCGCCGCCATGAACGCGGCCGGCCCGACCTCGGACCTTGCCAAGGTCGTCGACATCATCAGCCTCAACTACCAAGGCGAAGGCCACGGCACCTCCACGCAAGGCTCTTTCGACGCCTTCCACAAGGCCTTCCCCAACAAGCTCATCTGGAGCAGCGAGAGCGCCTCGACCCTCTCCACGCGCGGCACCTACATCTTCCCGGTCACCTCCAGCAACAGCGCGACGGTCGGCCCGGGGTCCGGGGGCGACCCCACGGCGCTGCAGGTGAGCGCGTACGAGCTGTACGCGCCGTCGTGGGGCTCGTCGCCAGACAAGGTGTTTGAGGCGCAGGACCGGCATGCCTTCGTGGCGGGCGAATTCGTGTGGACCGGCTGGGACTACATCGGCGAGCCGACGCCGTACGACAGCGCGCGCAGCTCGTATTTTGGCATTATTGACTTGGCTGGGTTCAAGAAGGATCGGTTCTTCCAGTACCAGGCCCGCTGGCGGCCCGATTTCCCCATGGCGCGCCTGCTGCCGCACTGGTCGTGGCCGGCGGATCGCGTGGGCAAGGTCACGCCGGTGCATGTGTTTTCGTCGGGGGATGAGGCTGAGTTGTTTGTGAATGGGAAGTCGGCGGGGAGGCAGAAGAGGGGGCAGTATGCGGCGAGGTTTCGGTGGGATAAGGTGGAGTATCAGCCAGGGAATGTGACGGTGGTGGCGTATAAGAATGGGGAGCCGTGGGCGACGGATACCAGGAAGACGGTGGGCGAGGCGCAGAAGCTGACTGCGGCGGCGGACAGGGAGGTTATTCGTGGTGATGGCTATGACTTATCGTTTGTGAGTGTTGAGGTTGTGGATGGGAACGGTGATACGGTGCCGCACGCGAGCAACGCTATCACCTTCTCGGTTGAGGGGCCGGGCCGGATCGTGTCGACGGATAACGGAGATCCGGCCGACATGACGGCGTTTCCGTCTCTGACGCGGAAGGCATTCAGCGGGTTGGCGCTAGCCGTTGTGCGGGCGGATAAGGGGGCCACGGGAGATATCAAGGTCACCGCTTCCGCGAATGGCCTGAAGGCGGCCGAGGTGACAGTACGAGCCAGTTAGGGGGTCGGAGAAGTAAGGTACATGCACATGCATGCATGAACACGGGCCCCTTTTTGCACCTCTTCTTCCAACTGTCCGTAAAGCTGAATTTAATCGGTACTATCCAATCAAACGTTTGGTTGTGTCACCTTTTTGCCAACACACCACCAGTAACTCCAGCGTCTCTCACCTTCAACCCAGCCCCCCTTGACAAGGTACCGCATTCATCACAAGCCATCTTAACGTCGAGAAGCTAACAGAGACAAGCTACATGGGTATTATCGTTGATGCCACCATCCTACAGCTTTCGAATCTTTCGCGATTCTTGATATCTTCTTCGAAGCCAACGGTCGGTATATATTTCCATTCATGAAGCTACAGTATGGCACACCCTAACATTGGCACGAAGATAGCATGAACCTATGTGAGGTTACAAACATGAATCCAAAACTTCTGCCTCCTAAATAGCGTGCCCGTCGTTCAATCTTCTCTCTTCCCCCCACATCCTCATCTTCTCAAAGTCTTTGCACAGGTGCGTCGCCCCCGTCCCATCCGTGTCCGGTATCTTTGCCCGCGGGTTCTGCCCCTCCAGTGCTGTGTCACCGCAACACACAAGAGATTGCCGCAGATAACGGAAGCAGTCGTAGATGTGGCGCTTCAGGTCGGGGTGGTGGGTATCCTCGGCTCCGTCGCGGTCGTGGAGCTGGCCGCGCTTCGCTCGCTCGAGATCGTCGTTGACTTGGTTCCACATCTTCATGATGCTGTGCTGTAATCGACGTCAGAATACACTCTGTGGCTAAGGACCTCGTTGGCCAGTACTTACCAGGCAATGAAGTTGGTGGAAGACGGCAATCGAGTAGAATTCGCCTCCTTGATCGACCATTGGTGGTGGAAGAATGTGGTTGTCGTCGTGAGGCACCGACATGAAACCATTCCCGACTTGTTATCGTTAACCTTTTCCGCGCGCATGAAGCAACTGGGAGATGGTAGATCCTCTTACTTGGCATAAAGGACACCCAATACTCATACGTAACATTGGCGGACTCGACTGTCTTGTGGTCCGGCGTCGACAACGGATCCTCCTCGAAAAGCATCGGCACAATTGGAACTTGGGCATATCAGTAGGGCCCAAACCAGGCGATCGCAGCTCGGGATGCCAAAATTCCAGTACCAGGCCATTGATCTCCCCCATCAGGCGTGTTCCCGATAATGCTCGCCAGTAAAGAACCCACCCGGCCACGGCAAGCAGGCCAAAAAAGAGGCCAAGGATGGCGAGTAGTAGGTTTAAACACCTGACCCCTCTGTCCGGGTTTTCCCTGGCGTTGACTGGCTTCGAGTCCTCTGAGTCAGAGAAAAGGTTGCCAGGAAGCAGCTCCGCTTCTTCTTGTTCGAACTTGGAAGTGGGTGTGTTAGGAGACTGAATGTCGATGCTGTATCGTGCACTATCCAGATCCATGGCCGCCCAGGGAACGTGCGGGGTGTGCTTTATGGCTGCGGAGCAAGAAGCGTTCACGGGTAATACACGTGCATGGGGGTGTGATGATGGTAGCAAATGGTGAAGAATTGAGGTCAAGGTCATTTGTGGGTGGGGGGGTATTGATGAATAAAGCAAAATAAGGGGGGCTAATATAAGTTGCCAGCGCGGAAACGGCGAGAATAATATGGGCACGCAGATGGCATACTGTGGAAAGGGTTTGATCGCTCCTTTGTTTGACAGTCGGTACTAAGCCAAGGCTGAGGCGGTGGCGGAAATTTCCACTACCCCTTTCGTACCTGAATTGGAAAGTTTGTTTGGTTTGAGGCTTTTGTTAATTATGCCACAGCCCTGAGGAGCGCTCTGAACGGCCTTCTCTTGTGTTAACAGAACTCCGGTCATACAGTCAGGCCGGTAATCATATTCCCTGCTGCAATGCCACACCACTGTCTTTATTTGCCTGTCCTTTTTATCCACCCTATTTTCTCACTCCTCTCATTTCTCACTCACCTTGTTTCTCACTAACCCCGTTTCTCACTTACCCTGTCTGTTTCTCACACACCTTGTTCTCACTTAACTACCCTATTTCTCACTTATTGGTCATGCGCTGGACGGGGGGAACCGTTGATACCAACAGGGTAGTAGAAGAGGCTTGGAAAGCGAGGTGGTTAAAGGAACGGGACGGCAGGGCAATCACCAGGCCGGCGGACGACTTTGACCATCAGCAGGAGACGTTATTCCGGAACGAAACCCTAAGGAGGCACGACGGTCTCAGCAAGGCGAAGAGCTCACTCCTGATTCAAATCCGGACGGGAGCAATAGGCTTACGGGACTTCTTGTTTACACGGGGAGTCCCGGAGGTTCTGACTCCTGCCTGCGAGTGTGGCGAGGGACGAGAGACTGCCGAACACCTGGTAGTGTGGTGTTTGGCCCCACCGTTGACTCGAAGATGGGAGAGAACTGGAATTCGGACACGACGGGACTTTTACTCTGTTCTACACGGCATCAATCCCACGACTGCACGGCTCGCGAGGAGAGTTCTCGACTGGCTGATGGACTCAGGGAAGCTGCCGATGTACAACTTAGCCAGGAGGCTCGAGCTGGAAGCGGCGGCCTGAAGCGCCCCCGTTCGGAGGCCAGGAGGCCTCCTCTCTTTGTATACGTAGACTCACTAAAACGCATCGCTCCTTGATTGTTGGTATGGGTTTTTCACCCGGCCCGGGAGGGCATGGTTTTCCTGTACACTAAATAGCTGAGGGTCCGGCACGCCCTAGGGCATAGCGGAGTATGAATAATAATAATAATATTTCTCACTTATTTACCCTGTCTCCTTCTCACCCACCTTGTTTCTCACTTACCCCGTCTCTTTCTCACCCCCTTGTTTGTCACTCACCTTCTTTCTCAATCACTTTGTTTCTCCTTATACTCGATCTCATCTGGGATGAAATCTTGGATCTAACCAGTCCATTTAAATACTCTATTTGCTCCAACATCTCCTCCTGAACCCCACCAACCCGCACCCGACATTCGACTCTTGTTGAACCTGATCAGACAATATGGCCTTGCGACCTGCTATCCCTTACACTGCCCCCGAGAGTGTTCTCCCAGCACCGCTACCAAGCACGGAAGAAATCCTGAAAGCTGAATTGATTTCCAAGAGGCGTGCCGCTGTTGCCCTTGTTGGTGAGTTCTTTATCGTCAAATATGGACCGCGCGTGCAGCTCCAAGAGGGCGAGAACATGCTCCTCGTCCAACAATGTACCAATGTGCCCGTGCCAACCGTCTATACGCTCTATCACGACGAGGAAACCAACTGGAACTTCATCGTTATGGAGGACATTCCAGGCAGGTCGCTATCCTCGGCCTGGAAAGATATGAATGCTTCCCAGAAGACAGCTGCGGCGTTGCAGTTACGGCGGAACATGGACGAACTCCGTAGAATGCCCTCCCCAGGCTACTATGGGGGCATATGGAGGCAGAAGTCTTGGGATTTCACATTCATGGCTTCGCTTTTAGGACTCCCAATCGAAGACGAGGCGATTATAGGCCCACAGGAGACGGAAGAGCAGTGGGCGGATGCCATGTGGGGATGCCTCGATGTCCGCATGAAAACCCCGGCGCGGGAAAAGCTCCCAGTATTCCGAAAGCTCTACCAAGCCCTATTCAAGGGCCATGCATCAGTATCTACCCACGCCGACTTCCGACCGGGGAATATGATTCTCCGCAACGATGATAAAGGCGTCGTCATCATTGACTGGGAGTGTGCAGGCTGGTACCCAACCTTTTGGGAATATTGCCGCGCCATGACATGGCTAAACTACTCGAGTGATTGGTGGGAGTATATTCCATCCATCCTTGATCAATACGTCGGCGAACTGGGCTGGATGATGTGGCATGATTATTCGTCAGCTATGTGATTGTCAGGGGCGCAGCGGGCGGTGATTGTTGACATCAGATTGGCGGCCCAGGAGCAACATTTCCTTCCCAAACTACATCTACAAATACATATGGATCGAGCCCCCCCCTTAGACTGATTTGCCATGTAAAATGCCATATTGTATTCCATACATCATTCCCTGTCCCCCGCCACCTCATAGAGATGCAAAGGTGCTAGCCACTTGGTCATCAACAAAGATTCATGCGTAAAATTTCTTAACTAGGTTCTGAAAAGGACCTTTTCAAAAAAAAGGTCGGCGCCTGGCGAAACGTATTTCTGTTTGCAACTACGGCAGATTGCCCTCTTGCATAGCTCCCTACCAGTAACTATCTCTTTATCTGCAAGGCACCTGCGGGACCGGGTAAGCTATGGGTGATACCTGGTCGGCGCCCAGGTCTCCAAGGCCAATGTCATTTTATTGGGACACATGGCTGCGTATCAACGACCGGTATCGTTATGTCTGTCGCATACCCAGAGCTGGGAATACATCGGGCGGTAATGGGGGGTTATGGAATGGGTGGTCTGTGTACGCAATAGTGAGTCGCTAGGGGGTCCCGTACCCTCGATGGGTAGGAAGTTCCAGGGTCAAGATATGATAGAGTCCGGGAGGGATGTTAGTATATAATCCAAAAAGTAGGTCAGCCTCTGAGGTAGTTCAAAGGGGGCGCAAAGCAAAATTCAGGGAACAGAAAAAGCCGGATAATGACGGGTCGGCGGAGCGGGGGCCGGGCATGTCACGGAGTTCAAGACGGCTCTGTCGTGTGCCTACTCAAGAACGAATGGCTGAGGAAACGGGAGGGTAAGCAAGGGACTTAGGGGCCGCGACGTTCAGAGAGTCCACGACCAAGCATTGATGTATTGCCACTAAGCTACGCCACAAACCCACAGCTCCTCCAGCTCTAACACAATGATCCCGCATGATCCTCGACAAAGTACCCCCTCCAGCGCCAGTTCACCCTCCCCGCAATGGACCCTTCCACCTTCCCAGGATTACTAACACGGGAGTAACTTGCTCTATGCTGGGAACCGTAGATGGCGAACGTTTGGCGCGCAGGGTAACCTTGCTGTTGACGCTGCCGCCGTTGCCGGCAGACGGCCGAGCCGGGGCACAGAGCCAGGACCTAATCGACGCGATTCAGAGTGGCGTGGCTGTCGGACGACGTGAGAGGTTCCAGAACGCCGGCGTGGCAGAGCGCATGGATCGCCTCAAAGGTCCAATGGCGGTCGTAGCGGTGGGGGATGTTTGGGAAGATTGGTTCCGAGATCGTGCGCTGCTGGCGCGACAGTGGGACGCGCCGGCACACCGCTTCAAATTTGGTGGAGAAACCATGAGCCAAAGCTACAAGTTGGACTGGGATGAGGTTTAAATGTTGATCAGAACCTCGTCAAGTCAGGCAAAGCCTCATCGAAAGACATACATGAGTCGCAAAGGCCTTCCACATGAAGTGTTTGCGTCGCTGGCTGCAAACAAGGAGCAAGCCAGTGAGGCCAGTCAATAACACACTAAGGTCGTGCTTTTCAACAAGCAGTAACCATGCCACCGGCCAATCTGAGTCTGCTTGAAAAGCCCCAATGACTGCAAGAAAGGACGCGGCAAGATCCCCCGCCTTCCGTACCATTGTCAACTAAGGCCAGGGAGAATAAAAACATTTGACCTGTAGGCGGTAACCACAGAGCAAGAAAGATGGTGACCAGGTGGATGATGGCCTTGATGGCCCTCTGGCAGGCGACTGCCTTGCAGGGCCGAGGCCAAGTTGATTTGGCAAACTGCAAGTTGCCGAAAACTAAACCAGAAATGAGCTTCAAGCAGGCAAAGAACAGGTCCAACTTCCACAGTTTGGCTTCCCGGCCTGGTTTGAACCGACAACCGTTTTTCAAAACATGAAACAATTTCATGGGGCACTTCCAATGTTCCATATTCCTGCCGACGAAAAAGAAGAATGCTATCCCTTGTGTTGGTGGGCTTTGGAGGGATGAGAATGACATGGAACCGGCGTCGTCGGTATGGTGGTACCCAAGAGGAAATGGAACTGGCCCGACGGCCAACAGCCCAGCCAGCAGGCACTGCGAAAACAGGAAGAAGAGGGTAATCACGTGGACCCTACTTTCAGGGATCTAATCGCAGAGGCCCCTGTCATCGGCCCTCCCCTTTCGATTCAAGATACTGAAGATACCCCTGCCGGCTTTCTGTCTGTCTGGAAGGCCTGCGTATATGCCTCGACGATTGACGACTTCCAGATGGCGTGGCAGCAGCTGATCGACCAGTTCGCCGAGCATCAAGAACCCGCTGTTTCCTACATCTTGTCGACCTACTTCCCATGGAGGAAGCACTTCCTCGAGTGCTTCACCCGTCAAAATCGGAACTTCGGCGTTCGGGTCACCTCTCGTACAGAGGGCAGTCACAAGGAGGTGAAGTCGTACCTGCTGAATTCAAGGGCAGAACTGCGGTTTCTCGCCAGCCGCGTCGAGCAACTCGTGAAGGACCAAGAGGCTTCATATAACGCCAAGAAGGGCGAGGAGGCCACGCGCCAGCTCGGGCAGTACAGCAGCTGTCGATGGATGGGAGACCTACGCTACCGCCTTAGCCGCAAGGCACTTGGCCTCGTGGCGCAGCAACACAGGATCTGCCACAGCAGGGTCAAGAGTGACCTCGGACAGACTGCCTCCCAGAGGCACAGGGAACCACCCCCTGAGTGCACCGGGGCTTTCCACCAGCAGTTTGGCCTCCCTTGTTCCCACGATATCGAGCGTAAACTACGTAGCAACCAGGAGCTCAGTTACCTCGATACCCATCCCCACTGGCACCTTGAGGTGAGCCTCGCCGCTAACGACCCCTTCGCCGCGATCGAAGAGCCGCTAGTAGGAATCACAAGGCGTGGTAGGCCTACAGTCAGTCAGGAGGAGATCCCCGTCGCTTTGATACCCCGTGGATATAACTACCGCCGAGCTTCGGCCGCCACGCGGGCCCGAGACCCCTCGCGGTGGGAGCTCGTTGAACGACAGGAGCAGCAGCAAGCCCGGGGCCGAGCCCGAGGCCGGCGGTCGCGGGGCCCGAGAGGACAGGGTAGAGGCCCCGCACGGGGGCAGGGCCAGCAAAATGCAGTAGATGGGGCTCAGGGAGGTGCATCAACTGGGCCTGATGTGGCTATATCGCTAGGAACGCCCGTATCAGACACGCCCCAGTCACAGTAGCTAGGAATTCATGCCTGTATATCCTGAATTAAGAGCGTAAGATCAATATTTTCATATGCACCCAAATCGTTTAAAAAAGGACGTTTTCGCCGTTTGGGGGGAGGAAATATTAGGTCCCCTCCCCCCTTTACCGCACTACAGAGGAAAGGCGGTCAGCCGTGCATTGATGTTTTAGGAAGGCGGTGAACTGGACCCCGTGCCACTAAACTTGCCCAAAAAAAAAGATTTGGCAGTGAAGGACTCTGAAGCTCTGGATCAATTACAGTTGGTTAGGTACCAGAACCTGAATACCCCATCACAGAACAAACCGATCAATCGAACGACCGACCCGGCGAGACGCCATTTAAATGATCAATTATGAGGAATAGTTGTCCTTCTTTGCAAAAGGACTTGGATACGTAGTTCAGTTAATTTGGAAATGACGATGCTGTGCTTGTGTTTGGTGGAGCGATGTCTCGTGGTTGTTGCCCCTGTATTTTCTCCTCTTCTGGTCTGCAGATGGCCCGACGAGCACCAAAAGAATTAGCTCACCGCCCGTTAAACGATTGCAAGTAAATGCCCCTGGGCCTTATTCTGCCAAGCAGAACCACTAAAATCTGGAAGGCGGTGAACCAACTGCTTTGGTGCCTGAGGGACTTCGGTACCTCCCTAGGTACCTTGTCGCTCAACCTTCTTCACTGCCAGGTTGTCGACGTTCTTTTCTATTCATCCAACAAGGCATTTAATAAGCTTAAGGAGGTCCCTTTATTATTGAGACAACATTTTGGGATTGTAGGCCCTCGTCCCTGCGGACTGTACCGTACCAGGTACCTCCACCAATTCCCCAAAAAGCTGTTCCCGACCCGATTTGAACGGAAAACCTTTCGGTCCGGAGGTGAACGCACTCACTAGCAACCCTAACCCCTGACTCCCGAAAACAACACTGGTCTGTCAAAGGCTGTCTCGCTGTGAAGCCAAGCGGGGACGGTGCGGGGATGGCGGTGGATGGGTGGATTGGACCCTGAGAACCTCTGAGGAAAAATGTCTCGGGGGGCCGAAAGCTTAAAATAAGCCTGCGTCAGACCCAACGCTGTGGTTCCCCAGATCTCCTATCCTCGTCAAGCGGAACACTCTTTATTTTGCTGTGCCATTTCTCCCGACGGCAAAGACGCCCGACACCAATCTTCAAATAACTCTCTCCCACCACAACCACGCAGCCGGTGGATGGATTGGATTGGCTCGAGATTGGCAGTCTCCCGTGTGCCTTTGCCCTTGTGCAAAAATCCGTCAGCGGAGGGAAGATGGCCCGAGAACACGACAGGGTTTCAAGCTGAAAATATTCCCCAATCCCCTTCATCAAAGACTGGGGGGCCGGGGGGAGGGGCGGTGGAAATGACCCGCTGCGACTTTCTGGGCGCCACGATGCTGGATGTCCATACTGTGGATGAGCAGAACCAGGGTGCCCCGTCGGTGCCTGATGCTCATCAACCGAAAAAGAACCCCAACGGGGATGAGCGAGACATGCAGCTTTTATGATCCAGACTGCCCGGGCTGCCCAGGCTACCGGCCTTCGAGAAGTCTCAATTCGAAACACGATATTCCGTCTGCAAATCGACGCGCCGTTTGCTCGCAGATTGGACCATGCACATCCCGCAAGCCTTGCTCGTGCTTGTCATCTCCATCTCGCTCGCTGTGCCACACTGTTCCTGTGCATGGCCGGTGCGGCTGACGCCCAAAGTCGCTAGCGCATCAACATGGCGCCAGTGATCGTCGCTTCTTTTCTCCTTGGCACTCCGCGAAACGGCATGGTGTGCGATGCGGAGGACAGGGTGCATGGGAACCGTGGGGACCATGAGCCGAAGGATGCAGTTGCCAGTCGTCGCTGGAAGAGGTTGACCGTTTTAGCCCACCCACCGCCCCGGTCATCCTTTTCCGACGATTCTTTCCTCCTGCCTTCCGCTCCCGTCGCCATCCCAGAGTCACCGACAAGTCTCAACGGCACTAGGACAAGCCCAACATGGCCGTCATGAGTCTCCGATGGCTGGCCGCTGCCGCCGTCTGCGTTCCCGCCGTGTCTGCTGGCATGGGGCGTGAGCAGGTCGCCGCTGGCGGTCCCATCCAGACACCCGCCCCCGAAGCTTCAAGGACTCCGGTGGTTCACCTTGAAACGGCCTCGCGTGCTCACGGCGGCGCCCTGGCCGCCCGCGCTCTCCTGGGGCCCAGAAGCGCGACACCAACCACCTGCCGGCTACGTGGATGGAAAATTTTCACCGTTTCAGTAAACCCATCTCATCGCCCAATCCAAATCTCACTGCTTCATACTTCGCAGGCTTCCAACTATGGTCGCTGTGCCAAACTCGGCCGCCCAGTGTCTCTACAACACCGAGGCTTCTGCCGTCGGCTTGGCCTGCTTGACCCACGGACTGCCTGATCTACACGGCCTGCCTGCCGTATGCCTCTACCGACGTCACGACTCGCACCGGACTTTGACAGCGAGGAGGACCCGGGTCTGGTACCGACCAAGCTTCCTCCCTGGGGATTTCTGGGTGTGGCGGCCACTTGACCCTTCATTCCCAGCACTGACTCCGACTTGCCGTCTTGCGCTGTCCTTCTCGTACCGCCGACCCCAAGCGGCTCCGGCTGTCGGGGCTTCACCATTCCCGACCTGCGACACCGCGGCAAAGACGTACACCAAATGTAATTTCTCATACTCCGACCGGGGGGAAGAAGGTTCGAGCGCGCGCGAGACCTCCCAGCGGCTGAACGATGCCGAGGTTTCATCCGACCGCCGCCGCCGGCCCGAGGTCTTCCTTCCCTCCACGGAAACCCTCCCTTCTCCCTCTACCGACGACGACGATTGGCAACCAATTCCCCGGCGTGAGGACCAGCGCCGCGACCAGACAAGACTCTCCCGGAAACTTCTGGGTGTGGCTGCCACTACGACCTTCATTCCCAGCACTGACTCCGACGTCTGCCGTCTTGCGCTGAGTCCTTTCCCCGTAATCCCCGATCACGCTCAAAGAAGACCTGACTGACAATCCCCTTCCCCAGCCGCGCTCGGCCTCCTCGGCCTCGGCATCTTCTTCCTCTTGCGCCGCAAGAACAAGAACAATCCGCCCTCCCCCCCCCATGACCGCCGCCCACGCCGGACCCCCCGGCGGTCCCGGCTTCATGGGCGGCCCGCCCGGCGGTCCCCACGGCCTGGCCCCGCCCTACGGCAGCCCCAACCCGCAGCAGCACACCCCGCCGCCCGACATGGCCGCCATGGCGCCCCCCGGAGGCGCCTACGACCCGCGCTACAGCATGGCCAACCCCTCCGCCAGCCCCGTCCACTCCATGGCACCCGCCCCCGGGCCCAAGATGAGGCCCCCCACAATGAAGCGTCTCGCCCAACAACCACCCCGGGCCCCCGTCTACCCGCCCCACCATGCAAGGCACACCGCCGCCCCAGCACCCAGTATCCCCCGCAGCAGCAGCAGCAGCCCTTACAACATGGGCCCTACGCCCGGCCGCCCCCCGCAAAACGGCGGCTATGTGCCCTATCCCTGGGCCCCGTCCATGGACCAGAAACATGCCCCTGTGGAATTCGCCCACGCAGAAGGGGGGATGGGCAAGTCTCATGGAGTTGTCGTAAAAGAAGGGCCACTAGGGAGGGGGGTGGGGGGTGGTGTTGGGGATTTTGGGGAAGGCGGCAGTTGGGTTTCGGGTTGAGCGTGGGAAGCCAGTTTGAAGAGGTTGCATGGCTTGCTTGCTGCGTTGCTTCGCTTTGTTTATCTTCGATGATGTACATATTCTTTTTTGGGGACTGTTGTTGTTGTGAGTTGGGCGTTTAGACTGTACATTTGGGATGTAATTGCGCACGCGCCAGGCTGAGTTTGGGTGGGGGGGGGGGCTTATTAATGCGAACTTGGACCTGAACTTACGGGGCTCACTGGGACCGAGATTGCTGTGAACGCATATATGGGGAACACATGTGTGAGGAGTGGAGGTTAAAATGTGGTGTTATGCTCAGTATCAAAAGCGCGGACCAGACGTCGAACCCCGCCGTTTTGTATCACGTAGTCTCAATGCCATGATCCGTCTCAATGCCATGATCTAGCATTTTCCTGTATCGGGGGATATAACTGGACATCTGTATCGCATCTGCCTCTCATGTCCGGGCCGTTTGCTCCTGTGGATGAGTGTTTCCCAAATCCCGGATGACTCAAGAAGATGCGCCCTTGGGCGGCGCCATCGTCGAGGCGGGAAGGATAGCAAGAACCCGACCTTCTGCAGTTCTTGAGCTCCTTCACCGCAGTGATGACAAGTCTTGCCTCTGCTGTACCCATGCTACTTCGCATGCCACAGCGAGTGGGAAACCCACAGCACCACCACAAAGCACGAGGATCTTGTAGCATCCAATCCACTGCTCGACAAGCTCTTGGAGCAAACCCGAGTGCATGGAACGAAGCTTTCTGACTTCACTTTCTCTGTTTATATAGTATCTCTTCGTCCTTTTGTTGTTCCAGCGGACTATAAACAGGGGAAATATAAACTCTGATACAATGGCGCAACCAGCTGTCAAACCCTCTCCCTTTTCATTTTGCCCGCTTGCAATTTCTCCATTCTGTGACTTTGAGGCGTATGCCTTGAGCTCGAGTGCCTGCCAGCACAGTACAACGCGGCAACAAGGTATTCAAGGGTAGCTAGGTGATGTATACTCTGTCACTTTAGAAGTTGTTAATGGTAGCAAGGCGACCTTGGCACGGGGTCTAAACCACAGATTGGCGCCTTCGTCCACGGCGTCCGCATCGGTGCCCTAGCTATCGAGGGTCTCGGCCGGCTACGTTGGAGGCAGCCTCATCTTCTTTCTCGTCGTTCTCCCATCTAACCCCCCTTTCCACCCCTATCCTCTCCCATCCGGGGCGCCAGCTGGCATGCCAGACCATTGTGACAAGCATTCCACTTCCTCTCTTCTAGCTCCTATTCAACGATTACAACTTGACTGTAACTAACCATTATCTAAAGGAACACAATTCTAGAAGGAAAATAACATAAGTCACTTGGAATTCAGCTTGACTAAGGTAGGTGGCTTCCCACGCGGACCCGCGGTTATAGAAGACACTAACGGTTATCTATGTTGGGAAGGGTGCTGCAGAACCTTGCACTCAACTATATCCAATAACGACGCCACGATAGAAGAGTATTGTCATAAGGGACTTCATCTCCGTCTCCCCAAAGGACCATACTCCATTCACCTGTGCAACGGCCCCGTCCTCATCTACGCTTTTATAGGTAGTTATGTAATAATGTAATAGACTAAACTTTTACCATACCTACGGAAGTGCCCTGCATGCCAAACTCGCCCAGATAAACACGATGAAGTATAGGAAAGCTTAGAGCCTATTCTGTGACATACTTAATGGGCGGCTGGGCTTCTTAAAAGAGATGTTTTTTACGATAGAATTGAAGCTAAAAATAACTCGTCTCCTTTCCCGGCATTTGCCTGGAGGAACTCCAGGTTCCTTAGGTCAAAAATGCCATGGCCTGCTCTAAGCACGGACCAGTTTTTCTCCATTAAAAAAAAACCCAAAAAACCGGTGTCATTTCTAACCTGTACTGTCGACTTCTCACTGTAGAATTTGGCTTTTTTCTCCTTTTCGACTTCTCTCGATAGCATCTCGAAGTCTGGCGTCATCTGCATTTTGCTTCCTCGAATTGGCATCTCGCAGTTGGTCTTGGCGGTGGAGGTGCACGGACCGTTTTTGCTTTGTTCTGGCCAATCAAATCGCAAGAAGAAAGCCGCTTACGGCATCAGGGCCCCTGTGACTCGCTGCTTCGCTCCTGCTTTTGCATGCCTCCGTCGCGCATTCCTTGACAATCACGAACACGAACAAAAAAAATCGGATTTCTGTCAAAAAGTGGCGAAAGATGAGGTTTGCAGGGTCAACATCCATTATGGGTTGACTATACTACTAGAGCGACGCACCCGCTTCTTCGTCAGCAGCTTCAATCTGCGCTGATTCGGCCATGACGTCCCATCCCTGGAACCACGACTACAGAGAACAACGTCAACATTGCCAAGATTGCCTGGCTCAGCAGGAAGGATACAAGCAAGGCCTACGGCTCGATGGTCGTCTACGTGACGAAGGGTAGCGAAGCAAATTGCTTCTTTGACGCACAAAATACACGGAACCTATCAGCTCTGTGAGATTACGCCACAGAGGTTAATCTTTACGGGATCTGATTACTGAAGCCCCTAGATGACGATATAGCTTACTGGAGACTCAAGAATGCGGCGTCATACATCGGCGATGAGGTCAAACCGGTGCTAGAGGCCGCCTTTTTTACACCGCGGTGCTCCATTTTCCCAATCCAAGTGATGCAAGAATCCCCATTGTGTGATGAAGTTACTTAGAGATAGTCCGTGCCAGGCCGCCCCACTTTGGTCCTCTGCAAATAGTCTGTGAGGCGCCTTGCACCTTTAAAAAAGACAACTCTTTCTTCGACCTTTTTTCTACTATTTGCAATCGATGCAGTGTCCCGTATCAAATGGTAGCTTCTGAACTGAGTGTTGACGACCTCAGCCATTTTTTTTACGAAAGTCGTAAAAGTCGTGCGACTATTCGGCAATTCGCAATTTGCAACGGTTCGGCGAACCTGTAACCGATCGTTGCATTTCGAATCGCGACCATCTCGCACCCCGGTGAACCTGTAGCCGGCGGCGCGTAACCACCACCAAAAACCCTCCATCCCGATCGCTAAATTCGAGGCGATCGCGGCTTCCAGCGTTCGGCATACGAACGGGGTGAACCTGTAGCCCCGACTCGGCATACCCAACGCCTCGACGATGTCGCACGGCGGCGGCGGCCCAAGCGGCAATCGCGCCGACGGCGACAACAACTCCGTGCCCGGCAACTACCCGGAGCACCCCTCCTATCCGGACATCGAACAACCGGAAATGGAGGAAGCAACTCGGCATCAATCCGCGTATCGGCGGAGCCAGATCCGGAACCTACATCGTACCGCCGCAGAGGCCCCTCCTGCGACCTCTGCCTTCGGAGATACCCCGGCTCGGTCAAGAGCAAACACGGCAATTCGCGCCGGATCCGACAGTGGCTCCGACTCCATCATCCTTCGAGGAAGCGACGGCAACGATTACAAGCTCGGCAACAACAAGACCTCTGTCCGATACTTGCATCGCCAGATTTCCGCTCAAGAGGCTCGCACAGATGCCCTCGTGGATCGCATGACGGCAACCGTCGTGGAAGCGATGGACAAAAGCTTCAGGGCGTTTGAGGGCAAATTTGAGAAACGCCTCCAGCGATTGGAGAACGGTCCTCAACAGCGCGACGCCGCTCCACGAGGCGAACAATCCGGCTTCGCCATTCCGCCCGAAGGCGTGCGACTGGGCGCCCACGACAATCTTGATCAGCCCTCGCCTCCGGAAAACTTCTATCGCCAAATGGCTAGCGGATCTCGGCCCCCGATGCCGGCTGCGACGCCGTCTCGGTCGGCCCCACAGGAGCCGTATCGACATAGGGATCGCCATCCTGGCGGTCCGCCTCCCGACCGCGAGCACCTCCGTGGCGTACGCGAAGGCACTTGCGATTCAACCCTTTCGCAGCCAAGCCGAAACCCAGACAAGATCAAGCGAGAAGAAATCGGCATTTTTAATCCTGACTATCCGGACCCGGACGACCTTGGTATCGTGCAAGACGGTAAAAACCTTATCTTTACTGATGTCTACAGCTTTGTCGACCGAATCGCAACCTTTACCGAGAGTCTGGGTGAGGAGGCATCCCGTCAGATCCTGGGGCACTTTCCAAGCCATTCTCGGCGGCTCAGCCATCCTCTGGTGGACCAACGAGCTGATGGCGGCCCGCCGTATTGAACTGCGGTCGGCAGGCCTACTCGCCATCCTCGACGAACTGATTGTTAGATTTGGCCCAGATGCCGCCAACGCGACCAAGAGTTTCTACGACTGCAAGTTGTACCTTCGCGATGTGGCCGCTGATGAACAGGCATTGCAACAATTTGTTCAGAAGAAACTACGCTGGGCACGCTCGATGCGCATGCTCGGTCCAGACCATTCTAACTGGAGCAGTGCCATGATGATGATATGGAGTCATATGGAATTTGAAATTCAACAATGCCTCCCTCGACCAGATGAGTTTACCAGCCTCTCGGACTATATGAAAAAGATCGAGAAGTCTCGGATCATTGTCAATTCCGCCGCGCTCAAATACTATCCACATTTGGTCAAGAAATCCTCGAACAAATCCAGCCTGAAGTCGCTCGACAAGGTCGAAGACCGGCCTCGATCCTCCCGATCTTCTTCTGACCGCCGCGAGCAGTCTCGCAGCAGCCGTCGCGAGGAACGTTACCGGGACGATGAGTATCGCCCTCGTGACCGCTACCGCGATAACCGTCGTCGTGACCGAGATGGTAATCGTGACCAGCGGAAAGACTACGACCGTCGCGACAAGGAAAGGGATGATCGCGGTAAACGGGACGAGAAAGACAGGAAGCATCGAGATGACCGCTACCGCAAGGACGACCGAGACCGTGACCGCAAGCGCGATCATGACCGAGTACATTTCGCAGAGATTGACGACGACTCGGGATCCGATGTTGACCACTCGGATGCCAGTTCAAGCGTTTCCTATCCTTCTGACAGCGAAGTCGACATCGCCTGCCTTGTTTTCGATGCTAACCGAACATGCCGCAAATGCCACAAGGAATTTGACGATAAAACGGAGCTACGCCACCATGTCAAGACATGCGAAGTCAAAGGCCCTTTACGCTCACAACGAAATTGTCAAGCCAATCTGCAAAATCCAGCGCGCCGCACCTGCGGGCACTGCGGGGAGCTGGCCGGCTCCCGCAACGCCCTATTCAAGCATCTGAAGCATTGTCAGGGGGCGAAGAGCGGCACCTTTGACCGCCCGGCTGACCCCGGCATCGACGAAGCCGGCGCGGCTCGGATCGCCCGCGAACCAACGCCTGACGGTACCTCGGAAGCTCCTGAGGATCTCGGCGAGATAAACTTCGTCAAGGAAGCTCCCACACTTGGCGACGACAAACCTCTTGAAGGCCCCCTGGGCAACTTCACGTACTTGCGCGTGAATGCCCGCACCTCGCCAAAGAAGGAAGACGTCGAAGTCTGTTTTCGACCCCGGCGCCGGCCGTTCGATTGTCGGCCGCAACTTCCTTCGCAACCTCGACCACACTATCGAGAAACGGGAGGGAAAAGTCTCAGGCGTTGGAGGAGGCATTTTGAAGCTTAAGGAATGGGCGACCTTCAGCCTCTATCTTCCTGGTATCGAAAACGGGAAGAAAACATTGTTCAAGTTCACCCGAGGCGCCTGGGTAATTGACAAGCTTCTTCCTAACCTCCTCCTCGGAAACGACTTCATGGATCCTTACCGCGCCAACATCGACTACGACACTAAGATCGTACATCTGCGCGCCATCGACTTTGCCGTACCTTTCTCCATTCGAGTACATTCGGTGCCCTGCGTTCGGCGCGTGAAGACAACGCGTGCCATTACACTACTCCCGGAACCAGGAGGCGATGATTCCCGTCAACTACAAACCGCTTCCCAAAGGGCGTTCGTTTCTTTTCAACGCGGAACACGACGCAGCATTTCACGCAGTCATTACGGCAAAAACCCCCAAGGTGGTAGCCGTCAAGAACACTTCCCGCGGAACAATTACGATCCCGAAGAGATACCCCGTTGGAAAGATTGACGAGAACCACGACAGTGGGTTCCTGGCTTGTTCCTGGAATACAGCTTTTAAGACGATGGCAGTGGGCGCGACATTGATGTCAATGGCGAAACCTACTACAATTGGCGATATCGAGCCGGCCAACTTCGCCCTGCAAAATACCAACTCCCTGCCAGTCAGCGCCGAATTTGACTTCGACAAGCGCACCGCCGCCGTAGCCGAACATGACCTCGGCCTGCGCGCGCCTGATGCTCCCACGGTGGAAAACTATAACGGCACTTCGTCAACGCCGGTGAGCGACTATGTCTACCAACTCACCCGGGATGTGACGGTGGACCTGCCGATCAATGATCAGGCCTCTGAACAGCCTGATCTCCCCTGTCGTTCCCGAAAAACAGTCCACCCTCGGCATTCGGATGGTTGACAACCTACCCGAAATTGTTACGAAGGAGGGAGTCCATATCTTCGCAGAAAACTCGCAATTGGCCGCCCGCTTTGCTGAACTTGTGCGACGGTTCCCGAGGCTCTGGGAGGATACAGGTCTTATAAAACTGCCGCCTGAACAGCTCATGCGAGTTCCGCTCGTGGAAGGATGGCAGAACCAGCGGGTCAGCTCCCGTTCTTATCCTCTCAGCCGCCGCGATCGTCAGCTGTTGGACGAAATCTTCGACGGTCTTCATAAACAGGGAAAGATGATCTGGGCTACGCGTGCAACGCCGTTTGCGCATCCAGTCTTTGTCGTCTGGCGAACGGTCAAGGGGGTAACCAAAGGTCGAGTGGTCATCGATCTGCGCGGATTGAACCGTGTGTCAGTCCCTGACAACTACCCTCTCCCTTTGCAAGCGGAGATCATCGGCAGTCTGCGAGGAAAGCGGTACATCACAGCGATCGACGCCACAGCGTTCTTCTATCAATTTGGCCTCCATCCACCGCATCGAGATCGCTTTACGTTGATCAGCCCTCGCGGACTCGAACAGCCAACAGTGTGCCTCATGGGATACCGAAACTCGCCTGCCCACGTTCAACGAATTATGGACCAGCTCCTTAAGCCGCATGCGGAGTACGCCCGTGCCTTTATCGACGACATCGTTATCTTTTCGAACGATGCCGAAGACCACCTGAAGCACCTCGAACGCATCTTTCGGTTATTCCACGACAAGAACGTCGCCATCGCGCCCACCAAATCCTTCATCGGCTACCCCAGCGTGGAACTGCTCGGCTTTCGCGTGGACAGTTTGGGTCTGACCACCACCGCTCAACGTGTGGAAGCATTTCGCAATTTAGCTTTTCCCAAGACTTTGAAAGCTCTGGAACAGTGGATTGGCGCCACTGGCTTCCTTCGGCACCTGATTCCGTATTACGCCCAACTGTTGGAGCCACTTCAGAAACGCAAAACGGCTTTGCTGGCGCAGGGCCGCGAAAATGGTCAACTGGTTTCCGGCAATCAGGGAAAGAGAGCCAACTACTGTGCGAAGACGACATTCGAGCCCTCGGAAGCAGAACGTCTGTCTTTCGACTCAATCCAGAAGGTTATCTGCGCGGAGAACCCATCGATCTTGTACCATTTCGACCCCGACAAGCCGCTCTTCTTGCAAGTCGACGGCTGTTTGGAACGCGGCTGCGGCGTCATGGTCTTCCACGTACAAGATGGCTACGAATGGAAACCGGGATCCGTCATTCCATCCAAGCAAGTTCAACCGGTGATGTTTCTTAGCCGATGCCTGACAAAAGCCGAACTGCGATACGGTCCATCCGAACAGGAGGTTGCATGTCTGGTTTGGGCAGTCAAGAAACTTCGAACAATGATCCATTCGTCGCGCCATCCTGTCAATGTCCTGACCGATCATTCTTCGACACGCGGTATTGTGGAACAAACCCGTCTCGACACTTCGTCAACCGACCGCTCGAATCGACGGCTGATTACCGCATCAGTCTATCTCTCGGAATACGATCTCAAGGTCTTCCACTTGCCAGGAAGATTGAACTTCGTTCCCGACGCATTGAGCAGGCTTACCGCCGTGCAGGATAAACCGGAACGGGAAGAAGGCGAAGTCATTCTCGACAACGTCATGTTCGCCTGGGCAGAGGCGCAAATGGATGATTCCTTGAAAAACGAGTTTATCGCCGCTTACCACGAAGACTCGAAATACAGCGCCATCATCAAGGACTTGATCAGCGGCGAACCCGCTGAGGGCAGCGGAGAATTTTTTCGCCCCGGCCTGCCATTCGTGTTGACGGGGGGACTTCTCTACAATATTCGCCCAGACGGCTTGCGATCCATTTGCATTCCGCACAAGATGGTCAAAACAGTGCTGAGCATGGTCCACGACCAGAAGCATCATTTCGGTGTTGACCGTATGCTTTACGATCTTCGTGGTGTCTCAATGGTGAACCAAGAACTCGCCAAGGTCACGAAAGTTTGCCCAAGCACTGCCCCGCAGTGCAACCGTTGTAAGCACAGATCGACAGCTCCCATCGGCACTCTACACGCTCATTCGACCTGCAGACACTCTCTCGATGCGAGTCATCGGCATTGATGATCATTGTCGGCTCTCACGCGCGCTCTGAGGCTCACGTGCACTATAGCACGTCAGTTTCGATAGCTTACTGACAGTGTCTTGCAAGTCGAGCAAGCGAACACTTCTGATCCCCGGCCACACAACGTACACGGCACAACAATGGGGACAAGTCCTGATGCGACAATTGTTTCTTTCCGACTGGGGAGTTCCATCTGCCATCATTTCTGACCGGGATCGCAAATTTACGTCAGAATTCTGGCAGGCCATGTGGGAGTCGCTGGGAACGAAGCTTCTGATGACGGCGGCGTACCACCCGCAATCCGACGGTCTGGCTGAGCGAAAAAACCAGACAGTCGAAATTGCAATGCGGTTCTTTGTCTTCGAACGACCAGAGGCGAATTGGACCGACCTGATCACCCCACTGCAATGGAATCTCAACAGCAGTTACTCCGCACCAATTCAATCGTCGCCGCACGAGCAGCTCTTCGGATTCAAGTTGCCGGGACCTTTTGAGGCTTTGGCTATACCACCATCGGTGGAAAGCGACATCCCATCTATGCGAGAATCGCTTCGGGAGGATGCCCGTCTAGCGATGGACTTTGCAGCCGCCCGCGCGAAAAGGCGGTACGATGCAAACCGTCGCGACATCGAGTTCAGGGAAGGCGATAAGGTTTATCTGCGCCTGCACAAGGGTTATCACCTACCTGGAAACCCACCTCGGAAACTTTCGCAACAACGCACAGGACCGTTCGAAGTTGTACGCCGCGTCGGCCGATTGGCATACGAATTGAAGTTTCCCGAGAACATGGGCATCCACCCGGTTATCTCCATTGCGCATCTGTCGCCAACGCCACCCGGCAACGATCCGTTTGACCGACACCCCGTGCCACCCGGGCCAGTGGAAGACTCGCAAGCTTCCACCGATTCCGCTCCCGGAGAGGACTACGAGGTCGAAGTCATTTTGCGCCATCGCGTGACACGGCGCAAATACGAATATCTTATTAAATGGAAAGGATGGGGACACGAGCACAACGTCTGGAAGACAGAGTACGAATTGCGACACACGCCTCGCCTTCTGAAGGAATACTGGCAACGGCAAGGAGGCCAACCGGCACTACCCGGCGACGACGCCACCGAGCCGCGGCGTAAGCGTGGCCGCCCGCGAAAGAACGTCGCTCCAGCGGAAGAAGCTCCCGCCGCAAACAGGGAGCCCGAGGTGCCTCCGAAAGATGGTAGACGGCGTAGCCGGCGGTTGGTGCCGACCGGGACGATGCCGACACCCGCCTCGGAGGAGGCGACGCCCGCATCTACAACAGCGGCACCACAATGAGTAAGTGAATCGTCAATTGGACGAACGAAGGAATTCCACGGTGGATGTACAGGGCATTGAGGGCAATGCGTTTTTTCTCCTGTGGGGGGGATTTGATGCAAGAATCCCCATTGTGTGATGAAGTTACTTAGAGATAGTCCGTGCCAGGCCGCCCCACTTTGGTCCTCTGCAAATAGTCTGTGAGGCGCCTTGCACCTTTAAAAAAGACAACTCTTTCTTCGACCTTTTTTCTACTATTTGCAATCGATGCAGTGTCCCGTATCACCAAGGAACTCAATACGTCCTTTCCATCCCGATTTTCTGACCTAAACTACAATCATCTCCTGATACTGTTTATAATTCCATTGCAGTCAAGGTGGCTTCTTCTTCCGCCTTTAACAATTACATCGTTGACTCCGCTATGGGGCCTACCTGCAGCCGGCAAGTTCCTCCAGGCTCCTTTGGCGTGCCCTCGCGCAGCGGGCACGGTCACTCCTGTCATTACAAATTTCTCCACCGTACCCCGCCATATATTATAAGTTCTTTACAGCCTAAACTCCAACAATAACCACTGAGATAGGCCTTGTAGCTCAATTGGTAGTAGCGTTCGACTCCAGATCGAAAGGTTATCCGTTCAAGTCGGGTCAGGGTCAAAGAGTTTCTTTTTCAAACGAGTTGCTCCATTTTTGAACTTCGGGTTTTCCTGATGCCTCTGCTAGAGCCTGAGATAATACCTAATGTTGGGATTAGTATCCTTTTTTTTTTTTAATACAACCATGATACTGAACCTAAGTACAAAACAGTGCGTGAAGTAATTACGCCCAGATATATATCTGGACGGGTTGCTGGAAGAGGCCAAATATGACCTCTTGGCGGTGCAAGAACCGTGGATCAACAAGGCGACAAAATCCACATAACGTATATTATCAACGAATGACCCATATCAACGAATGACCCACTTTCCACGCGACGCGACACTTTTGCACCCAACATCAATTTCCTCAACCATCTAAGATGCCACCTACGTTCAAAGAAGACCGGATGGTCTTGGCACTTCAAGCTCTTAAAAACGACAAGAATCTGACCGAACGAACCGCGGCTAAGACATATGGCGTCGACCGTAGAACCTTGGGCCGTTATCACGGTCAGGATCACCGTGGTAGGGGCAAGCTGGTATATTGCGTGGTTGCACGAGGAACCGAATGTGGGAGGCGAGGCGCACTCAGGGAAAACCCTGTGGCTGCGCACAGACCAGCGCAGAGCTACGTACAGCCCACCTCGGGGTTCAGCCGTGCAACCCTAACCCTACAAGGAACGGGCTGTGCCCGTGACAGCCGTCGTCGCACCGGCAAGCCTGCACGACGCGATATACCAGCCAACTTACGGAAGCTGACAGATCTGGAAGAGCTTACAATAGTTCAATACATCCTTGAACTAGATGCGCGTGCATTTCCACCTAGACTGTGTGGTGTGGAAGATATGGCCAACCATCTACTACGTACGCGTGGCGCGCCCCCTGTCGGCAAGCTCTGGGCACATCGGTTTGTTAAACGCCAGCCACGGCTTAGTACACGTCGTACACGTAGATACGACTACCAGAGGGCTAAGTGTGAGGATCCGAAGGTCATTGGCGAGTGGTTTGCACTTGTACAGAATACCAGGGCCAAATATGGGATTGTAGATGACGATGTCTACAACTTTGACGAGACTGGGTTCATGATGGGCATGATCTTCCCAGGTATGGTAGTTACGACCTCAGATGGCCGTGGCAAGGCAAATCTGGCCCAGCCTGGTAATCGCGAATGGGCGACTGTGATCCAGGGGGTCAACGCCCTTGGCTGGGCCATCCCTCCATTCATCATCCTGGCCGCGCAATACCACCTCGCCAACTGGTACCGCGAGTGCAATCTACCACTCGACTGGCGCATCGCAACTACCGACAATGGCTGGACTACCAATGCAGTTGGCCTTGACTGGATCAAGCACTTTGACTACCATACGGCGCCCCGGACAAAGGGTATATACCGGTTGTTGATCCTCGACGGCCACGAAAGCCACCACTCCACCGAGTTCGAGCTCTACTGCCGGGACAACAAGATCATCACACTCTGCATGCCCCCGCACTCTTCCCACAAGTGCCAGCCACTTGATGTTGGCTGCTTCGGGCCACTGAAGCAGGCCTACGGTCGCTATGTTGAGGAGCTCATGCGGGCACATATCAACCACATCAGCAAGCTCGAGTTCCTTTGCGCCTTTCGCGAAGCCTTCTTTGCTTCCATGACAGAGAAGAATATCCAGGGTGGGTTTGCAGGGGCCGGCATCGTACCATTCGATCCAGAGAGGGTGCTTTCTAAGTTGGATGTCAAGCTTCATACACCAACACCCCCAAACTCCCGGCCTGGCACTGCACAACCTTGGGTCTCTAAGACCCCACATAACCCCCAAGAAGCCAGCTCGCAGTCAAACCTTATCAAGACTCACATCGCTAGCCATCAAAACAGCTCCCCAGCTTCAATGTTGGCTGCTGTTGACCAGCTTACCAAAGGTACAACGGCTGTAATGCACCAGGTGGCTCTCCTTCAGTCAGAGGTCTCTTCGCTCCGCAAGGCCAACGAGGCACTGAGCAAGCGACGGAGGGCCAAAAAAACACGTGTGCAGCTTGGAGGGTCACTTACTGTACAGGATGCACAGGATCTACTAGACCAGAGGGCTGTAGGTAAGGGGGGAGTGCAGGAAACGCAGCCGGATGGTAGTGGTACAGGGGGGGCTCGTACGAACGTTCGGTGCTGTAGTAGATGCCGCAAGCCTGGCCATAATGCCCGCACTTGCCAGGAGGGTGCAGAAGCCACTGATACAGCTGTTTCTGATGTAATTGTAGTTATTTCCTAGTGTTGTTGTAATATTTCCAGGGATAGTTAATGTAGTGCTGTGGGGGCTGGGTCATTCGTTGATATGGGTCATCCGTTGATAATATACGTTACTGCCCCCGGAGCAGCAGATACCACCTGGTACATAAGCTCGAGGGGCGGGCGGCAATATATGTAAGCAAAAGATTTGAAATCAGGCAGTGGGACTCCGAAGCCACGGAGAACTGGTGCCGCGTGTGGTTCCCAGAGGCGGACCTCGGAAGGGAAAGCCGCGGATTCGAGCTTTGGTCCGTATACAACTCCCCCGGCGGCGAAAACGTACCGAGAACCCTCCAAGGGCGGCCAAGTCCAAGCCACTCGGTGGTTCTGGCAGGAGACTTCAACCTAAAGAACCCACTGTGGGATGGGTTTGGACGCTACGACAGGAAATCTGAAGACCTATTGCGGCTGGGTTCCTTGTGGGACCTCGCCATCAGGATTCCAAGGGGAGCGACAACGCGAGCTCCCCAGGGGCGGCAGCAAGGCCGCCCGTCAACCATCGACCACTTCTGGACTTCGGAAAACCTCCAAACAGTATACTACGGGGAAGAATGTCGTGGAAAGTCAGACCACTACCCACAAGTGCTCGAGGTCGGGGAAGGGCATGGGCCGAGGCCAACTCAACCGGATGGCTGGGCCTGGAAGAAGATGGACAGGGAGAGTGTGAAGGCTGAATCAGCGTTGCTATGTAAGGTCATGGGGCTCGCGGACCCGGGACTGGACGGACTACCGGCCAGAACCCGGACAGTCGAGGGTCTTGACAAAGCTTTCGATAGCCTGGTCGAGTGGCTCACCTGGGTCGCGAGGCAAAGCACTCCACGGAAGAACGCAAGCTGCGGCTACAGCTCTCCCTGGTGGACTGTGGAGGTGTAGCAGGCCGCCCGGGAGGCTAGGAGGGCCGAGAGACTGGCGAAGGAAACTCGGGCAGAGTACTGCTGGGAGGAGCTTAGCGAAAGGCTCAAGGACCTTGCTAGAACAACGCGCGAAGCACGGACGAGGGCTTGGAGGAACAGCCTACAGGAAGCAAGCGAGGCAAAGAAGCCCGATCAGATGTGGAGGTTGGAAAGATGGGCTAGGCTGCGGAGCTTTTTGCCGCCAGAACCACCGAGGCTGCCGGAATTTAAGGACTCTTCCGGACAGGTAACGGCCGAAACGCACGACCAGAAGGCCAGCGCGCTGGCCGAGAGGTTCTTCCCGGACCCACCGGCCAACCTGACGGACGTGGAAGACCAAGCCTTTTTGGGCAGCTGGAACCCGAGCTTCGACGTCGTATAGGCAGTGACGCCGACCGAGATCACGGAAGCAATAGGAAGAGCAAGCCCCTGGAAGGCGCCAGGAGAGGATCTGCTCCCGATGGGTCTTCTGAAGGCATGTGGAATGCCACTGGCTGAAGTGCTCGCCGTATTGGCGACGAGGTGCCTGGAACTAGGATGGTTTCCCGACCGGTTCAAAAAGGCGAAAACCATAGTACTGCCGAAGCCAGGGAAGGCGCCGCCAGTGTATCAGACCCCGGGAGGGTACAGGCCCATTGCGCTACTGCCAACCCTAGGGAAGGTAATAGAGTCAGTGGTCGCCAGGAAGGTCACTCAAGCTGCTGAAGTCAACGGCCTTCTACCAGACGAACAAATGGGGAACAGGGCACACCGCTCCACGGAGATGGCTGTTCGGCTAGTAGTAATCCAGGTCCAGGAGACATGGAGACAGAAGGCCGCGGCATCCCTATTGCAACTGGACATTTCAGGAGCCTTCGACACGGTTAACCACACGCGACTACTGGCAACACTGCGAGAAATGGGCTACCCGAGGTGGCTTGTTCTGTGGACAAAAGACTGGTTGACGGGCCGAGAGGCCACCCTCCTCTTTGACGGCAAGACGGCGGCACCGACGGCGATTCGGGCAGGGGTCCCCCAAGGCTCACCGCTTTCCCCTGTTTTCTTCATCCTCTATATTTCCTCATTATACAGGCAGCTAAAAGACGAGCACCCTCACTTGGCTATAGCGGGGTTTGCGGATGACACCAACCTCCTGGTATTTGGTCGAAACCCCGAGGCCAATGTCCGGCAACTAGAGGCGGCGTGGGAAACGTGTATACGATGGGCGGACAGCCGGGGGATGAAGTTCGCCCCGGAAAAGAGCGAACTCATCCATTTCAACAAAGGGCGACGGCAGTGGACCGAACAGGTAAATCCTTGCCAACCCAGGGGGAGGCACTAGCCCCGTTAAACCAGAAGGGTCTGCCAGGTTCCTGGGAGTCTGGTTGGACTGGAAACTCAACTGGAAGGCTCACCTGGTGGCGGTGGAGAAGAAGCTGAGGACCCAGAGCTATGCCCTGTCGAGGATCGTGGCAAAGACGTGGGGAATGGGGCTAGCCAAAGCGCGAGAAGTGTACACAAAGTGCATCCGGTCGGCGCTGGCCTATGGCGCATCATCGTTCACATCCCCACGGATGTGGGAGGCGAGCCGGCAAAGAAAGGCATCACTAAGGCCCTCGGGAAGGCCCAGAACAGAGCTTGCGGATTGTGGCGGGAGCCTTTAAGTCTACCCCCATCCGTAAACCTCGAGACAGAGACATGGGTACCACCATTGGACTTGTACCTTAACAAACGGCTTGCAGATTTCGAAAACCGACTCCAACGACCCGATCTGGACGACGGTCAAGGCGGCAAGAAGACGGCGGCGAGCGTTGTCCTCACCGCCTACTGCAACATACAGCAGAGACTTAGCTTCGAGGAGGGGCAACAGGGGCCGACCGCGAACCTTGGGACCTCAAGGGCCTACGGCGGTGGAGAGAGCCGCAGGCACGGTCATGCGCTGGACGGGGGGAATCGTTGATACGAACAGGGTAGTAGAAGAGGCTTGGAAAGCGAGGTGGTTAAAGGAACGGGACGGCAGGGCAATCACCAGGCCGGTGGACTACTTTGACCATCAGCAGGAGACGCTATTCCGGAACGAAACCCTAAGGAGGCACGACGGACTCAGCAAGGCGAAAAGCTCACTCCTGATTCAAATCCGGACGGGAGCAATAAGCTTAAGGGACTTCTTGTTTACACAGGGAGTCCCAAAGGATTCTGACTCCTGCCTGCGAGTGTGGCGAGGGACGAGAGACTGCCGAACACCTGGTAGTGTGGTGTTTGGCCCCACCGTTGACTCGAAGATGGGAGAGAACTGGAATTCGGACACGACGGGACTTTTACTCTGTTCTACACGGCATCAATCCCACGACTGCACGGCTCGCGAGGAGAGTCCTCGGCTGGCTGATGGACTCGGGGAAGCTGCCGATGTACAACTTAGCCAGGAGGCTCGAGATGGAAGCGGCGGCCTGAAGCGCCCCCGTTCGGAGGCCAGGAGGCCTCCTCTCTTTGTATACGTAGACTCACCAGAACGCATCGTTCCTTGATTGTTGGTATGGGCTTTTCACCCGGCCCGGGAGGGCACGGTTTTCCTGTACACTAAATAGCTGAGGGTCCGGCACGCCCTAGGGCATAACTAGCGGAGTATGAATAATAATATAAAGGTGCCAGACACTCATTCTTTGGATATCCAATCAGAATCTACTATCTCAACAACACTCCAACGACAACAGCCTGGTAGTATACCATGACCTACATTCAACATGCCTTTTTGCGTCGACACAGATCCCCGTACAAAGAACACAAACCTCCGGCAGGCATAAGATCTCCCATCATTGCAAATGAAGGTCGGTGTTCGCTTCGTTCAATGATGAACCGCATGATGGTAGTACAGCGCCTGCGTTGTAAGTTGTTTATTTAAGGGGCATGATACCGGTTGACTCGTTGACTCTCGACAACTTCAAGGTGGAGGAGGAATTTTCACTTTCAGCACTCCAACTATGCCATGTGGACCTCAACGAGGAAACGGGGGCCAAAAAAACTCAAGTTACCTAAATTGCTGGCCGTAGGAAGTCAATGTCGGTTCCCAGGGCGCGTGGTCGCCGTATTATCTAGATTATTCGCGAAAGGCAAATTGGGGTTATTGGCAGGACGAGGCGGGAGAGGGCGCGGAGAGGAAGAACGAAGAACGGTAAGAGAAATGAAGTAGAAAAAGGGGGCTGGAGAGAAAGTCGAAAAAACCTGAGACCGTTTTTCTGAATTCGGGTGCGAGCCCGGTGCGATATTCGACTGGAAAGGGGCTGCGCATTAATTATCTCCAATCTGATAACGGGATGCAACGAACTAGAAATTCCTTCCCACTTGATCACATAATAGCGCCATTCCCTCGGCCGATGAGCAATGGCTGCGGTGGGGTTATTTTTGGTTGACCGTTGCATGCCATCCGAGAGACCATGATAACATAAAAGACTTGATACCTCCCACGCCCAACACGACGTCGAGAGAATCCTTCAAGGCTCACTTGCGCTGCTTACCGATAGAAGGTTGGGCTGTGTTGGTTGTAGTTGGTCTTGACGTTCCCATTGCACGGCTCAGAAGACCTTGTCAAGGAGTGCGGGAATGCATGTGCTGATTCGTAAATGAAATTACCCATCCCATCCCGCAGGCCTTGGTGCTGATACGGCACTTAAGGATGCAGCTGTATATTAACTGTCGGCTCGTTTGGGCAGCCGAAACTTCGAGACGAAGTGCCACGCCCGGTTATGAGACCCAACTGCCGAGCTTCTCTTCAGGCTGAATGAGAAGCGAACCCGACGCCGCGGTCCCTCGTTATAGCTTCCAAGAGGGTTGAAATAAGAAACCCAGGAACCCGGAATAAGAACAACAAGCTGTTTTTTGTTTCAGAAGGCATTCCAACGCCTCGCTCAACACACAAGTTCCACGCCACGTCTAAGCCATTGCCCTGGCCTCCCAACGTACATACAAAAGTAGTTTCCTAGCTAGGAAGGTGAGCAACATACCTCCCTCGCAACCAGAACCTGACAGCTTGGCACGCGAGTCCGATTGCTGTCAAGCTGCGGGATGCCTGTCACACGGGGCAAAATCCGGACCTGTCCGATCACTGCTGGCTGCATTGCTTCCCACGCCGCTTTCGACCAGGACCCCCATGCCCAAATGCACCTACCACTTTCTGTTCCTGTCAGTGTAACGACACCATTGGTCTCACCTCGCCCTTGCGCTCCTAAACCGGTTGCTATGACCGCATCGTCACACCTGAGTGGAACAGTTCTGCCTTGACGAATACCGCATACTAATGACGCATGTTCGCTTCTGCAAGGGAGACATTTTTCTTATACGAGGTGAGTTGCGGTTCGGATCCGACGATAGCACGCCACGGCCTGGCATTTTTGTCCTCTAAGCTCCCGCCGTTCCATGGCAGGTGTATATTTTCCGAACGCAACCGCATGGCGACGGCCCGAGAACTTTCATAATACAACCTTACACTTCTACACAGCCAGGCTGACATGCACACCGACACCCTGCTGCCCCTCTTCCATCCGGCCGTCCGACTCTGCATTTTCATGGACGGCGGCAAAGCCGGGTATGCGCTGGGGCATCCGCGAACCGCATCACGGACTGGTCCAAGCACGCAAACACCCAATGGCCCGAACCAAGCCCATCTCGGTAGGTGAGAAGGGGCCTGGGGGTGTAGTTCTGTCGAGTGTGCCTGTGATGGAGGTATCAGCGAGCCCTTATCCGGCCATCACAAGCATGACCTTCCTTGTTGTTCTTCGAGGTATCACCAGTGGTGCAGAGCGGCATGTGCCCCCTAAGGGGAAGGTAGAGATAACCACCATGAGACAGTGCTTCGACCGATAGAGATAAATAGGGGGTTCTTCCGTCGTCGAGGTGTTCAAAGTCGCCCTCATCCTCCAGACACTCCAGTACAGACCAGCTCCCTTTGAAAACACCAACAGTCAAACCCACCATGCAGCTCCTCACTTTGGCCACGCTTCTTCCTCTTGCCCTCGCGGCACCGGTGATTCAGCCCCGGGGCGTTCAGCTCATCCCGGGAAACTACATTGTCAAACTCAAGGCGGGTGCCTCTGAAAGCACTCTTCAGGATGCCATCCGGCATGTCAAGACCGGCAGCACCAAGCACATCTACCGTGCCGGCCGGTTCAAGGGCTTTGCGGCCCAGCTGAGCCCGCAGGTGCTTGACACCGTCAGCAAGCTGTCCGAGGTATGCCTTGCTCACTGTGATGTGGTGGTGGCTTCCCATGGTTAACACATCGTAGGTCGAGTACGTTGAGCAAGACGCCATCATCACTACGCAGGAGTCTGTCACTCAGACCGACAACGTCCCCTGGGGCCTGGCACGCATCTCGCACCGCGCCACGGGCGCCACCTCGTATGTCTACGACGAGAGCGCTGGCGAGGGCACCTGCTCGTACATCATCGACACGGGCATCTACGTGGCCCACACCGTATGTCCGCCTTGTTATTCCCCTCTTTTCTTTTCCCACCTCGTTCCTTCTTCACCTTCTCGTCCTCGTCCTCCTCCTCTCCTCCTTCTCGTCTTCTTGGTGGCCGCGAAGCATGGCACTAACACCAAACAGCAATTCGAAGGTCGCGCCACCTGGCTCGCCAACTTCATCGACTCCT
>NT_165981.1:182471-327588 GCF_000143365.1 Chaetomium globosum CBS 148.51
CTAATCTCCCCCCCCCCCCCCCCCCCCACCACAGCGGCGCCGGGGCACGGCACGCACGTCGCGGGCACCGTCGGCGGCGTGACCTACGGGGTGGCCAAAAAGACCAAGCTGTTCGCGGTCAAGGTGCTCGACGCCAACGGCTCGGGCACCATCTCGTCGGTGCTGGCGGGCATCGACTTTGTGGCCTCGGACGCGGCGGCCCGCTCCGCCGCGGGGGAGTGCCCCAACGGCAGCGTCGCCAACATGAGTCTGGGCGGGGGCAAGTCGACGGCCATCAACAGCGCGGCGGCCGCGGCGGTGAGTTCGGGGGTGTTCTTTGCGGTGGCGGCGGGCAACAGTAATGATGATGCCAAGTATTATTCGCCGGCGAGCGAGCCGACTGTGTGCACGGTGGGTGCGACGGATGTGGCGGATGCGAGGGCGTACTTTTCCAACTATGGTGCCGGGGTGGATGTGTTTGCGCCCGGTGTGGATGTGCTGAGCAGCTGGATTGGGGGTGTCGATGAGACGGTGAGTTTCAATTCCCGGGTACCCTCAATGGCGGGTTGGGAGGTGGGAAACTTAGCGACTGACGCGGAAACAGAACACCATCTCGGGCACCTCGATGGCCAGCCCCCATGTTGCTGGCCTCGGCGCCTACCTGCTCGGCCTGCTCGGCCCCAAGACGCCTGCTGAGCTGTGCCAGCACCTCAAGGACACTGCCACCGTCGGTTCCATCACTGGCCTCCCTAGCGGCACCGTCAATGCCCTTGTCTACAACGGCAACGCTGAGGAATAGGCTGACTCTTGTGGTCGCTGTTGGGGATGAATCTGGCTGTGAAGGTCTGAGTGTGTGCTACTGTTGTCAGACTTCGGGGATTGGATACCCCGGTTCTCAGTTTAGTCTCTCTTGCTGTCTTTTCTTTAGACCGATGTGCGGATAAACTACCTCTACTTGCCCTCGGGTAGATCTGAATGCTATTTGTTTTGACCCCCCCCCCCCCCCCCCCCTTCAATTACTTTCACGGGAAAACAATAAATCACGAGCCCTATCACCCATCCGAATAAATTCTGAATTGGCAGTGCTGTAATGGTAACCTTGTTAAGGTGAGACCAAAAAGGTGAAGATTAAAGAATGCTGGATCAAGAATTTAAGCAACCAACCTCTTAAGTTGCTGGGAAATTTTCAAAGTCAACAAATGCTCGTTGTGGTACTTGTTTTAAAGACAAAAGCAGCGGTATTATAATGAATGGGTGTTACAAGGAAGAGAATGAAGGTGTCGTGATACTCAACTACAATGGGGAGAGAATTTGAACAACATACCGTGGGAAATATCATGGGTTCTCACAGTATATACTGTGGCAGAGGGTTTATTCGCGTTGGCAGAATGATCAGATTACATTCTCGCGGTCGCGTCAGTTCATGTCGAGTCTTTTTATGACTCTGAGCACAAGCGTGTTTGTTTCTCTTCTTTAAGGTTGTCTGGTGTGGTTCCGAGACGCGTCGTTGTAGTGTTATGAAATTATCGGGACTGTGACTACCTCAGTCAAAGACTGTAGTGGTATAAGCCCATCTGGCCCTGGTATCTCCCGTGATCTTTTTTAATTTTCATCTTGAATAGGTAGTTTTGGTTGTGATAAGTCCGAAGGTAGACGCGATCTCGCGTTCTTTTCGCGTTAGGGTTATGGGGATAGCCCCTTTTTGCTGTTACAGTGCGGGTTGTGAGTGTTGACTTGTGATAATAGCTTACCCTGCTGCCATCCCAAATGTTGACTTTCTTTGCGTCCCTTCCTGCCACTGCTTGTTTCCCACTTTCCTTTCAGCTCTCCGATTTCCCAGACTTACTTCTTCTTTTTCCCGCCTTCCCACCACTTCTTCCAACTCTCCTCTCTCGACCGCCACCACTCCTCCCACCACAAAGTTGTTGGGACCACGCCACCCTCGCTCTCTCCCTCTCTCTGTCTGCCTCTCGCTCTCTGTCGCCCTCTCTCTCTTCTGCTTGCCCTCGCTCTTTTTAGAGCCAAAAAAAAAAAAAAAAAAAAAAAAAAACACACCAAAATCCTGGAGAAGACCAGGATGAAGAAGACCTCGGGCGCAATCCCGGGGCCCGTCGACGATGAGCCGACGGCACCACCGACTCCCGCGGCTTCCGCCGCCCCCTCGACGCCCTCGGGGCTGTCAGGCCTCCACCCGGGCGATGCCCGGCACATGATTGCCGCCATCCGGCGGTCAAGCGGCCGTTCCAGCGGCAGCCAGGCAAGTCTTCCTGTTTGCGTTTGCGTTTTTGGCCTTTTGGCCTCGATGGATGTTTGTACACACCTTGGCCGTGACCTTAGTGGGTCTGGAGGGTCTTGATTTTGACGGCGGTGACCCCTGGGGGTTGTTGTGGTGCTGGTTTCAACA
Organism: Chaetomium globosum CBS 148.51; assembly: GCF_000143365.1. NCBI lineage: Eukaryota > Fungi > Ascomycota > Sordariomycetes > Sordariales > Chaetomiaceae > Chaetomium > Chaetomium globosum. Next base: position 184,855 of record NT_165981.1, read on the forward strand.
GTGTCTGTTCGACGCCTCATGGTACTACAAGAAGGGCGATAGGCGTGCCCATAGTTCCTGGAGTTGTGACGGCCTCAAGCCCGGGGCTCTTTGGTGGTTGATATAGCTCTTGATGGTTACGACAACCTTTGGTACTCTGGGCAACCTCTGGTGGCTGACACGAGACTTGGTTGTTGTAATCACCCTTGGCTCTGGTTATTGACGACTTGTCGTGATAGCCCTGAGGGGCCCTAGGGCGGCCTTTTGGCGTTTTAATGAACTCTCTGGTAGTGCGAAAAAAAACGCTGAAACAAGTGCTTAACGAAGAACTAGAGGGAGTTCCAGCTCCCCAAGCGCACCCTCAACCTTCCCCCCTCGCCGGCAGAAGCGAGCGCGCCCACCGAGAATCGTGGGGGCAGCACCCCTGGTCGGAATGCCGGTCAAAATGCGATGGAAAGGGGTGGGCGTGTCGGCCCAAAGAGGCAACGCCGACAACGAGGAAAGAGGAGGAGGACAACGGCCCGGCCGGTGGACCGGTGTTCCCGGAGGTGCAGCGGTTGCTGTACCGGGCAACCGACTTTTTGTCGTCCCCCGTTACGCCCTCCCGCCTGCCCGCCCAAGGGCGCCAGCACCAGGCCTCTGGTGCGCGAGACGAGACCCCGGCCGCGACCAGCAGCCCCATGCCGACCCCACCCCCCGGCTCCCACCCCCCCGCGCCCCGACCATCTGCGCCCTCCCCCGCCGCCCGCCTGCTCAAGATCGTGATCAAGGGTCACCGCGCGGGCCCCGCCGCCACTGACCGGCCCGCGGCGGCCGAGAACCAGCCTCCGCCGGGGAGGAAGACCGTGCCCTCGGGCGACGGAGAGGCAGTTGCGGCTGCTGGTGAGGAGCGGGCTGCGACAGCCCAAGGGCCGAAGAGGCCGACGAAGATCAAGGTCGTCAGCCGGCCCTGGTCGTCGCTCGCTCCTCACAGAGCCGGCAACGGCAACTCTGGTGGGGGAGACGAGGAGGTGGTGGAGGAGGCGGACAAGCCGGCCCCCTCGCACGGCGAGCCCGGCGGTGCTTCGGTCGCTGCCCGGACCGGGGCAGCAAAGGTCGGTAGGCCCCGTGGCAAGAAGGGTGCTTCCGCGTTGGCCCCCCCGCTTTTTGGTGCCCCCCAGCACCAGAACCAGACTCTTGGCCTCGGTGAGCCCGGTGCTGCCGCGGGCAACACCAACGCCCCGGCGCCAAAGCCGAAGAGAAAGCCGCGCGCCAAGAAGGACGCCCCCCCGCCCGCCGGTCCGCCGGCCACCTCCCAACCCCTCGCCGCTTCGTCAGGCCCCTGTGGCGAAGCTCCCAAGCCCCGCGGCCGGAAACCCCGCGCCAAAAAGGCCAGCGCAGCCGGCGCTGGCCCCTCGACAAGCGCCCCCGGGCAGCCCAACACTAACTGCGGCCGTGATGAGGCCAGCTTCCCCCCGCCCGCCGCCCCGAGCCGCGCCGCAGAGCAGGCCCAGGAAGCCCAAGGCCGACGAAGCCCATCTCAATGTTTTGGGCGGGCTTGTGGGCGGTGCTTTGGTGCAGCCCAACCAGGGCAACAATGGCCCCTCGCAAGGGTTGTCAGACCAGTCCAGCCTGGACCACCGCCTCGCCGACCCCGATGCCGATAACCTCCCCGGCGAACTCCCAGAGGGCCCCCACCAGGCAGACCCCGGCCCCGAGCAGCTTGATGCCGCTCCTATCGACTCCGCACTCGATGCCCCCGTCCCCTACATCCCCCTGGACCCGATTGTAAGCCTCTTCCCGACCGTCCCTGTGTGCTTCGACGTCAATTCCCTCATCGCCCGCATCTGGTACCCCTACAACTCCCAGGGCGAGATCGACCCCCATTGGGAGACCTGGCCTACCAGGCGAAACCTACCCCAGTAAGTGCCCAGCGAGCTGCAGTGGGCTCACTCTCATTGCGTTCCACTCCATGCCATCCTCTTACCCCTATCCTCCAACCCCTATCCTCCCACCCGCCCTCTCACACCCACCAAACTAACCCCCCTCCTCCTCACAGCCCACCCCCGGCACCGGCCCCTGCGACCCCTGCGACCTGCGCTTCGAGCCCGACAGCACGCTGCCCGAGGTGGTGCACGAGGACATCCAGGCGCTGGCGCGCGACGGCACTCTGTTTGCGCGCACCCTCGAGAGCGTCCACTGGGCGCACACCGCCCTCGACAGCTGCGGCTACGACTTCGACAGCGACCCGCTGCGCGCCCCGATCCCGCGTGCCGTGCGCGCCGCCCTTGCGGGGTATAGGCCGTTTGTGTTTCCGAGGACGGGGGCCAATCCGTTTATGGGGGCGGATGTGCCGAGGTTTGGGGCTGTTGCTGCCGTGCCGATGGGGGTTGTTTATGGTGGTGGTCAATGTCGGAATGGGATGGAGCGTGGGGATCCGGCGGACGCGAGTATGCTGGGGGATGGGGTGGTCTTGGGGTGGGTGCTGCCGCGGACGATTCGCTATGGGAGTGTGTTCTCCAGGATGGAGAATGTGTTGCTGATTCCGGCTGAGTGGAGGGAGGGGGTTGCGCCGCGGGATGAGGTGGGGATGGGGGTGGAGGGTGCCGAAAAGGTTCGTGGCGAGCCTGGTGCTGTTGCCGCTGCTGCTTCTCCCATCGAGGAGATGCCGCTTGAAGGACCAGCCTACATCGACCTATCCAATGATCTGGACGACGATCTTTATGGCAACAGCCAAGCTGGCGATATCGCCGAAGAGCGGCGGGAACTTGAGCCGGAGGAGGACGCTGCCATGGACTTCGATCACCTGACAGAGTCCGAAGCTGCCCCCCAACTGGCCACCGGCATCGAGCGAACTAATGATGCTGCCACTGGCATGGACGAGAGCCTTAACGAGGGAATGGGGCTTGAAGGACAAGCCTACGCTGAGCTTGGAGGTGAACCGGAGGACGATCTTTATGCCAACAACCAAGCCGGCGACATCACGCAAGACCAGCGAGCACCCTGGCCCGAGAATAGCACTGCCATGGATGTCGATGATACGATCTATCCAGGAGCCGTCCCCCAACCGGCTAACATCCCCGACCGAACTCGAGGCCCAGGAAACAATCTCGGTAACGACCAACCCGGCGATTTCACGAGAGGCCAGCAAGTCTTCGAGCGTAATGGCGACATTGCCAGGGGTGGTGGGCACCCTAGATACCCAAGAGCTGTTCCCCAACCGGCGATCGGCGGAGATGGCGGGAACAACAGATTTGGTTTCGGGGCGAGTGAACAGAGACAATTTGGCTGGAATGGCCCGGACGATAACGCGATGCTCGGCCAACCCATCGGCCTGACCCAAGCGGACATGGATGCTACCGTCCCGGGCAGACCCAACCTCGCTGCCCCTGGCTACGATCCCAATAACCTTTACCAGCAGCCTGCAGCATTGGACGACCACTCCATCATCTCGGGCGGTCAAGCCGCGGTTGTTGAGGGTCAGCCAACTGCCTTGAACCAGCATCCCGCGGCGTTTCACGACAACTACCCCGTCCCGAACTACCAAGCTATGGCCGCCGAGGGCTATCCCGCCAACTTGAACGAGCAAGCCGCCGCATCTCAATACGGCTTCTATAACTTTGACGGCGAAACAGCTCCCACCGAGGACCAGCCCGCCCCCTGGAACGAACAGCCCGTCGCACGAAATAACAACTTCCTCATCGAACACGGTCAAGCTGCTAGAATCGAGGGCCAGCCCGCCATCTCGAATGAGCATCCCGTCGTATTGGGCCATGACCACTTCGCCTTCAATGCCCGCATGCAAGCCGCCAATGCTGAGGCTCAGCCTCCCGTCTTGAACGAGCAACCGGCCGCATGGAACGACCATTTGGTCATCGAAAACGGCCAAGCTGCGGTCATCGCGCGTCCACCGTCCCCCTTACACTACAACCTCCTTGGCTTGATTGACCCAGCCGCTGCTGTCGAGGGTCGGTCGGGCCGTTTGAACAACGACTTCGTCATCTCAAACGATCAAACCGCGAACAATCATAGCCGCGGCTATGCAAGGCGATCCCGGCGGCATGAACTACGAATTTTTCGACCCGAACCGAGGCGCTGCCATCAGGAATCGGCCCGGCGTCATGAACTACGACTTCTTCGATTCGAACCAAGCCGCTACAATCCAGGGGCAGCCCGAGCTTGCTCAATTTGAACGAGCATCCTATTTGCTTTGGAAGGATATAACAGAAATACCTGGCCCAACTTTGAGCTGACTGACGCTGAGTGGGATGCGGAACTGGAAGTCTTCAGGCTAGCTTCAGGTTTCGAGGGAAATCAGGCCTCCAGGCATGCCCGGAGGGAGTAGTCCTTCCAAGAAGCGACTTCACTCCGCCACAGCTTGGTATCATCGGCCAGAATCATGAATAATGATCAAAAGAAACTGGAAACGAGAGGGAAAGGGGCGCCAAAAAGCTTGTGAACATGGCTCGGGGAGTGAGCCTTCTGAGAAGCGACTTCACCGAGGCAGGGTTTAAAGTCATCGACTAGAATTGATGGCGTTCAAAAAAGGGGAAGAAGACAAAAGGAAAGAGAGCGGCAGGCGAGTCGTCGAACGCGTGCGGGGGCGGGTAGGCCTTCTAAGTGACTTCACTCAGGCAAGGCTTGATGCCATCAGCCAGAAGAGTAGTGTTGAAAGGAAATGTAAACGGGGGAAAGAGAGTGACAAGAAGGTCCTCTATGTTGTTGGTGGATTCAAAATTGCGTTTGCTTTTCAAGGGCGGATAAAACTTCGGGCTAGTTAATGAATGATCGGTTGCCCTAGATGCTGTGCTCCAAGTTGCTCTGTTTGGTGGTCGTCTCGGCGGACACGCATGTGTCAACTTCGCTCCGGGTTGACGGCTTGGGGTTGGTTTCTCCTTGAACTGGCGAGACCCAAAAACCCGACAGGTCAGCCCCGGGCACTGCGTTGATGTTTGGCCAGGTAACCACCATTACCTCCCGCGGCTCTGTACAAAATATCACTCCATTCGGATCCACGCGGCGGAAGAAGCCTGGCGTGAGTGAAGCAGGTTTATCAACTCATCAGTTTGCCAGACGACGTTCAAGGAGTCGTTCACCTCAACAACCCGGGAACACCACCGGGGCCTCAGCACGCCCCCTTCTGCTGGGCGAGAGTCTGGCCACTTCTACGGGCCGTAGGTGATTAAAAAATTGATGAACCGCAAGACTGCTGGCCCGCCCACGGCGTTCTGCTCCCTGAAAACGGGGTTCAGGGTAGAATAGGTAAGGTAGGATTGGACGAGTCGGGCTAAGATGGGCCGTCCCAAAAGATGGCTCAACCGCGGCCTATCACTAATAGCTCATAATGAAAACAATAAGTGGCGGACTTTTGTAGAGCCGTCTTGGCGTCTAAGGATCGTCGTCGACTCGGTCAACCAACCTCGGTCCTTGTTGGAGCGACGAGGCTACCGACGAAGACGAAGATGTGCCACCCGGGAGGGGGGGAAGGGAGTTCAACTTCCAACCCGGAACCAAGAACAACCCGGAACAGAAAATATCGCTGGCTTTGTTAAGAAGCACGGTGAAGCACTCAGCGCACTCAACCACCGAAACTTCATAAAAATAAAAGGAACTGCCATCAAACCAAGCCAGTGCGTGGTTGCGTGTAAAGGTGACACTGCTGTGCTATGCCAGACTCAGCTCGACCGACGTCTGGGTTTGACAAAGACGGGTCCACCATGCCGCTGTCATACCGTGTGGAAGGAACCTAGTCAAGGGAAGTCGAAATGGAAATATCAAAGATGCCTTGCCAGCGAAAGCCATCCCCCGAGCCCATGCTTGCCCCAACCGTAACCAGTGCTAACCCACTTTCAGGGCTTAGGGTCCTTAAGATCGGCAGGCAAATGACCCAATCCGGGATGCCTCTTGCCGAGGTGTGGAAGGTGGAGCCGCACTGCGATCATTGCGAGATCTGGAGTGCGGAAAGAAGTGGTGAGTGCCGAAGCCAAGCCTTTCCGTCATTCTCCTTCCTCCTCGAGTTGAAGCGGTCAAATCACAAAAACGGGATGGCTCGTTGTTCGTGGTCCGAAAGTCAGTCACGACTTGGTGCGCCTGCCGCGAGAGTTAAGCCCAGTTCGGGGATTTTGGGACATTCCCCAAGCCCCTCCAGTTTCCTCGGCCCCTCCAGAAAACCTCCGACTTAACACCAATAGCCACGACCAACACCATTGAAATCATGGAAAATGGAAAAGATGCGTGACCGCCCAACGCCACAACCACACCGACAACAACTGTCAAGACACGTCGCACTGCGACCCGAGACAATCTCAACTGCCGACAGCCGGGCTCCCGAAGAGGGTCGCACAAACATTTTTCAAGGGCGAGCCGAGATTCTGCGATCAAGCAGGAGCAGCAAACAACAAGCGCCGGCTGTGTTGGCGCTGGCCATGCATTCCTTTTTTGACCACCGAATTTGCATGAGAGAGCAACTCTAAGCCACCATTGGATGTTGCAACGGTTCCTTGACCCCTGCCAAGCCTTGTTTGAGAGCCGAGAACAATGCGGGTCAGGGGTTCGAGAGGTTCGAGAGGTTCGAGAGTGCGGGAACTTCGGGCTTGCTTTCCTTCCAACAATGGACGAACACGTCTGGCTCATCCGCGCCGACGAAAATGGGCAGCTAACCAGTCAGGCGGCTGTTCCCAAGGCAAGCGCCAAAAAAGCACCTTTTCGGTCGGGTCTCGCCTCTCGACTGGGCAATGGAAAACGCCACCTCACGCTTTCGGGTTCGGCACCTTTTGCTTGCCAAGAAACCAGGGACACTCGATTCGTGTTTCACGTTTGACAGCCACACAGTCCAGAACAACACCCAACCGTGATCATCGCCATTTGTCATTTTCACACAAGTGTGTAGGGTACTTCGTAGGGTATGGGCCGAAACGGGCGACTGGCAAACCCCGACAAAAGAGGCATCCAACACCCTTTTGACGGATCTGATGTCGAGTTGGGCTCCCACATCTCATCCATCTAATCTACGCCCCGCCTCCCCGGATGATGATCAGATGAAGCACCGCTTCCGGATGAAGTGCTGGCACTGATCCTGATCGCCATCCCGCGCGGTAACCTTAAGGGCCAAGGGTGTCTGGGCAGTGCAAACTTTTCCTTGGAGCTCTCTCATCCGCCCAGCTAGCTGTTTGTTGGGCAGAAGCGACTTGTTTGGGCGGTTCCCCCGGCGCCACCCGGCATGCCCCTGGGAACCGTCCGCCGCGCCCGATTAGAATGGGAGGGGTGCGGTCTCTTGTGCTTGGTTGTTTCATGCAAGCTGTGGAAGGATACCTCCAATCAGAGCCACCCATCGGCTTCTCTCAGACCCCAGCTCTGATCGCTGCCGTCGAGACCCATGTGGAATTGAGCCCACCCTGGCCTGGTGTGGCAGCCAATTTAGACGGCATATATCTGCTTGAGATCCGCATCTTGTTTTCCTATCTCCAGGAATTTCTTCCCACCCGCTGCGTTCGCTTGAACCATTACATTCTCTACCAAGCCCAGGTCTTGCTTGCTTTTAGTCATTCCTTCTTTTTTGGTCTTACTTTTGCCAGACCGCTTTCGTTCTCTTCTGATAAGACCCTGTGGGCTCACATTCCTTTTGAAACGCTGGAAGCCGTTCACCGTCCTTCACTTACAAAGCCGCGGCTTGCTTGCACGCCTTGATTTAAACCAACATCTTGAGCAACGAGCACCCACCACCCGGACGACAAGACACCATTCAGCCGCAACGATGCGTAGCACGCTTCTCTTGCTCTCCCTCCTCACCTCGCTGGTATCTGCCACGCCAGCCCCCGTCTACCCGGGCTTTAAGACTCTCTGGTCAGAGGCCTTCGAAGGCAACGCCGGTGACACCCCGAACCGAAGCAGATGGAACCTCATCACCGAGTATGCACCCCACTTTTACTATTTTACCCTTCTTTTACACCTCCAGCTCTCCTTGGTAGGTGTGATAATAGCCTAACTCCATCCCAGCGTCCGCACAAACGGCGAAATCCAAACTTACTCCACATCGAACCGTAACCTCCAAATCTCCGGCGGCGGGACCGTCCAGCTTGTCCCGCTCAAGTCGAAATCAGGGAAATGGACGTCGGCACGCATCGAAACCAAGGCGACGTTCACGCCGGCGCGCGGCAAGCTGACCATGTTCGAGGCCGCCATCCGCTTCGGCGACAACCCGGCCTCACTCCGCCAGGGCCTCTGGCCCGCCTTTTGGATGCTCGGCGACGCCGTCCACCACGGCACCGAATGGCCCCTGTGCGGCGAGCTCGACATCATGGAGACGGTCAACGGCCTGCCCACCGCCCACGGCACCACCCACTGCGGCGTCGGCGAGAAGGGCGGGCCCTGCAACGAGCCCATTGGTCGGGGCGGATCGGTTGCCCTGCCCGATAACGGCTGGCATACCTGGACCCTGCAGGTCGATCGCACGAATGCGGAGGGCGGCTGGAAGGGCGAGGTCATCCGGTGGCTGATTGATGGGAAGGTGTTCCATCAGGTGAGCGGCGCGGATCTGGGGGATGAGGGCATCTGGGCTACGCTGGCGCACTCGCCCATGTTTATGATCCTGAATGTGGCTGTGGGTGGGAGCTGGTAAGTTTCGGCTGCTTTCCTACATATCATGGATGTTCTGGTGAGGAAAAGGTTTGCTGACGGATGACTGCAGGCCTGGTGACCCGAACGCCGCGACTGCTGGCAGCTATGGCAGCATGATGGAGGTCGAGTACGTTGCTGTGTACTCGTCCTAATCTCTTGTCGTCCGTGTTGTTTTTGGATAAAAATTGGTTTTCTTTTTGGAGCGATGATACCGAAAGCGCCGGAGCTGGAAGGGCATGGGATCGATATGCACTCGGGGGTGTTGTGTCCCTGGCATATCACGGGGTTCCCGGGTTGAATTGGCTTCTTTTGGGGAGATATCATGATACCTCTGCTGTTTTCAGTCAGCAAATTCCGTTCGGCGGGTTGGCTAGAGCCATGGCCCCAACATCTTTACATTCTAGGATGTACATATTATTCGCCTTTGCTTGGGTATATGCGGCGACTTGGCTTGCCAAATTACATCCTGTTCACCACATTTTTTTACATACACTGCCTCGTGCCTTCCTCTCCTCTCTCTGTTTGAAGAGTGCGTCTTCGGGCGCGGGGGCTGCTTTCTGGATCTTCAGTCCCCAACGAAGGGGAAAAGTGAAGCACCCGTGTCGTGCACGGGTATTCGTTCCGGTTGTTCCGACAGCGACCAACAAAACTTTTGTCGAACCAGAAAACTTCTGTCCATACGCTGAAAACTTATGCGTCCCGAAAACTTCTGGACGAAAACTTTTGTACCCCTGAACCGCGCATCGAATCAGAACACAAAACCCGCAGACGCCTCTTGGACAAAAGTTTCCGCCGAGGTCTTTACCGACGTGAACCCAGCTGGGCTTGCTTCCATGAATTCGGGGTCTGGTGCTAATCATTGGCCTCGCCACACAAAATAACGGTACGAGGCTGTGCGTGCTGTACGACAACAGGGCCCCGTTGGGCCGCGCACTTTTTGTATTCCTGCGCCTGCTCCTGTTTTGCCTTGTTTCGAGCATCCTGTAGCGTGCAAAAGTTGTAAAATACCCGCTTATTATTTCCCCGCGCTGCGTCCAGCTCTTTGAGTTGTCAACTCTTACTCTTTTCCCTCCCAGGACTCCGCACTTGAAATCTCACATCAGCAAACCAAACCTTGAACCAACCACTGCGGCTGCAAATACATATAATCAACATGCCAAGCAGCCATCCGGCGCCGAGCGCTATAGAATGGGAGGCTCGAAAACCTCAGATTGAGAAGTTGTATCAGTCTGTGAAACTTAGCGAGCTCAAGGAGGAGATGGAGCGCATTGGGCTTTTCGCCACGTGGGTCTTAGTTATGCTGATCTCATAAGATTCACTCTTTCCCTAACACCAATGCTCCAACAGAGAGGCCATGTACAAGAAAAGGTTCCGTGACTGGGGATGGCGCAAGAACATAACGCACGAGCTTGCTGTCGAGGCCGCCAGAAAAAGGGCTCGGTGCGAAGAGGACGGACGCCCAGCTTCTATTGTACTCATAAACGGCAAAGAGGTTCCGGGTAGTAGGATCGAACGTCACGTCAAGAGACACAAGGCCGACTTGCGCAAACGTAAGTATCCTTGTTCTACATGAATACCTCTCTCCGTAAACTGTTGGCACATAGGCGAGGCGGATAAGGCGTCAGCACAAGCCAAGAGCAGCCTGGAGACCTCGAGCGTCGTCGTGAAGACGCCAGTCAATCACCCGACCTCCCCAACGGAAATGGCCGTCACCCAGACACCGGAATATCAGAGGATCCACTCCCATAAACCGGCACAAGAACTAGCCGTCTCCGTCGCGCCGTTCCCTCTGGGTGGTGCCGAAGGTGCCGACCTGGAACTGCCCTGGGAAAACTTCTACTACCCTCTCCCCAACGAGCCAAGCCAGTTGACTTCATCCGACTGTAACTTCGCTGGTTACGGCATTTTACCCCCGAACGCCAACAGCTACAACAATATGTCCAGTCAAAGGAACCTGGTATCCTTAATTCCCCCGCAGAATCTGCCTAAAACTCGCCAGCCGATCCATCAAGCGGCACAGGAGGGTCACATCAAAACTGTCAAGCTTCTCCTGAAAGCCAGGCTGAGTTGCGCAGACCTCGAGGGCGAAAATGGCGAGACGCCTCTCTTTCTTGCAGTAGAACACGGGCACACCGAAATCGCTAAGACACTCCTTGCTGCCGGCGCCAATCCTAACGCAGCGGACCGGAAAACCCGGAGGTCCTGCATTCACCAAGCCGCTCAAGGGGGCCACGCCGAATGTGTCCGCCTCCTCCTCACTCACGGTGCCACGGTTGATGAATCGGATACTCGAGGCTGGACGGCCTTGCTCCTCGCTTCACATAAGGGATGTGCCGAAACGGTCAATGAGCTGCTTCACGCTGGTGCCAACCCCCACGCCTGTCTCCGGATTGGCCAGAAGCGCGCCATTCACCTAGCGGCCCAAGGCGGCCATCTCGAATGTGTCCGTCTTCTCCTCTCCGTAGACGCCAGGACGGACGAGCCGGACTGTGGCGGTCCAACACCCTTCCTACTCGCCTGCGCCGGAGGGTGCGTTGACGTCGCCAGGCTCATCCTGTCTGAAAGGCGGGAGGCTACTGACGTCAACGCCGGCGGCTATCTATCTGGGAGTCAGCCCTGGAAGCCCCTCCACGTGGCCGCCTATTGGGGCCACCTCCTAACCGTCCAATTCCTCATCGACGCCGGAGCATCTCTGGATTTGCCGGCCGAGGGAGGTGCCACGGCTCTCTGGTTAGCCTGTTGTCACGGTCATCTGGAGGTCTCCGAATGGCTGGTAAAGAAGGGCGCCGACGTCAACCACGCCCTGCCAGCCAGCCAACGGCGGCCAATCCACCAAGCCGCGGAGAACGGGCACCTAGAGCTTGTACAATTTCTACATGGCCGAGGAGCTTATCTTAATAGTGGTGATGCCAAAGGAGTCACGCCATTATGGCTAGCCAGCCAACAAGGCCATGCCCGGATCGTTGAGTTCCTCCTGGAGCACAACGCGAACCCCGACGCACGAACCATCGATACTTTCCATTACCCTATACACGAGGCAGCCCATAAGGGACACACCGACACGGTGGCCGCTCTTGTCCGGCACAAGGCCCGCGTCAACGTAGTCGAGCGCGGCGGATGGTCACCGCTCATACTCGCGACCCAACAGGGCCACGGTGAGATCGTCCGACTCCTCATCGACAACGGTGCTGATGTCAATCTCGGAAATCAGCAAGGCGCCACGGCTTTGTGGGTCGCCGCGCAACAGGGGCACACTGAGATTGCCATAATGCTGCTTGACAAACTAGCACAGCCCACCGTCAGCTTGTCCGGGAGGCAACCCATCCACCAGGCTGCGCAGAACGGCCACCTTAAAATGGTGCAACTGCTGGTGGACTGGGGTTCCAATATTGACTGCCAAATCCCCCACCGTGGAGCGTTGAAAATCACGCCCCTGTGGCTTGCGTCGCATTGTGGGCACGATGCCATCGTCGAGTTCTTGTTGGAGAAGGGCGCCTCCCCAGTCATTGGGTGATAACCTCGGGTCACTGACGGTGACGACGGTCCAAACCGAAGGTTATATTCTGACTTTGCGTGTTTCTTTGGCAATCCAGAGACCAAAGCTTAACAGAGAAACCAGAATGCATCTCTTTTTTCCCCACTTGTTTTGCTGGCCAAAAGCTCACAAGCTTGAAGGATGTGGAGGAAGCCCTGTAGTTACATTTAATATAAGAGTTAAGGTGCCTGCCTACCTAGTAGGCTAATGAATTTACGAACACCTTGTTTTGCTTGCATTGCCAACTTTGTAGCCGCCCAACCCCAAACAAACGCCATACCGAAACTCGCCAGCCACTGACAAAAACCGCCAGTGCCCCCCTATAATCGTTCAGATACACATGCCACCAGATGTACGCGCGCTGTCAATAGCCACGCAGTTCCGACACTTACCGAAGACTTTTGCGGTCCAACAAAAGTTTCTGAATCCCTGTCTTTGCAACGAAACGTTTTGCACAAGCCAGCACAACAGAAAAGATAAAAGGAGCTGAGACAGCGCAGTACGACGAGGAGGTATCAGTAGGAAGCATGCCCAGATTCCACAACCACCTAACTTTCTTGTATAAAGAAGCCTCACCCCACGGCATACCAGTTCAGCTTCTTGTTCGTCCCGAATCTCACATCAAGACCCCACAATCCAACAAACCCCGTCGACCTATCCTGCAGGCCACTCAAACTCCCAGGGCTCCGGATCTGATCCACATTTGAACCCGTGATTTCCTCTCTCTGCCTCTTCCTTAAGCCACCATCATGCAGACTTCATCCAACGAAGAGGTAAGCCGATGAACGCTCCACCAGGTGTTTACCACGGCCACGAAACGCTCAGTTTCAGCTCACTGTTCTTCCCGTACTGTATGTGCTAACTCAAAGCCCATCGTCTACAAACCCAGGCCAAGTCCAACACGAGCAATACGAGCAAAACGAGCAACAATAAAAGCCAGAGCGACCCCAACAAGCCCTCGCCTGCCCTGGTCCGCTGGTTCGCCGAGAAACCGGGTGAACAGCCCTTCTCTGGTCTTGCGGGTGTTACCATTGTCAAGGGCAATCCTAGCCATGGAGAAGAAGCCGCGTCGCCGCTGGGCGTGGAACTTGAGTCTGAATTGAGCTGTGATTTAGATGATAAAAAGTGCGAGTAGGTTGCTGGCGGGAGACGCTGCGGTGGTTTGGGTGTGGGATGTGGATATGCCTGAGTTGTATAAGTAGAGGGTGTGGAGTTGAGAACTGACTTTGATGGGAACCCCTGGCCCCATTTTGTGTATGATACAAGCAGCAAGAAGATTCCTCCAGGATTAATACGAAAGAGAGGGTTTGTCACTATACCAAATGGTCGCGGTAATCTAAAATGTGGAATCGGAAAACAATGCCGTCGACTCGACTTGTCACGCAGCCACCCTAGCCAGCTTGCTCCCAAGTCTTTTTTACCCCTTGATGTAGTTGATTTCGGTCCCTTTACTTTGGCTACCAAATCCCGAGTACACCTAGAAGATGAAATCAACAAAAAAGGACCATCGGATATGAGGATCATTGGTAAAAGCAAAAGTAATCGACGTGGGCCTGATTCGAACAGACGCTCCCGAAGGAACAAGATTTCTAGTCTTGCGCGTTAGACCACTCCGCCACCACGCCATGCTTGTGGGTCGACGGAAAGAGGATCTTTGAACCACTCAGGGGTAGCCCCTGAGCGTGACGGCGAACAGGAGTGACCGTGCCCGCTGCGCGCGGGCACGCCAAAGGAGCCTGGAGGAACTTGCCGGCTGCAGGTAGGCCCCATAGCGGAGTCAACGATGTAATTGTCTTTTTTTCCATTTCATGATGGTTATTGACAAATGCTGGGAAAGTAAGGAAAGGTGGTTTCTCCAGTCAGACTAGCGTCTAATCGTCCAGTCGCGCCCTCTTTTTTCCCGCTGTAGACCTCTTGCTTCTGATTGGCTCGGGGGAGGTTTGCTTTTTTCTCTTTTTTGTTGGGGTGGTGTCAACCGGAGCGAGTTGATCTTCCAACAATTGCTCTGTGTCTGAACCGTCGTCGGTGTGACCGGTATCTTCTTTGTGGTTAGCCTAGTTAGGGAGCTGGAAGGAAGTCATACCTGAGCTTGAAATTGTAAGCACTGGCTCGACGTGGGTTGTGGTCGAGTTCGGCGGTGCTTCAAGGGTGGCCGGTGGCTCGGTTGCCTCATGATCCGGATGCTTCTGGGGCTGTGCTGGGTTTTTTTCTTTATTTGCCAATGAGTTTTGGCCGCCAACGGGCGAGGAGAATGGGTTCCAGTTCGTAATTTCTTGCGGACCGGTTGAGCGTGGTGTTGTAGGTATTGTGCTAGGTCGTAAGGGTGTCGTGTTGTGAGCGGTTAAGCTGCTTTGTCGAATAGACCCCCAGTCGTCTGGGAGAATGACTGGGATGCGAACGCTTGTGTCGATGAGTTGAGGGCCTTGGATGAGGTTTCAATCGAGAACTCCTAGGAGGCGACCGTTGCATGCGATCCAGGATCCTCTTGGAAATGGGTTGACAGCTGTTCGCATCCAGCCGGCTAACGACTTCCACGGTTGTTGTTCAACGGGAAAGATGAGGAGGACGTGGCAGACGTGGATACCTTTGTGAGGGGGGTGGTCGTTCTCCGGCTGCAAATACGAGGCCAGCTTGACAAACACTGCAGCCTTGGTGAGTGGTTCTGGCCAGGCTGTGTCCACGAGATGGAATGTATCCAGATCGACGGGGCCGGTAAGGGACACACGTGCTGATGTGCCTGGCCAGGGGACCGTTTCATCGGGGTTAGCGAGTCGCCGGGGGATAATCCTTGGATGCGTCAGCATCCATTGCGAGTCATAGTGATGGCATGGTTAAACCACTATCACGCGGCATTGCGAGGGTAACCTTCACGGATTGGGGATCGTCTGTCTCCCATCCGTTGACTGCTACGCCTTCGAAGGCAAGTTTGTTCGGGAAAAGTCGGGCGGCTATGGTGAACCATTTTTTCTCCCAATCCTCTTCCAGTGTTGTTGCTTTCGGTTCTGTGTTAAACATGGAGAGTATCACTGGCAGCCCCGAGCTCTCTTCATCTTCGGTGCTAAGGGGCCGTGGATAGAGGTCGTGGATGAAGGTGGGTTGGATGAATGGGAGGAAGGTCCCGGCTTTGAAGTTTCCCGCGCTTGTGTAGCGGGAGCCGGTTGGCAGGATCTCGCATTGGGCCAAGTCGGAGTGGTAGGTGACGATGAGGTCTCCGCCAGTCGCGCCTTGGTCTCGCTTGTTTGGTAGTGGGGGTATTGGGTAAACGACAGAGGCGGAAGAAGAAGCCATCTTGACTGCAATGGAATGATAAACAGTATCAGGAGATGATTGTAGCTTAGGTCAGAAAATCGGGATGGAAAGGACGTATTGAGTTCCTTGGATTGGGAAAATGGAGCACCGCGGTGTAAAAAGGTGGCCTCTAGCACCGGTTTGACCTCATCGCCGATGTATGACACCGCATTCTTGAGTCTCCAGTAAGCTACATCGTCATCTAGGGGCTTCATTAATCAGATCCCGTAAAGATTAACCTCTGTGGCGTAATCTCACAGAGCTGATAGGTTCCGTGTATTTTGTGCGTCAAAGAAGCAATTTGCTTCGCTACCCTTCGTCACGTAGACGACCATCGAGCCGTAGGCCTTGCTTGCATCCTTCCTGCTGAGCCAGGCAATCTTGGCAATGTTGACGTTGTTCTCTGTAGTCGTGGTTCCAGGAATGGGACGTCATGGCCGAATCAGTGCAGGCCACTGAAGCAGCTGACGAAGAAGCAGCTGACGAAAAAGCGGTTGCGTCGCTCTAGTAGTAATAGTCAACCCATAATAGGTGTCGACCCTGAACACCTCATTTTCGCCACTTTTTGACAGAAATTTGATTTCTTGGTTCGTGATTGTCGAGGATTGCGCGACGGAGGCACGCAAAGGCACGAGCGAAGCAGCGAGTCACAGGGGCCCTGATGCCAAAGTGCGGGTAAGCGGCTTTTTTGCGGCGGTTTTATTGGCCAGAACAAAGCAACAACGGTCCGTGCACCTCTACCGCCAAGACCAACTGCGAGATGCCAATTCGACGAAGCAAAATGCAAATGACGCCAGACTTCGAGATGCTATCGAGAGAAGTCGAAAAGGAGAAAAAAGCCAAAATTCTACAGTGAGAAGTCGACAGTACAGGTTAAAAACGACACCGTTTTTTAGTGGAAAAAAACTGGAAAAAAAACTGGAGAAAAGAAACTTTTGCGGGAAAAACTGGTCCGTTCCGTGCTTAGAGCATGCCATGGCATTTCCGACCTAAGGAACCTTTCGGAAGTACTCGTTCCTCGTAGGTTCCTCCAGGTACTCGTTCCTCGTACGTTCCTCCAGGCAAACCGGTCGGGTTTCGTGCTCTGATACTTCGATACTTGGAGAATATTTAACACAGCTCAGAGCTGGCCAACCTTGACATTCGCTCTTTGCGGAGAGCACCAGGCAAGTCCAACGCTTAACTGGGTTTCGTAACACGCTTCCAGACAGAACACTTTCATATATCCCCCGTTCCAAACCTCACCTCCACACCCCATCTGTCAATACTTCAAGGCCCAGCCGCCACCCTCCCCCGAATAACGTCCGCCGCCTTCTCTGCAACCGCATACACCGTCGCTTGCAGCGCCGACCCCACAATCAGCGGCATCACGCTCGCATCCACCACCCTCAGCCCGCTCACCCCATACACCCTCAACTCCGCATCCACACACCCGCCCAACCCCTCCGGTATCATCGCGCACGTCCCGCACGGATGCGCCAGCGACGGCCAAAACACCCCGCGATCCGCCCGCAACCTATCCAGCAACTCCTCATCCGTCTGCTCCCCGCCCTCCCCAACCCCAGGAACAATCTCCACCGGCCCCAGCCGCGCCATCGCCCCAGCACCCCCCCAAAACCGCCGCGCATGCCTCACAATCCCCACCACATTCGCCGCATCCACCGGGTTCTGCAGCGTGTGGTACTGCACCACCCGGCAACCCCCCACCCCCACCCCCACCTACCTGTAAAGTAACAGTCCCCCTCGAAAGCGGCTTCAGCAACGGCAGCGGCGCGGCGCCGTTCCCGCGCAGCGGGTGGGCAGGTGATGGCGGAGTGGGGGTTCGGTGAAGGCGCGGGCGAGGAGGGCGCGCTGGGCGAGGAAGCCTTGGAGAGGGCAGGGGAAGGTGCGGTAGAGAAGGGGGGAGGTGGGCGGTGGCGTTTTGGGGTGAGGAGGGCGGTTGCGAGGGTGGTGGCTTTTGAGGGGGGGTTGGTGGTGGTGGTGTTGGTGTGTAGGGAGGGAAGAGAGTAGTAGGCGATGGTGTTGCCGTTGGCGGTGGAGATGGGGCCGGTCTTGTGGGCGAGGTATTCGGCCCAGGCGGTGGCGTTGTAGGTCGCGTTGGTGGTGATGGTATCGGGGTTGGGGAAGGCTTGGTTGGCGAGGGAGAAGAGGAGGAGGGTGGTGGGGTGGTCTTGTAGGTTTGCGCCGACGGAGGGTAGGTCCTTTTTGACCTTTACCCCGGCTGCTGCTAGCACGGAAGCGGGACCGATGCCGCTGGCTTGGAGGAGCTGGGGGGTTTGAATAGCGCCCGCTGCTAGGATGACTTCTTTCCTGGCATAGACGCTCCGGGTGGTGTTGTCTGAACGTGAGACAATGCGCACGCCCTTGGCTTTCAGAGCCTTGCCGGGGTGGAATAGGATTTCCGTGGCAGTCTGGCCGGTAACGAGGCGTAGGTTAGGCCGGGTAGCGTTGACTGGGTCGTAGTACGCCGACCGCGCGGTAGAGCGTGTCATGGTGCGCGCGTCGACGCTCAACGGCGACCAGAAGGCACCCGGTCCATCCCCAGCATTGGCGCCAGGCGGTAGTTCAAGTCCAGGCTGTTCTCTGAGCGCATCCCAGAAAACCGCCACATCGGGATATTGAAAGTCAGAGATGTGGGTGCGTAGTGGCCCGTCCCCATACACACTCGGGTCCCACGTAATGTTCCATCGCCTCGCAACCTCCGGCGACGGTGGTGTGAAGGTGGTGCTCTTCCGGAAATATGGCAGCAAACCGTCCCAGCCCCAGCCCGGGTTTCCCAGTTCCTCCCAGGCATCATAATCAGCCCTGCTGCCGCGCGAGTACCCCATGTCGTTGACGACCGAGCCGCCACCCACGACGGCGGCAACCGCCACGAGGGACGAGGTGTTATTTTAACTCGGGGTTGGGAGCCGACTCGGGGCGGACTCATGACGCTCGTGTCCAGCCCGTGAGCGTACCAAGGCACAATGGCCTTCGGGTTTGTCATCAAAATAACCCCGTTCGATAACTAGCACGGTTGGCTGCGTCAAGGTCAGCGGAGGGCCAAAGAGGTGCGGAGGAAGGGACGCGGGTCCCACGCAACATACTCCTTTTGTCCTCAGTCAGCCGGGTTGGCAACCACCAATCCCCGAAAACCCCGCCTCCCACGACGACATAATCATAAACGCTTCCCATCAAGGCCGTGATGTTTCGATCCCTCCACGACAAGAAGGGCCGAGTGCCAGGCAACAGGCGAGAGCAGCAACTTGGCGTTTGGTTCTGGTCATGGTTGTGAAGCGCTGTAAGCCGCAAGTCTGCACTACACTAAAGCCGAGAGTGTAGGAAGGCGAAAAGCATGCTCCGGCTACTCGGGGAGCCTTATATGCCTGGTGCCTGCCAGCAACATTCCGGGCTATTCCTAGGTAGTCAAGCCATCATACTCTAATCACCACGTTCTGGGGCTCGGCGATGCAGCACGCTGACTGATAGATTGGTACGCATAGTGATTGGTTGCCAGGTGCTTGGGTATCGAAACTGGAAAAGGGAGGGAGGCAGGGGTAGAAGGGAGATGCTTCCTGCAAGAGTAAATCAGAACTAGCTGCCCAAGTTCTACTTGACGCTAGGTTAGAAGCTTGGAAGTTGTAGAACACGTCTAGACTGGGATATAACAAAAACTTCGATATATGACATCGTATCTTCGTCCAGATAGGCGTAGGAATCCTCTCAAGATTCGAGGCAACTCGCTATTAACACGCTCCATTGCCACTGTCGCTCATGCACCCCACGCGCGCGGTATCACAACCCATCCCAGAGCCAACTTTCACCTTTGACCTTCGTCGACCCGGCATTAAACAAAATACAGGACTCTACTCGACACAAAGCCAACAACCTAGACACCAACACCAAAATAAATCCAACACAAGGAAATCCACAATGGCGAGGGCGCCGCCTATGCCAACAAGAGGGTGAGCGGGAACCATGCAGTAGCCACCACGTCCAACTGTCTCATACCAAAACCAGAAAAGGAACGTGTACAATGCTCCCTAAACCTAGAGCGGCCAGCGCCGAACGGGGCCGCGCGGCAAGATGGTAGATAATATGAAAATAAAGAAGGAAAAAAAAGTCGGGAAAAGAATGTATGGTGCAGATACAGCGGCCTGGCTGGGAAGGGACATCCGATTTGTTAACATGTCTTGTCGAATGGGCGATGCGACTACCGGCTCCGTTCATGGGGCCTCTCGTCCCCAGGATCCGACAGTGTAGATGACCTGTCTTCAGCCAGAAAGCTCGGGAGTCCGTCAGAGTCCTACTCCGTTGCCCCAATCGTGGTGTCCGGCTCCATTGAAAAGCCCAAATCGAACGCGCCCTCTCCCGCGCCGGTGCCGTCTTGTAGGAACGAGTCGAAGTCGAAGTCTGTCAGCACATTGTCGCTCTGCATCGGGTTGGCAAAGTCCAGGTCGAAGTCCTGACCACATGTTAGCAAACCGCGAACCGCATAAACAGGGGCACGCCGGTCCTCACCATTCCGCCAGTTTCGAGGAAGTTGGTAGCCTGGTTGGGATCCGCGTGGGAGGGCGGAGGTAGAGGAGCCGCCTGTTGCTGGGGTGCTGGTGCTGGAGGCTGTCCGTTGGCGACGACCTGGCCAGCGTTCACGTTTTGGTTCTTCGCAAAGCTTGCTGGGTTGACGGGCGTGATCGGAGTTGCGGGCGTTGGACCTTCTTGAGGACCTTCTGGTTGTTCGGGGGCGGCGGCGGCGGCAGTGTTGTTCAGGTTTGGGTTGTTCTTTTTCTGGGCAGCAGCCTACGGAGAACGCAGTTAGCCATCAAGTAACGGTAATCATCAGTATGAGGAACAGGGGACGTACCTTGGCCTTGGTGGCCTTGGTTTCCTTCTTCTTGGCTCCGGCCTTGGTCGCTAGTTGCGGAGTCGGAGGCGCGGCATTGCTGACCTGGGGCGACGCCGTAGTGTTGCGGGCATTAGCGGCAACCGCGGCCGCCGCTCCGGATGGCGGAGGGGGCATGGACCGTTGGTTCGGGCCCGGACCACCTTGAACCTGGGGCTGCGGAGGCTGCCCCGGCATCTGGCCATTGGGACCTCCCTGCGGCCACGGCATCGGAGCTCCCTGGGCGCCCGGTTGTTGCGCCTGCCGCTGGGCTGCCAGCATCTGCTGCTGGCCTACCTGGCCATTGAAGGGGGGGTGCGAGCTCGGAGGTCGCATTGCGCCGCCGTTGATCTGGGCCGCCATGTTCATGTTCATGCCGCCGAAGTGTTGTGCGGCGTTAGGATCCATGTTGCCACCCATGAAGTTCATGGCGTTGGGTGAGCTGCGCGACTGGGCTCCACCGTCGGGGAGCGGCGATCCCATGTTGGCAGCGTTGGCCATCTGCTGGTTTGCGCGCTTCATTTGTTCGGCAGGGTTCGGGGAGGCACCGCTGCGCCCACCGGGGGGCGAGCCGCCCTGGAAGACTTGGCCGTTCGGTCCCGGGAGCCCCACCAGGAACACCGGGGCCGCCGGGCCCGTCGACTCGCGGCACACCGGTGGTGACTATATCCTGCTCTTGACGAGCCATCATCAGCCTCTTCTTGTTCTGCTGCTCCAGCAGCATCAACTGCATCTGATAATCCTGCAAGGCGTGGTTGCTACTGCCCGCGGCGGCCTGTCCGTTGGGTGCGCCGGGCCTCATATTGCCGGGCATCTCACCACCTGGGTAAAGCTGCATGAGAGAGTTACCGTCGGGGCCTTGCGGCACCATGGGGGAGCCCTGACCCTGCGGACCGACGGCATTGGGCATGGGTTTGTTGGGTATCTGGCTGCCATGGTGCTGCGACATGTTAGCCGAGTACGTGGCAATCTTGGCTTGTACGTGAGGAGGTGCAGAGGCAAAGGCCTGGAGCTGGTCAGGATTCAGCCAAGTTGGGTTGATGCCGTTCTGAAAGAGTAGTGCTCGTGCTAAGTCGGGGCCGCTTCCTACCTGTTGCTGGCCAGGCATGCCTTGGCCGGGTCTTCCGTTAGGCATCATACCCCCCTGGTTGGGGTTGAAGGGGGCACCTCCTTCGAGGCGCGGTCTTTTAGTGGGCGATGGCGCGTTGTCGGCCGATCCCGGAGATCCCTGTCTGGCACGATTCCCGTCCATGTCCGAAGGGTCTCGCTGCATCTGACCGGCGGTCTTTTGCTGGTGAAGCATCTGCATGGCTTGGGGACTAGAAGCGCATGGTTTGTCAGTGGGCTGTCCGGGGAGGTGCTCAGGCGTTGAGTTGACCAACTCACTTCTGGTTATTCGCCATGGCAGCTCTCTGCAACTGATTTCCGGGCTTCATTCCCATGTTCATGGCGCCGTTCGGCATTCCCCGCATCATTTGATGGTACTGCTGCTGTTGCTGCGGCATCAGATCAGGGCGCATTTGGCGAAGCATATTTTGTTGCTGGTGCTGTCGCATGTGAGATTGTTGCTACGGTCAGACGTGAGTTGCGCCCGATGACAAAATACCAGGTGGCACGTACCTGTGTGTGGTGGACATATTGGTTAACCTGTCCGCTAGATCCTTTGCCCTTCTGTGAGTTGAACATGTCCCAGAACAGACAGAACCATTCGTGTAGAAAACAACTGTCAGTCGCAGGGGTCGGCACATTCGGTGCCGGCAAGTCGTCCGGGCGCTTCTGGTCTACGGCGTCCTTGACGTCGGTGTCCATAGCATCGCCAAGTCCGTTCCCCAGCATGTTTCCATTCTCGTCACGATGCTTCCCCGGGCTGTCCTTCATAACCTTAATCTGGGGATCGGCTTCGTAGACGGCACGAGCGGCGCCGAACATGTTATAGCGGATAAAGTATTCGTAGATATATGTGTTGAGAAGGGTCCGGCTCGAGTCGTTGAGCTGCATCTGACTCGGAGGCCCAGGTTGGGGTCCGATGGCGCCGTTGTTAATCATGTTGATTGGCGTCCCCATTGGGTTGCCGACAGGCCCGCCCATCACGTTCATGTTGGGTATGCCCGCCATGTTATTCATGGTTCGCGGTGGGGGGTTGCAGACAGCTGTCCGCGCGGGGTGGGATTTTCGGTACGGGACGGGACGGTGTGATCTGATGGTGGATGCGATGAGAGCTGGTGGCGACGGGTCTTTCAATTATCGCAGAATTGAAGACGGGTCGTTGATTCGCCACCAAAGTGGCACCCTGATACGTTAAGGCACGGCGAAGCGGTAAGCGTGGGTATCGAAAGTGTTGGGTCCGATAATCAGCTGGGGGCGGCGCGACCACGACCAAGGTATGGATGGAGTGTGGGTTGTGTGCAAACGAGAGGCGCGCGACGAAACCCGTAATGAGTAGCGCCGACAATTTTTTGACAAGAGTGCGGCGATCGGGAAACGCTGCCGCGATAATGGAATGGGCTTTCGGAACAAAGATCCGAAACGAAGAAAAGAGTCGGTTTTTTTTGCACGAGACAGGTTCGAGATGCGCGACCGGGCTGGGCTCCTTGGGGGGCTGGGTACTGCTTAAAGACCAGTCCGTCGGGGGTGGGATGACCACCACCAGAACAGAACCAAAAAGCGCGAGTCGGTTGATCCGCAACAGCAAATGGGAGCGCAACCACACGGGGCTCAGCGCAATGGCGGCTGCGGTCGGGCTGGAGACAGGTAGTAGTAACGCTCGGGGCTGTCGCAACCTAAGTCCGCCCGCTGCCCTCTGGCGTTCCAGCTCGTCGTCTGACTATGGGCGCAATTGTCGTGCTCACCCGCGACGCTCGCTGCTTGACCACTCGGGGCGAAATCGGTGAGGGTCGACGGGGCGGCGTCGGGTTCATCAAAATGGCATGGCTCGAAGGGTATGGGAGATGCAAGAAGTTGCAGGGACCAGTGCGGAAGCAGGAGAGGAGAAGGGGGGAGGTCGGGGTTGGGATTTTTGGAAATTTCGGCGACGCCTGGAGCGTAATGGGGGGCGAGAACCCAAGAGCGACACGGCGATTGGGGATGGCTGCCAATCTCTCCCGGAGCGGAGCGGCTTTTCTGCGCAGTTTCTGGAACGGTACGGTTGACAACCCGCGTAAATTTGAGACTGCGCCTGCTTATGCCTGGGGTTTCGGGGATTTTGAGGCAACTGTGCAGCAAATTTAGGCCGCAATTCAGCTTTGGGGGGTCTTGGCGCCCCGGTACAGCCAATACCGGACAGAGAGAAATGGTCTGACGGGACACCCACCATGGCGAATCCTCTGCTCTAATAGGTACTTAACGAGCCAGGCTTCTCTCCAAAACTTCCAGGTTCTACATTGTGATTTCGGGGGCAGTGACTCAGAGATGGGCCGGCCACATGGCTACCGAGTTACAACGCACCGCCACGACTGTCAACGTTAGGCTCGTTGTTGCAGTGACGGCCAACAGAAGTCCCATCGAGGTTCCAGGTTGGCTCGAGGCTGACTTGGAGTTGATTTCCCACCAGATGACGACCAGGAATATTGGCCAGATCAATCAAATTCAACAAGGAGGTTACATCACAACGCCAACATAGCCGCGAGTCATTCTGCCTGTTCTCAATGGGGTTCCAAACATGACATCTCTTACTGTGTAGTGAAACCGACGCGCCAGTGGAGCCTCCAAACATGCATCCTTGTGCCACGTTTGGCAAGGATCCAGTGTGGTTGTGGGCAAGAACCTCAGATGCTTCTCAGCTTGCTTTCCAAGCGCGTTGGGCAAATCTTACGTGCGTGAATGCTAGGTAAGGATACTAAGGGCAAGAAACCAAGGTAGTTGGTTGGCGGGTTGACGTTTTTTTGGAAGAATTTCGTCCTGAGCTGCTCTTTGCAAGCGGCGCCGAACTTGTGGAATTCCTGTCCCACGCCCAAGGTTGTATCCGAGACACCGCAAGCACGATCAGCGGCCCGGTTATCAAGGTTGGCCGATTTCTTCGACTGGCCTCTTTGTGGGCTTGAAGCCTTCCTTCGATGTCATATCCTCTGCATTCACTCGATCGATCTACCCCTGGCACATGCACGCCATCGCTAGGGTTGGGCCGGCTGCGGGGACGCCTGAGGTGAGCTAAGGTGAGATGGCTCGGTAGCAGACAACAAACCCTCGCTGCAGCACATTGACTTTGGGGATGATGGGTGGGTACGACTCGTTGGGGAACACGGGAGCACGGGAGCTGGGAGATCGCAGCGCAGCCCTGGGGATCCAAGCATCCCAGCAATTTGCACCCACACGGTAACTGAACGGTCAATGAATGCAACGCCATATTGCGTACCTTGCATTAGTTAGCCGCGAGTCGTGGGGAGCAGCCGGACCGTCCACCGCCACCGACAGCACGACCCCGTTCTTCTCCAAGGATTGAACGCAATCCGCGTCTAATTTCAAGTCGAATGTGTTTTCGAGCACTCAGTGTTTCCTCGAGAGAAAAACGACGCGTGCAGCGCGCGTCACATTGCGGGGAGATTGGCCCCTCTCGTGATCGGCAGCGCGATCAAACAGCCGGGCTCGAGCCGGGGTGAGTCCGGGGAAAGGCGCCCATGGACCCACTGTTACCCGGGCACACCGAGGTGTTGCTCCTGCCCCAGTAACGAAATGCACCAAATCAGGACTCAAGTCAGCACTTAAAACAATCACGCAAATGCAATCTGGGTCCGGGCCAAATATAGCAAGATAATGCAGTCCTTGACAAAGGATGAGCCAGGTCATCTCAAATCTGCCTCCAGGAACATTTAACAAATTCCGTTTTAGTTAAGATACTCTTCGATTTGATTACCAAATATTATACGACTCGATGAAATACGAAAATTCATACCTGCACTGCTTGAGCTCCCAATTATCGTCTCGTCTTTGTTGACCAAGGTATTGTTTCAAAAATGACGGGATGGCGCTCATGGTGGCTGTGATCTTATAACCAGCCAGAGTTAGTTCTAGGCAAGCCCAACATGTATGGGTATCAGTGCCCACCCCCCAACCTGATCAACGCTGAAGTAGGTGGTTGTTGGATATTTGTGCTACGAAGACTGTTTGACAGAATGGTGGTGCCCATGAATAGATACATAGACCCCTGCCCGTCTTTGTCGTTCCCACCTCCTCTTAAGACCTGGCCGTCCCAAGCCGTTGCAGGACTCGTCCGAATTACGAAAGAAGACTCGAAAGGAATGATAAGAAAGAATCCAGATCACAAGATAGGTATCTAAGGTGAAAAAAAGACAAGGGTGGCTTTATTAACTTTTTGCAACTGCTCTAGCCTCTAGCGGGTATAAATGATCCAAAGCAGACCCAACTCCAACGGCGCCGTGAGATATGCTGAATTCTGGCCACGCTGTGCTGTAACGCCCCGAACCAGTCCGATACCCATGCAGTTTGTCTCCCACGGAACCAACTAGGATTTCAAAACGCCATCATCGTACAGCCCATCCCGCTGTTGTACCGATATCCCCCTGTAATCCAACCCAAACGTGCCAAACAACCCCCTCCTGGGAGCAGCCACCCAATGGTCTCCCATAACCACCAGGTAGGTTAGGTACCTAGGTAAGTAAGTACCTAAGTACTCAAACAGTACTCTCATACTTGATCCCCACCTCCTCCAACGCATCTAACAACGCATCGACTTGAAACGGCCCCGTCGACGGAATCTTGTCCCCGCGGCGCCCGAACATGCCTGGGTTCGCCCCCCTACCACCATACGTACTGCCCATCCCGCTATCCTCATATGTGCGGTCGATGCCCTTGCAAACGCGCGTGATCGCCGTCTCGGCGTCCTTGGACTTGCTACTAAACCTAGAATCGTTGCTGCAGAAGTCGACGGCCAGTGTCCAGGGTTGCGCGCCGCCAACGTTGGCCGGGTTCCGGTATGCTTTCCGTCGCCCCTGGAGCACGTTGCCGTTCAGGTTTGGCGTAATGGGGCAACCCCCGCACCCCTTTTCGCAGTGCAGGCAGGTTACCTGGAGGAGGTACTCGGCCTTGATCTTGTGGGACGCTATGCGTTTGGGTGGCTGACTAGCAGCTTGTTGGCCGGGGCGGCGCCTGCCGGTTGGGTTGGCGACGGTGGAGGGAGGGGGCGGCTGGATCTGGGCGGAGAGGGGTTGCGTGTATTGTTGGGGTTGTTGGTACGGCTGAGGCCGCTGATATTGTTGCTCATGTTGATGTTGAGGCCAGCGCTGGTCCCGCGGGTCAATCTTCTGCGAGTAGCTGGGGTGCTGGGCGTAGGGGCGGTTGTCTACACTGGGTGCGTGTGTGGGGGCCGGGCCATATCCGTTCTGGTTAGATCTGTTCTTATGTTTGGAAAATATGTTGCCCATTTTGGTGTTCCTGCAAGTCGAATGAGAGGATTTTAGTGCTTGTCCCTCGGAAACTCCGGCTTGGGTCGAGTCGTGTGCTGATAGAGTGTGAGGACTGCGAAAAAGGACGAGCGTGCTTCTCAAGCCCGCCGCCATGGCTACTCTTATTGTAGGGTCCGGATGCATGTTGTTGGTGGGTATTGACATGGTGGTGGCCCAAGATTGACGGCGTGCGAGCATTTTGAGATCGTGATCATACGGGCCGTGGACGATCAAAATACGGGTGTGCGGGTGAAATGGTGAGGGTCGGGTGGTCGAAGGCCTAGATAAACGGTTTTGTCTGTCAATCAACATGTGTGAGACCGTCTTTGACACCAGGTCGAAAGGGTGGCCGATTGTTCGGCCCCCCGAGGGGCAACATCAAGATATAGTATGGTTTGCGCATCCCTCCGCAGCATCACGGGGCTGATGGGTGGCGTGGCGGTGTGCGCAAAGAATGACTTGCCAGTGGCGGCGCCAAAGAGTCAAAGGCAAAGCAAAGCGTTGCACGCGGTGGTGGACTTTGATCCGTCACTCCCATGGGCTAGGGAAACGAGGCGCAGTCGCCGCAGCGAGTGGCCCACGCGCGGCCGTTACAGAATTTCGGGCTGTGTTGGCATTTTTGCTCCAAAGCCGGGCGCCAGAGACAGCGAACTCCGTCTCGGCACGGGCTAATAAGTATAACACAGAGCGGCTGGGTTGTGTTGGCCTTCAACCGTGAGGGGCTTGCGTGCGTGACGCAGGAATCCGGAACGCAAAAAAAAAGAGGAGACTTGATCCAACAATCCCACAACGATCCCACAACGCTAACCGTCGGTGAATCGCTGGCAAAACGTGAGGACGACAGATCGATTCTTCTTTTAAAGCCGGCCACTCATCGAGGGGATAATGGCAAGCTTGAAAAAATCACCAGAATAAATCAGCCACGAGTGGCGATGATGACACGCAGGTGGCATGACCAACAACCACAACACGTTGTCAACTACGGCTGGCTTCGGTGATGCGGGTTCCTTGACTTCAAGGGCACTGCACTGCGAATCATACTGAACAGAGTGCATAATGATATCAGTTGTAGTTCCGCCTCGCGGGTCGGTTGAGCCTCTTGTGGATACACGTCGACTGTCTGACTATAACCCCCAAGTTTCATCACCGGCCCGGTCCCACCGGCCGGCTCTCCCTGGGCCCCGATCTGGCGGGACTATGCCAAGTGGTGATGGGATTAATGTCGATGCTTTTCAGTATGTGCATCGCGGTATGCTGCCCTAGGTCTTGACATTCAACGTGCCAAGGTGACCACCGCTCTGTCAAGACCTAACAGGTTCTCCTTGTGGCCAATATAGCCGGCCGGCTGCGCCATATCCCCTCAGGCTGGATGCGTGGGTTTCTTCTCCGTAAGACCAAATTTTTTAGACAGCCCCATTCTTCGGCATAACGCCTAGTCATCCTCTGGCGGCAGCTCGTCGTCGATGTATCGTATCAAGCTGATGCGCATCTCGGTTGTGTCGTTGCCTCTTAGCACATCGCTAACAAACTTGGCCTCCACCTGCATCTGGACCATCTCTAGTGCTCCCCGGAGCACGCCGCACAGGATGTTGGAATACCACAGTTCGTCCTGGGCACGGCCGTCATCGGGCAGCTCGACAAAGTCGGCGAAGGGGTTTTCGTCGAAAATAAGGGAAAACTGCTTGCCGTCGCTCGTCCAGTTTGTAATGGTGGGTGTAATATTGAGAAATATTTTGAAGCCAACCTGTAGCACACCGTGGTCAGACTTCGCGAGAGGTAACGAGTCAGGCTGGAGCGGGGCGCAAACTGACCTTGGCGATCATCTCTGCTGTTTCACGGAAGTTGGAGCAGCGCTTGAAGGTATTTGATTTGGCGAGGTAGTCTTCGATCAAACGTAATCCGATATTGTAGCCCATCTTGTCGAGTTGCTGGTTAACCTTGCCGTAGTCGCTGTCGAAGTCCTTGCAAAGCTGTGCGACCATTGCGCCGTATGTGAGGACGACGAGCTCGGCATTAACTTTGTCCATCCGCGTCCTCCAGAAGTTAGCAGGGCGGTCGGCGATCTGGGGGTTGAGTTCTCCTACTTCCACACCCTAGGGGAAGGCGGTATTGTTAGCGAGAGGCACTGGGCGGAACGGAGGGGAAGGGAATGCGAGAACGTACTCTTCCCCAAGCCTCGATGCCTTGCTCGACGCCATGGCGAATTAAATAAACGCGGCCGAGACTCTCGACAATATGGGGCGGTAGGGCTATGCTCGAAGAAAAAATGATGAACGGAACGCGACGGCAAAGGCGCTGAATGTCAAGAGGAAGATGCAGTCCGATTGATGGATGGAGTTGTCCAGGCGCTGTATGTCCTGGCGGCTCCCCAGACAAGGTAACTACAAGGGTGCTCAACATCAATCGCACATCTGGATGTGGGGTTGCAGCTCGGGCCCCCCATCCCATGCACAGGCTCGACAGGCTCACTGGGCCCAGTAGCACGGGCCATCTAAAATCCAAGCAGCTCCACGGTTTCCAAGCTGGCCAAGGACTCCAACACCAAGCTGGAAGGGTTAAACATCACCACTTTCAACCTTGCCTATATCGCTTACCCCATTCGTCGATTAACCCCGGAAACGACACCCGAATAAACAATCATCACAATGTCAGAAAAGAGACCGGCCGCCGACCAGGGACAGCTAGTGGTGAAGCGGCAGAATGTGGGCACGAGTCGCGCTCTCACCCGCCAGGGCGCGTCGGGGAGCGGCGCACTCATCCAGACGGTATGCCCAACAGATCTGGTGCACATGAGGTAGTCATGTTACCCCGCTGACCACTTGTCAAAGGCCCCGAGAACAAGCGCGTTGCAGGCACCATTGATGGAGTTGTCGGGACACTCAGGGGAGATCTTCACGGCCAAGTTCGACCCGACGGGGAACCTTATTGCATCCGGGTCGATGGACAGGACAATAAGTGCGTGGATACATCTTCCCTCGATGATACAATTGGTGGCTAACGGAGGCAGTGCTTTGGCGAACATACGGCGACTGCGAAAACTACGGCGTGCTCAGCGGCCACCGCGGCGCCATCCTCGACCTCCAATGGTCTCGCGACTCCGATATTCTCTTCTCGGCCTCCGCCGATACGCATCTCGCGAGCTGGGACCTCACGTCAGGAGAGAGGATACGGCGGTACGTTGGGCACGAGGAGATTGTCAACTCGATGGACATTAGCAGGCGCGGCGAGGAGCTGTTGATCAGCGGGAGCGACGACGGGACGATTGGCATCTGGGACCCGAGGACAAAGAATGCCGTTGATTACATCGAGACCGAGTTCCCCATCACGGCCGTGGCCATCTCTGAGGCCGGTAACGAGATTTATTCGGGCGGCATCGACAATGACATTAAGGTGTGGGATATCAGGAAGAAGGCGCTGGTTCACTCGATGCTGGGACACACGGACACAATCACTTCGTTGAGGGTATCGCCGGACGGCCAGCAGCTGCTCTCGTATGCGATGGATTCGACGGCGAGGACGTGGGATATTCGGCCATTCGCCCCAGCCGAGCGGCACATCCGCACGTTTGACGGTGCACCGCTGGGGCTAGAGAAGAACTTGATCAGCGGGAGCTGGGATTCGGACGGCAAGAAGATTGGCGTTGGCGCTGGTGACGGCACTGTTGTTATCTGGGGTAGCGATACCGGAAAGCTGCTGTACAAGCTGCCCGGGCACAAAGGCACGGTGAACTGCGCCGAATTTGCGCCGGGTGATGCCCCTCTAAGTTGGTACTCCCGATTCCTGCCCCCATGTGATTTTACTGACTGATCATTAGTTCTTTCCGCATCCTCCGACAAGACGATGCTGCTGGGCGAGCTTAAATGAGACATGTTGCGGGTCCTGGCAAGTTAACCGCACCGTCTGCGGTCCAGAGGAGAGTACGCCGGCTTGAGGGCCTCCCCAAACGCAAACCGCTAGCGCTGCGAGCAACGGCAGTGTCGCCGAATACTGGCGCAGGCCTGGTCCATGATGGATACGGTCCCATGCCATGGTTATGGCATTTTGGATGCGGAGGCTTTGTTCTGTGGTGCACTCAATCGAACCGGGACGATGAGCGCGAGTCACGGGATCAACTTCCTCCTGCAGCGCCACGAAGCAGAGTAAAAAAACAGGGGTGTGGTAGGAAAGTTACGGACATGATACCCAATCTCAACGAGATTCCAACAGAGTCTGACCTAGTCTGGATGATCGACCTCGCGAAAGAGATTCGCTTGCTGTCCGCAACTGCCCAAGACAACACATAATTCTAATGACTCAGAAAGTCCGGGAAATTTACTCTGGACGGATAAATATTCCAGTTTTGCCCTCGCATTGTCTCTCCGAAAAAGTCGTTTTCATGTCGTGGTCGAGAGTGACCCGTTATCTAATTCGCTGTCACCCAAGCTTCTGTGTGCAGCCTGAAGCACGGAGAAACAAGACGGGCTTGTAAAAGGTTCAGGGGGCACCTGAAACGTGGTCGGAGCCCCACCCTGACTTCATGCAATCGTTTCGTGTGAGCCAATGATTCGGGTGCAGCCGCCCTCTTCTGCCGGTCAGGGGTTCCTGCATCTCAAGATCTCAGCTGCACCCTGTCGACGAATCGTCGGGATGAGGGCGGTGGGAGGTTGAGAACGACTGGTTGGGCTGGACTGGACTGGATGCAGGGACGACGTCGGCTTGTTAAACGAGTGGATGAGGTGGACAGGAACGAGAGGAAAAAGAGCAATTATGGGGGGAAAGATATTCTCTTGCTTGTCGTCCTGGTTGTGTGTTGTGTGATCGAATTGTCCGGGACAGGAACGGACGTTGAGACGCGGCACCCTCTTCCGCGATGCAGGGGCGGAAGCGGCGTGGCATTCTTTGCCCTGGACCAAGACTGATTGACAGGACCACACATTGAAGCACTCCAAGAAGCCTAAGCGTGCTTCAACCCACCCACCAAAAGGAAAAGCGGCCAGTGGCTTGCACTAACGTGTGGCTTCAAGCCCCTGCATCCCGAGTCTCACCATCAACCCCCTCTCGTCGACTCAAATCGGTGGGCGGCCTGCCGTAGCCTCGGCTGCCCTGCCGACACTTCACTTCTTCTCCCTCACCTCTGATCTGTGCTCCCTTGCCAGGGCTAGTGTAGACTTGGAACATCCTCAGCCAGTCGACTCCCCGCGAAGGCGATTGGGCACGATCACCCGCATACGCCGAAACATAGCACGGCGCTGTGCCCGCCTATGGGTCACTTTCGTTCGCCTCGATTCCCAGCTCGATATCTTCTTCCTGGCTTTTAGTCACTCTTTTCTTGTTGACGGTTGTGGGAACCTGCATTAGCACCGGAACCACCGCGAGCAGCTGTTCGTTGCTCTGGTCATCCTTCTCCAAATCAACGACCTCCCTCGTCCCTCCGTTGGCATACAAGACGGGGCGGTTTGGTTCAGCCGTCCATCGCCCTTTGCTATTCTACTCTTGAACTTTGCCGTTCAGTTTTCTTCAATTCTGCAAAACAAGGCTCTGGGAGCCCGTAATTATTGGACGGTGTTTCTGCTTTTTCCACTGGTTTGATACCACGACGAAGCTGAAGGAGTTTATGATACCCAGCACGCGCATTCGCTTTTCTAGCAGCCGTATTTTCTTCGACACCTCCCTTCTCTTGATCGGCCGTTTCTTTAAGGCCTAAAAGAACCAACTCGGCCACCGTCGCTACTCGGCTCGCGCTTTGGATCAGACGGGCATAACAACCCAACGAGATCGAAGCTGGAATTCATCATCGACCAGAGTCACGGGACAGACTCGGCTGAACCGCAGGAAAAAGACGAGGTGCAGTCCCACGCGGTACTCAACAGCATCGAACGCAGCATGCCCGCACTCTTTCCGGCATAGCAACATCAGAAGCCACCTGACTTACCGAACAACAACAATACCACCTAAAAGATGAACCGCTTCAACTTCTTTCAACCGCCCCACGGCGACGGGGGCAACCAACAACAACGACGACCCCTACGACGACCGGGCCCCGCTCTCCCCGCGCGTCGTCCCATCATCCCAGGACACCACCACCCGCACAACCCCCAACATCAACATCGTCCTGCACCCCTCCGACGACCTCGAAGCCAACAACACCCAGACCACCTCCCCGGCCGCGGCCGCCGCGACACGTGAGATGGCCGAGCGCACACGCGCCACCCCCTCATCACGCTTCCTGCACCGTTTCCGCCCAGCCATCCCCTCCTTCTTCAGCACGGCGTCCTCCGCCCACCAGCCACAACAACAACAACAACAGACCCCCCCCAACAACGAGATACGGACGCCCTTTTTCGGCATTCGGCCCCACCAGGCAGCCAATTAACTCGGGGCCGACGGGCCTTGCGGCGGGCGCGACCCGACACCGTGCTTGGATTATAAACCACCCGCAAACTACAACCAGCACCACGACAACAAACCGCCCACCACCGGCGAACTACGACGACGACGGCAACTCCTCCTCAGGAAGAAAGAGGAGGAATACCCAAAGTCCCAAAAGTCCTGAATTCCGCCTCGGCGCGCGCGACCTGCACCTCCCCGGCACGCGAGCTGCACCTGCCCGAGCTGGAGCGCACGTGGACGCAGGGGTCCAACGGCCCGCCGACGCGGCCGGGGACGGGTGGAGCAGCAGCGGCAGCGGCAGTGGGGGGTGGGGATGGGGCGGAAGCGGGGGGTGTGGCGGCGCCGGAGCCGGCGGTGGTGCGTGCGCGGAGGCATGGGTCGTCGAGGTCGGCGAGGGAGGGGCGGTCGGGTGAGGGAGGGGAGCATCGGGAGAGGAGGAGGCGGAGGAGGCGGAGGCATGGGGAGGGGTCGTCGGAAGGGAGTGGCCGGTCGCGGAGTCATCGGTCGAGGGAGGGGGAGAGTCGGAGTGAGAGGCGGGAGCGCAGGGAGAGGAGGGAGAGGAGGCGCGGGGCGGAGGGGTCGTCGCGGTCGGAAGGGTCGTCCTCGAGGTCGTCGCCGTCGTCCTCGTCGTCGCGGAGCAGTAGGACGAGAAAGGGGCCGCCGCCGAAGCACTTCCTCTTTTGTTTTCCTTGGATCAAGTCGCGGCGGGTACGGTCGCAGATCCTGCGGTGTTTTGTGTCGGGCATGTTTCTCGCTCTGACTAAGTCCATCTGTAAGTGTGCCTCGGAGAATTTACCCTACCTGCCCCCTGAAGAACGGATGCTGACTGCGCAGACCTCGCGCTGTCGCTCACCAAGAACGTCAACAGCAACGAGTTCACCATCCTGATGATCATCGTCCTACTGTTCGTCACTATCTTCTTTTGCCACAGCCTTATCCGCCTCTGCATGCTGGTGGCCAAGGCGCGCAAACGGGCACAAATGGTAGAGCGCGGGCAAGCCGCGCCGGAGATGGTGGGCGCTGGGGGCTACACGGTCCCGCGCGAGCCCATCCCCGTGGTGCTGGCCAGGGACGAGGAGGTGGCAGGCATCCAGAGCGAAGCCACCAAGACTGGGCCACCGGCATACGGCGTCTGGAGAGAGAGCGTGGTATGTGCTTACTCCCAGGCTGACACCACTGAGGTACCCGAGCTGTACTGACCGTCACGACAGAGGGTTGATCCCAACCGCCTCTACTGGATGCGCAACCAACACCCGGCGGCAGCCGAAGAGGTGTCCGATCTTAGTTCGAATGGCTCCGGGACGGGGAGCACAGACCCCACGGTGAGTTCGATGAGCTCACAGAGCAGTGGGCGCGCGCCTGTTCCTCGCCCGCCGTCGTATTCCTCAGATGATGGCGTGAGCTACGTGGTCGAGGCCCGGCCGAGGTCTATGGCACCGCGGGCGAATGCTCCGCCGGTGCCGCATCCGTCTCAGAACGGCATGCTGGGATCGTGGTTTTGAGCATCGATACTGAACACGGAACCGGGGTTTCGGGATCAAACAGGCAAGGATGGCCAGGAAGGGGGCACATGCGCATTTTCAGCGCACAGCGGGATTTAGCGTGTGGGTTATCATCGCCAGAAGCGTACCCGGCGTACGTAATTGCGTAATTGTAATCGCAAGTGGTGGCCACCCATTGTTATTCTTGTTCATTGTCGCCATTGTGGTCATTGTTCGGGACCCTTCCGATGATCGAGGACGGGGAGTCGGCAATTGGCCGGGATCAATGGAAGGCCCGGCCGCCGAGTTCCGGAGCACGCCGAAGCAAACCCGGTGCTGTTGCAGGGTTACCCTGAATTCGGCCGACCCGTCGAAGCGCCCCTCAGGTCATCTTGGGTAAATAACAAATGCACGCTCCAGCTGCCAGCTGACAGGTCCAGTCGTCCAGTCGTCCAGTCGTCCAGTCGCCCAGCCGCAAGAGGAGTTCCAAAGCCATCGTGCATGTCCCGACGCGCGGGACCAACCCTTTGTGGATGCGAGATCACCCTTAACGTGCCCGTTTAGGTGTTCCGGACCGTGTTGCCTCGTGTTTCCTGCCTGGACGGGTTAAGTTGGCGTTGATGACTGCGGCGCGGTCGGTTGGGCATGATTGGGTAGAGTGAGGGGGGTCGTGGCCGCAGGGATTGTGATGCAGCGGGGTTCAAGCCCAGCATACATGAACCCACGGGACCTGCCACAGAACCACACACAGCCCAGAGACTTCATGCAGCCTCCGGACCGCAAACCCAGCGCCCTGGGCGAGGTACCTCTCCACTTGGGTGCAGACTGTGCCGCCGAAACAAACAATGCCGGGCGAACGGGCTGCTTGCTTCTCTTTTCGGTCTGTTTTGAACATGGCC
Organism: Chaetomium globosum CBS 148.51; assembly: GCF_000143365.1. Taxonomy (NCBI): domain Eukaryota; kingdom Fungi; phylum Ascomycota; class Sordariomycetes; order Sordariales; family Chaetomiaceae; genus Chaetomium; species Chaetomium globosum. Next base: position 220,260 of record NT_165981.1, read on the forward strand.
AGAGAGCAGTACTTTTTTATCACTTCGTCCGAAGATAGCAAACGAGAGAAGTCGAAACGGCGCCCCGCCATGGATCCACAGCAAACAACGGCAGTCGTGTTCGGTGAGACCCGAAACCAAAATTCGACGACGTCTCGGACCGGGGCAGGGCGCTGGCGACAGCCGTTCTCCGAGACATCCCCACAGCCTGAGCCCGGCAGACAAATGTGCCCGTGTGCGCAGGCGCGGGCGCAAATGCGGGTGATGACCTTATTTCCTCATGCCGACTTCGCCCCGACCGAGAGCTAAGAAGGGAAGGATGTGGATGGAACGGGGCCCAGGAATCAAGGAGGCAAGGCAGGTGCCGTTTGCAGTGTGCGATCAATCCAGATTGGAACGAGTCAGGGGTGGGGCCAGTCGCAGCGCAGTTGTCCTCCGCTTCAGGAACTCCTTCGCGAATTGGAAGCTGTAACTGGATGTGGGGGTGGTTGTGGTGGACCAGAAGGCACGCCAAGGACCAAGAATTTTAGCCCTTAGCGTGCCCTGGAGCTGAGACTCGAACCCGTCCCCGGGAGCTGCAGCGGGGGAGACCTGCTCACCCGCCGTGTCCGCGCACCCGCGCACCACCCACTCTGGCAGCTGGCCAGGAAGCCAGATGTGCGGCTGCTTATGGTGAGCGCTAGGAAGCAAGGACCGTCATCAGCGCTCCACGTTGGCCCGAAAATTGAAAGCCGCCGTCGCCGCCCCTCGGCTGAGATACTTTAGAGGTACTTCGCTTTCGCCCGAGATGTGGCGCCAAGCAACATATCCAGGCGCATTCCCCGCCTAAGGCTCGCTGCCTGCTCCTCATTCCCCCGGTATGGCAAGTCACTCGCCAGTCACTCGTTTCCGGCTTTTCACTCTTGCCCGTGCGGAATGCCAGCACGGAAGCTGCGCTATCCCTCCCTTGCCCTGACTGCTGCTGTTGCCCGTCTTTCCTCATTGTCCCGCTTATTCCGTCTCCCTCTCTCCTTCTCCTCCCTCCTCACACCAGTGTCCTCTGAAACGAACAAGCAAAATCATCTTTTGGGTGTTGTTGGAGGTAGTCGGATACGAAGTCGGAAAGGAAGAAAGGTTGAAGCTGCGGTTGTCGGTCCAAGTCATCATCAGTTTTGTGGGAAAGGTTCCTTTTGGCTTTTATTTTTTCGCAGAGGTCAGTACCCATTCTCGATGCGCTCTTACTACCTTTAGCATCACGACTCCCTCCGTCTGAGAAAAAAAAAAAAAAGACACGTTTGCATACGCACACATCGATCCACTAGTGAGAGGCTTGGGTTTGCAGGGCCAACATACATGGCCACATATGGGATGACGGCGGAGGCATTCCGAAGTACAGAAAACAGGGTCAGATGCGCGCATTATGGGACGCCATGGCTTCGGACAACAACACACTGATCACAACGGTTTCTGTCTCCCTCCGGACCGCTCTCTATATTCTCCCGTTCCAACAACGTGATGGCGCGTGGTCGAAACGGGTTTGGGACTGGCCGTTTACGCGAGACGTCATTTCCTCTCCAGGGAGGCGGCCGGACGTCGGGTCGCACAATCCTGTCCCGACGCTGCGGAACCTGGAACCTGGAACCTGCCTCGCATGCGGCGCAATCACGGAAGCCTTCTGTATCACCAAACCGAGCAATCACCTAAGGCGAATATCCGAAGCCAACAGAACACCTGCCGCCAGAACCATGGCCACGATCAAGTCGTTCACCAGGGACCCTACGTCGCGGGTACTGGGTGGCGGCGCACACAATAACAACAAAGACAACAACCCGCGCTTGCAAACGTGTCAGCGGACAAACATGACGGAGGGAGATCGGGTGGCCAACCCGGGATAGCTTGCTAACGCGCCTGCAGGCCCCTATCAGTCAATATGTCGTCAGTTTCTCGTCGGGCGTGCTACAAGTGCGGTGAGCTTGGCCACCATGCCGAGGCCTGCGCCTCGCCGCATCGGCTCTGCTACAACTGTATGTCTTCCCTCTGCCGCGGCCGCTCCTTGGTCAGTAGGTGCATGCGCTAACGTCAAGCGCAGGCAAGCAGCCAAACCACGAGTCGAACGAGTGCCCGATGCCCCGCACCACCAAAGCGAAGCAGTGCTACCACTGCCAGGGTCTCGGACACGTCCAGGCCGAGTGCCCTACGCTCCGTCTGAGCGGCGCCGGCGCCGGCAACCGGTGCTACAACTGCGATTCTATTGGCCATCTGGCTGTGCGTTTTCCCCATACCGACACGATCATCTGATTGGGTACTGACGTTCGCAGCGCAACTGCCCTAACCCCCCTGTCCCCGGGGCTGGTCGAGGCGGCATGGTCCCCCGCGGCGGCTTTGCTCCCGTGCGGGGCGGATTCGTCGGCGGACCCCGTCCGGCAACATGCTACAAGTGCGGCGGCCCGAACCACTTTGCTCGCGACTGCCAGGCGCAGGCGATGAAGTGCTATGCCTGCGGCAAGCTCGGCCACATCTCTCGTGACTGCACCGCCCCCAACGGCGGCCCACTCAACACCGCCGGCAAGACTTGCTACCAGTGCGGCGAGGCCGGCCACATCTCGCGCGACTGCGCCAACAAGGCCGGCCCCATCGGCGAGATGCAGCCCGAGGTCGAGATGGCCGGCGCTCCGGTCATGCCCCAGCCTGTTGCCCCTCTCGCGCCGGTTTCCTAAGCCGGCCTTGGGCTGCCACACATCGGGGAGTTGGTCAAGTTCGGATTTATTTTCTTCGGCAATACACGGCTTCCGGTCCACATACCCTCTCCTTGGTCTATTCCCACTCTGGACACGGGATCAGGACGATACGACATCGGGTTTCTTCCAACGGCGTTCTCGGTTCCGGCTCGTCTCACGATTGGGTTCATGGTTTACTCTTGTCTGGACAACACGATGAAATGGAAAACAAACCCTCACATCTCCTCCTTGGCAAGCACTTTCTCTTCGATAACGATTGTTTTGGTCAGGATAAGTGCAATCCGAGCATGATTTCGGTTGCATCTTGAGGCATTTTTCTTCCCTCTCTTTTCTCATCTTTTTCCCTCCCGCTTTGTTTCATTTTTCCATCGCCTCCATACCTAGACGCTATTTGGAAACGAGCAACTTTCAGAGATACCCCCCTCGGCGCGGAAACACGATTCGGACATTGTTGTCGAGGCTCTTGGGCACTTTCAGCCAACACACCGGGCTCGGCAAGGTTGTGCCGTGGCGCGACAGCGTCAGGCGGGCAAAGGGCACAGGGGCAGGCCAGATCGGAAGGGGCAACTTGATTGGTTGGAAGGGTGTGGTGCGTGGGAAGTGGTTGCGAAGCTGTGGATGGTGCAGGTGGTCGGCCCGGCGATGTAGAAAGGAAATACATCACTCTTCGGATCGATTTGATGGTTCATTCTGGTGTTTGTGGGATGGTGTTTTGGTGTTAGGCGCCTTCTTGGTCTTGGGCCGCCGTGGTCCCCCTTACTAATATCAAGCACAGCCAGCACTCACGCCTCTCCCCCGGTGCCACATGATGAGGCAAAAATGAACAAAAAGAGCAGACAACTAAGTTGTCCAGGGAGTTGGTATCAGGTTTAGCCTGCCTGATACTGGAATCGAACCAGTGATCTTTGCATCTCTAGGCGGTACGAGTGCAACGCATTACCCCTGTGCTAATCAGGCTATGATCGGATTGTGGTGGAGAAGGTGTTAAGGAGCGGGGTCATCGTGGGGCGTGGGAGCTTGCTGTCTGCTTGGCGGTGAAGTTGTGAAGTGAGAAGGGTAGGTTGGTGTCTTGGGTGTATTGTCGGAGGTTGTTGGACTAGAGTAAGAAGTGGGTTCCCTGGCAATATGGCCAACAGATTCGTGGTTGTGGTTTTCCGTTTTTGTGTTGACTTGCATAATCTCGGCCTAAACTATGGGTCCCTCAGGCGCTCAGGGGTAACCAACAACGTATCTACCATGTTGTTTTCTAGCACCGGTGGCACTTGCTCTAAGTGCTATATTCGCATAGGTGTTATCTGACTGGGACTGGTATAGGTCTCACTTGACCTAGCTTCTCATCTGACGAGTCACGAGACGGATATTATCAGCCGCATGCGCGGCCTACTCCGAGTCTAACGGGAGAGACCAAGACTCAATTCAAACGCTCTTAAGCAAAAGATATTGTAATCCTTGTAATTCATCACTGGGAACTTTCAGCTTCAGTTTTGGGTCCCAAAACCCAAGAAATCCGTGTGTGGGAGGTCATCATCCAAGAGGGCTTTTCATACATCAGCTTCAACTACATTTGCGCTATCATCACAAAATAAACCAAGTATATGTATTACCAATCAGTTGGAACACCAGTGTCTAGGCAACTAGGAATCTCAACGCCCCTTAACGACAACGCGGTGCCAAAGAAACAAATCTTTTGATTCCCCAAGTTATCCGCAATGCAGATCACACCCCTTTTACCTCTTGGCCGGCGCCCACTGGCCAGAAAAAACAGTGCGGCCACAGCTTTCAAGCGAATGAAGTAACCCAGCGGCTGATAGGTCGATGCACTACTGAATCATTGCAAAAGATTCAGGTCAGCTGGAGCTCGGCATCGGACTCGTAGACCCACCAGGATGAGGCCCCTGAAAGTGAGGCTCGGCAATCTATGCCCGGGATGTTTCGAGTGCCACGTTCATGCGCGGATAGTGATATATCACGCCAACTATGTATTTAACTTTTAAGCCGTCTACCGGAAGAAATCGATCGGGGTACAAGACTACCGAGTCTTCCACACTCGGAACGGTCCGTGACCAGTGCAGCCCCGCATTCATCTGTTTGGTTACACTCAGGGATCGTCATCCAAACAAAATGACGATGCCCGTGTCACCGCCGATCATCCATCCCTGGATGCAAGGCCAATGACGCCCAAACCCCGAACCCATATAATGCGGAGGCATGTCTCGAGCCCCGGCCCTCGTTTCTCAAGGCCATTGTTCTATCTGGATACGAAAAAGTAGTTATCCAGATTCAATCCTGTGTTACGAATTGTAACAGAGCATTGTAGCAGACAGGCTACACTACATTGAGCCCGGCCACGATGAAAACAACGCGGGCTCGCGTCCTCCTCGCGGGACTCCTCCCTTCGGTAGCCGCACAATCGTGCCCCGACTACTCCGACTACTCCAAATCTCGCCACGAGCCCTTCTCCTCGGGCAAGCATGCCCTCTCCTCGATGCGCCCTGCAGCCGACTGCCGGACCTTCAACTCGACCACCGTCGAGACCCTCCTCGCCAACATGACCGAGGTCATCTCGGACCCGGACCTCTACCGCCTCTTCGAGAACACCTACCCCAACACCCTCGACACCACCGTCCGCTGGCGCGGCCACGCCGCCGACAACCCCGACGAGGAACTCGCCTTCCTCATCACCGGCGACATCGACGCCATGTGGCTCCGCGACAGCGCCAACCAACTGCAATCCTACCTCCCGCTCCTTGAGCCGGACGCCGCCCCCAACGACCCCACCTCCATCGCCAGCCTCTACCGCGGCGTCATCAACCTGCAAGCCCGCCAGATCCTCAGCGCCCCCTTCTGCAACGCCTTTCCAACCGCCCCCGGAAAGCGGCATCCCCCCACCTTCCAACCCCGCCGCCTCCTCCGACGCCGTCCACCCCGCCTACGACCCGACCCAAGTCTTCGAATGCAAGTACGAGCTCGACAGCCTGGCCGCCTTCCTGCAGCTCAGCGCGTCCTACTACGAAGCGACGCACGACGCGGGCTTCTTCGCCCGCTTCGCCTGGCTGCGCGCCATCCGCACCCTGCTCGACACCACGAAATCCATGACTGCCGGCACGTACGGCCCGGCGGGCGAGGTCCTCCCCCCACCTTACAGCTTCACGCGGCTGACCACGCGCGCGACCGAGACGTTGCTCAACGATGGGGTGGGCGCGCCCGTGAGGCGGACGGGGATGGTGCGGAGTGCGTTTCGGCCGAGCGATGATGCGACGACGTATCCGTTTTTGGTGCCGGCGAATATGCTGTTTGCGAGGGCGCTGGCGGGGGCGGGATTGATTGTTTCGGCGCTGGAGGAGGATGGGGAGGTGGAGGTGCCGGAGGGGTTGGCGAAGGAGATGGCGGGTTTTTCGGCCGAGGTGAGGGCGGCGATTGTGAGGTATGGGGTGGTGACTGTGCCGGTGCTGGGGGGGAATGGGACGGAGACGGAGACGGTTTATGCTTATGAGGTGGATGGGTATGGGTCGGCGGCGATTATGGATGATGCGAATGTGCCGTCGTTGTTGGCGGCGCCGGTGTTTGGATACCTGGGGAGTATTGATCCCGTGTATCAGCGCACAAGGAAGAGGTTGTTGAGCGCGGAGGGGAATCCATATTTCATGGCGGGTAAGGTGATCAATGCGATTGGCGGTCCGCATGCCGGGCCGGGGATGGCGTGGCCGATGGCGAGTGTGGTGAGGATTCTGACGTCAGAGGATGATGAGGAGATCGAGGTGGCGTTGAGGGAGTTGGTGGCGTCGACCGACGGGCTGGGGTTGATCCATGAGAGCATCAACTCGAACGATGCGACCAAGTGGACGCGGCAGTGGTAAGCTATCGCGGCCTGTTCTGAAAATATGAGTGTGGTTAATAAGGTTAACTAACAACTGCTAGGTTCTCGTGGGCCAACGGGCTGTTTGGCCAGATGATTCTCGACCTGCGCTTCCGGAAACCGCACATCTTGCAAAAGAGCTTCCAATGAGCGTTGTACTGTGCAGTCACGGACAACTAAAAGATCACAAAAGACTTCCAGACGCAAAACTCAAATGTGCTGACTCGCCATCCTGGCGTTGTTGATTCCAAGTCTATCTCATGATGACCAAACTCTAACATCTATGCGATGCGGCGCCCGTGTCTAGGTACGAGCGGATGCGTGTGCCCGTTCATCATTTTCGAGCCTAGTTCCCAAGTCCGGTTGCATGCCAGCAACGAGTGTGGATGAGGCCCGTGTATCCATGATCCCAACCCAAGAAATGCCGCACAGAAGAAATGCGGTGATGCGAAGGAGGAACAGAAAGGGGAAAAGAAAAAAAGTAAATACAGCTGAAGAGGAAAGCCAAAGAATGGAATACGCAGTGGTATCAATAACGGTGTCGTTCAAGTCGTGAAAAAAAGCATTTGCGCACTCCGTCTCTCTCCCTCTGCCTTTCCTCGACCGCGGTCAGGGCTTAGGCCATGGTCAGGAAGTTGTCCTGCACCTCAAACTCGGGGGTGCGCCCCTCACCGACCGCCTTGAGGGCGGCATCATCCAGGGGCAGCATACGACCGCCGGCCTCCTTGCGCGAGCCCAAGCGGGACATCTCGCGGCGGATACCGTGGTTGACGGCGTCGAGCACCGTGTCGACCAGCTTGCGCGGCTTGTACTTGGGCTCGGTACCGGGCTGGTAGACGCCCGTCTTGACGAGGATGCTGTACCACTCGTTCTCGGAAATGGCGTCCATGGCGTTGGTGCCGCGGATGTCCGACTCGGGGGTGTCGCCGACAAAGTACACCGTCGCAGGCGGCTTCGTCTGACGCAGGCCGTGCTGGGTTGCGCGCCACTGCTGCAAGAGGCGGGTGGCAAATTCGAAAGTGGACACCTGCGGCTTGCCGAAGGCGTGCGTCTTGAGTTTCTTGCCACCCGTGGTGTCCTCGAAGACGGTTTCAACGATGCGGCGCAGCGCGCCCATGCCCAAGCGGGCGTGTTCGTGAGCTGCCGACCACAGAACGTCGTTGTGGCTGAAGTAGATGGGCGGGCCTTCGTCGAAGGTCTCGGACCGCGTCTCGAGCCGGCCACCCTTGGACTGGGCGATGTCGAGGATGATTTGCAGGTCCGACGCCCAGTCGCGCGAGTCGGCAAAGACGAAGATGGCCTCGATCACAATGTCCGAGAGCTTCTCAGCGCCATGGCGGGCGAGTAGGTCCCGCGAGTTGGCGTGTTCCGCTTCGGTCAGCTTGCGGAACGGGGCAGTGTGCGCGTTGGCCTTGAGGATGTCGCCAGGGGTGACGACGTCGCGGAAGCCATATGACTCGGCCACATCACGGCACTTCTCACCCTCGCCGCCGACCACAAGCACGGTGCCGTACCGGTCGGCGAACTCCCTCATGGGGGTGTGGCCGCAGATGAACTGACCGGGCGAGACATCGATCTCGAGTTGTTGTGAGAGATCGCGGCAGCGTTCCGTCTCGAACTTGCCGCCGCCGTTGGTAAGGAAGATGTACGGACTGGGGTCAAAGTTAGCTTCTGGTCTAGAAGTAGTCGGTGGAGTTATTGCGGAGTGATGTTGACTTACACCTTGACGCCCCACTCATTCTCGCCGTTGAGAACCTTCATAGCCTCGACGGCCTCGGGAATCGGCCGCCCGCCGCGGATCAGCACGCCGTCAATGTCGAAAGCAAAGGCAAAGTTGTCGGCGACATCCTCGACCATGGGAGTGATCGGAACGGTCGTAGGCGTGGCTGGGCTCAGAGGCGAGGGCGACTCGGCCGGCACCGAGTAGGTAGCGCTCACGTCGGTGGCAGAGCTGGACGACGACAGTGATGGCGACAGCACTTCGTCTTCACCGGGCTCTTGCACGCCCATGGCGTCGAGCTTCCTCCGGGCATCATCGAAGGCATCAGCAAAGCTGCTGCTCGACATCTGCCGGGGGCACATGGAGGGCCGCTGGGGAGGGACTGAGAGAGACATGATGGAGTATATTCGTCAGATCGAAGGAATGACTAGTGTTTGTGTTTGCAGGTAAACCCGAAAAAAAGGAAGGAAACTGTGTTTGCATATCCGACTCAGCGACGGCAGCTGATGAGGGCTGAGCTATTGCGAACATCACAGACCATGCGCCCGGGGAGCCGCCCCTTATATAGACCGAAGCCATCTACAAGCCGTTCGCCTTCGATAACAACGGAGGAACACATGGTGGTGGGGCCCCTTGCCGTGCAATCAGCGCTTGTCGAGACGGCACAAAACAGGGTCCCATCCTGGCCCCTGTGAAAGTGGTGGATACTAGGGAGGCGCGGGGGAGCACCGCTAGTGGAGATGGTATTTCATCATCTCACTGCCTTTCGTCTGAAATATGTGAAGGCAGGGGATTGGTCGTCTCTCTCGAGCATCATCTCGAATGATTGTGAATCCCCGTCGGTCTTGTCAGAGGGTCCTGCAGTCCGCATATTCATGACATCCATGGAGCCATAGCACCCACTCGCCCCGGGATCCACCGGGCGAGGTGGTGAGAGAATTCTGCCACCCGCTGGCTCCATTAAAAAAAAACACACCCCACCGCGGGGTATCAAAGGCTCAGTTAGGGTCCAGGGTCCAAGCATGTGGGTGGTGAGTGAAGGTGGTGTGCACGGTATGGCAGCGGTGAGTCGGGCTGCTGAGGAAGGGGGGGTGGACAGTGCGAGCCAAGTCGGATAAGGCGGCGGGAAAAGCGGCGAGTGAGCCATCGAAGGCACCAAAGAAGAATGGAAGGCGGCAGCGGGCGGCTCCTTTGGTGCTCACCGTACCATTAACCGCGCACAGCGAGGGTGCGTGGGGCTCCAGTGGACGCTATCGACGCTCCCATGGTTCCGACATTATGAGGCGAAACTCTGATATCCTGAGAAGGAGGTGCGGGTGAAGATCAGGAACGACGGCGAATTGGGCGCTCGAACGTGGTCTTGGTGTTTCCTGTTACTGCCCGTCGTCAACAAACTGGCACCAATAACCGCGAAGGGAAGAGTTTTCTGGTTTTGGCCTGCCAGGAACAGATCTCACCTTGTTGCTTGGGCACTTTCCACGGTGAAACACAGTGTAAATGCCGCGCTTCCAGGGTCCTGCATACGTCCATACTGTGAAGCGAACGCCCGGAAAACACGGCGGCGGTTTGGGCGCCAAGTCGCCGCGTCGGCTGCACTGTCGATCCCATGACGTCAATGGGGCTACGCCAGTGAATGAGCTGTTGGGCGGAGTGGGACCCGGTAGCGTGAGAAACACTGTGAAGTATCCCCGACGGGGGCGTCACCAGCGGTCACCAACGAGAAGCTCTGAGGAGGCCCCCTTTTGCCTGCCGGACAACAGGCGGAGACCAAGCTTGTTGGCCGAAGATCTTGGCCCGTCCTATTCCGTGCCGGCCTCTTCCGTGTCGGGTCCCCGGTCGGCACCGTGTCCATTCTGCCAAGCTGCGAGGCACCGCATGCAGGGACTGCAAGCTGCCATTGGAGGGCTGCCAATCAATTCTCACGGACAGACGGGACACATTCTGAACTATCGACAGTGCTGTGGGCACAGTGGATCATTGTCAGGCCATCCCATGTGAAATGATGGTCCGAGGCCTCCAGGAATAGCACTCTTGGGGTGTCCCGTCTGTGCCCGTCCGTCATGTCAGACCGTTGCCTGTACGGGCAATATGTCGATCCATGTTGTGAGACGCCAGCTTTGTCAAGGGTTCAGTCAGTGAAACGTTGCCTCCTGTGAGTCGCAGAAAAGAGAAAGAAGAACCAAGGCAGCGACGCGGCAATTCTGACGACCGGCATCGAGTTCTCGTCATGGCGCGCCGGATCGGGGACGGGCAGACACGCCGGCCTGAATGTCAAGAGAAAGCGTGTACATGCGTGTCGGCCGGCGTGTGGGCTAACCAAAATGCCACCCCTCGCCGTACGTTGTTACCCCGACGTTTTGTTTATGCAGCAACTTGGCGTCGTCACGGCTTCATGTGGTGCCAAACGAGGACGGGATCACGAAAGGGCGGTTTTCGTTCTCCGTATGCTTTGGAGTATGGATGGTGCTCTCCACCTCCGAAACAGATCGGCCGAGGCTCCAGTGCCCAGTCTACTTCCCCGCGATCTATGCATGAACGAGAAGGAAATTGGCGTGATAAGGATGGGGATTAGGAGGGGCGGGATGGTGGTTAGCCGGCCCTACGACCGCGGCCGATGTTGGAAGGCCGTGATGTGCGATGTCGAGAGCAGGTCGACCTGCCCGATCTTGATCAATACCCGAGGTTCTCCGCCTTCTGTCCTTCCAGGCTGGTCCTTGGACGTTTTGAAGAACAAATCAGGGATGCAATGAGAGGGGTCAGCGGTGGAACCATCTCTTTTCTCATCCCCAAAAATTACCCATCAACGGCCCATATCTCTTTTGCAGATCGAGAAGCCTCCCCATGGGGAAGTCGCCAGCCAGCCGGCAGCCTCCACCGCCGCTTGCCGTTTCTCCCGATCAACCAGTGCTTCCTCGGCGCTCATATCCCAGAATGTGGACACCTCCGCCCGGTCAACCCGTAACCAGCCCTTCCAGTCGGCCGTGACGGCGACCTTGGCGGAGGCCGCAACGGACGCACTGCCCGAGGGATTCAGCCCACCGCCGATGACAATCGTGCCCCACCATTCCCGGCCGCGGCTCCGGTGTGACCCATAGAGCATATACTCCTCAATGGAGCCGACACAGTCGGCGATGTGCGTAAAGTTTCCTCGTGCAGCGCGTAGTACGTGGACATGGTCTAAGTCAGAACGCTGAACGGCCGTCTTGGGTTTCGGCTCGAGGATCATGGAACCCGTAGCGGCGGCCCCTTCAATGGGTGTTGCGAGAAGCCGCAAGGGGTCGAAGCGTCCTTCAAAATCGACAATAGCCACTGTCTTTTCGTAAGGTGGTGCGATTAGGGTGGCCACTAGGACGTAGATCAGCTCATGAGGGCGGCCGGTCAGTGCCAGCGGCACCGACTGAGTCGCTCGAAAATGGCGATTGACGAGGTCATTGAGAGGATCAATTGGAAATATCGGCGGCCGTACAATCGATGTGGGTATATTTCCAGCCTTGTTATCGTTGGTGTTGGGGCCTTGTAACAGACTCGACCGAAGGGAAGCAAGGACCTGAATCGGGAGCACGTCAGGAATTTTATCAAGTCGGGATTTCATCCATCCAATCTTTTAACCTTCCATCGCGATCAAACTAAAATCTCCATCGCCGCCAGCCCACCAGCCACGTACCTCGTCCAGGGTCGTCTCTTCAATCTCTCCGAGCACGCGAGCACCGACACCTGCGGCGGTCGTGCCTCGCATCGTCTGCTTTCGGTAGCCGTTGCACCCCGCTGTTCCGATGGCGCCGCCCTGCCCCAATTTCCCAGCCCGGCACCTGTCGGCCGTCGCTCAAATCGATGCCGATGGCAAAGTCAGAAAAACAGAAGATGGCCGTCGGATTAATCTGGCACAAGATTGCGAGCTATTCAGCCTTGTGCAATACGAGTGCATCGTGCGGCATCCCGAATTAGTTGACAGTCCGGTGCAGTGCTGGCCGGTGCAGCGGTGGTTTCGCCGGTAGGTGCAATTCTTGGCTCCCCTCGGATTGGCGGCAAGCCCCGTGCGGGTCAAACAGATCTTTATTCTGGTGTCGTGGAATTGGTGTGCTGATGCAGAGTTTTAGATGCCAGGACAAAAAAGGCAGCTTTACGGCAGAAACGACGGCTTGGGAAGGAACGGCGGCGGCCACTACCCCGACAGAGGGTCTGCAAGAGGGGCACGCCGCACACATCTTGGCTACTGCATCGCAAGCTGCCACAAAGAGCAATCGATCTGGCTGAAACATAACTCTTTCGCTTTTCCCTGCAGTTTCCAAATGATGCCGTCCTGTATGTTGGACCGTGATACACATCGACGCAAGGAAATGGACATGGATCTGCCCACTGACTCAATTGCCGGCCCTGTCTATCCGTATGATACACAAGCAATCCCCACGCTCCCAGGCCTTCACTGCACAGCCAGAATCCATCTTCTCGTCGTGTCGTCTATTCGTCCCTGCCCAATCATCCTGCTCGAAACCCTTAAGCTCCTAGCTTCGCGGCGCGCTGCTCCTCCAGCTTCTTGTAGAAGTTGTCGCGGGCGTCTCTCCGCGGCACGTGGTAGCCGTACCTAGGACAGAATTAGATATCGACATCATGGGCGGTCGGGGTTTGGGTTTATGGGTCGCAGTACCAGAAGGCGTTGCCAAAGACGAGCCCGAGACCTGTCGATGGTTAGTCATCCCTCCAGAACTGTGGCCTAGATGCGACCGTGGTTCGGGGATCATTTCGAGGGAACTCACCGAGGGCAATTCCGAGATCGGTGATGAGGCCCCGGCGGAGCATCTAAGACCAACCAACTTGTCAGCTTTTATTCTCACAACTTTCCCCTCGGGTAAGCGGGGCAGCGGCGATTGACGGTCATTGGGCGGACCGAGGCCTGGGGAAAACACATACGCCGGTGATGGGCTTGACGGCCATTTTTTCGGTGTTGGTTTGGTGCGTGCGCGGTGAGCGGAGAGGTTCGCGTGGGCTGTCGGCAATCGTTCGTTGCGGTGTTTGACGACATTCGGCTTTCGGCTTCGAATTGGAGCTTCCAAGCATGGCCTGATGTTCGAGCTTAGCTGCACGTGATCTCATGGCACTGGCGATGTGGGCTGTATTATGTAATCCGAACTTCGAAACCGCCCAATGCAAGGGCTCACGAAGCAGGAAAACTCCCTAAACTTTCAATGCACTTCCGAAAGATGCGTACAGCGGAAACAGCCATTTGTAGAGTAGTTCGCCTACCTAACAGGCGCCCTAGTATTTATTCATCAAATTCAACATTGGTGCAGACCAAGTCTGAGTCCATCATGCCTCCCTCCTCTCTTCTGACTCTTCTGGCATCTCATTCCCACCTAACAACGCAAACGGCATGCTTACAGCCATTTTTTGGTTTAATAGGTAACTTACAAATTAACAGAAACGAAGACATGAGGAGGAAGGATACCGCCAGTCCCATCTACCCACTACACTACACCACCCCCAATGGATCCATTCGAATGCTTTCCCTTGCTCTTCCCATAATCTAGCAATCATCGCGACGAACAATGACATTCCAGTGGTCAGGATGGAACACCTGCCCAGCCACCTGTCTCGCGCCCCAGGCGTTGGTCGCACACCGGCTGATGATGTAGCTGACACCATCAGCGATATCAGCAAACGCATTAAGATGGAGTTCATCGGTCCTCTGTAATGCCACACTGCGCGTTAGCCGTAGTCAACAAACAACCACACACCACCCGACCCCCCAAGAAAACACCGGAAAAAAGAATCCTCCCAAAAAAGACTCACATCATTACAAATCCACACCGCGGCGTCATACGAGCAGCTGACCCGGCTGCACATCCTCGGCCCCGGCGGCACGCGCACCTGGCCCATGATGCTACGCAGGTAGTCCAGCCCTTCCCAGTAGGCGGCCATGTAGGCGTAGGGCCACGGCCCGCCGCAGAAGAAGTTGCCGCCGCTGAAGTCGACGGTGCGCCGCGTGACGGTAGAGGCCTCGTCCGTGACCGTGTCTGCGTCAGGGGCCGTGTTTGTGATCTCTACGGTCTTGGTGGTGGTGGTGGCGGTGGTTTCGGCTTGCTGCTGCTGTTGGAGCTGGGCGGTGAGGGCTTCGATGGTGCCGTTGAAGGTGATGGTGTGGCCGGGCGAGGTCTCGACCGTCCATTGGAGGTCGCTGAATTGGAATTCTTGGGCGGTGGGGCTGGGGGCGGCGAGGGCCTGGGTTTGGTACTGCGTGTTAGTCCTGCTGACCTGCTTCAGGCTGGGGGTAGGGATGAGGGCGTACACCCATGGACAAGAGGGCGGTGGTGATAGCGGCGAGCTTCATGTTGAACGAGCGGTGGTTTCCGGTTGGGGAGATCTGATAGAGACTGGGTGTGTAACGGCCTTGGGGCTGAGGGATGCTGGTGGCTGAAGAAGAAAGAGCCTGTCGACGACGTAAAAGCATCGATACTTATAGCCCACAAAACAAAAGCCGGTCTCGGATCACAGCCTTTGATGTTGATGTTGAAAGAGGGGGAATGATCGGCGTAACGTGTGACTCGGGCCGCCAGCCGTCTATTCACACCCTCATCTGTCTCTGTCTTCAATTAACTCGCTCAACGACATTGGCCACAAGCGGAATGTTCATAGGGTTTTTCTGCGCAAATCTGAAAGCCACCAGTGCAGCAGTTGTTGTTTGCTTTGCCCTCAACGGAACCTTGCTCTAAGGCGTGGGTATAAATAGACGACAACGCCTGCCAGAATGGGGTTTCAATAGATCTGAATACGGGGGTAGTAAAGCAAACACCACAACTTCGTAGGCTTTCCACGTAGATATGATTCATGACTCTAACCTGAAGAGAAAGTTTCCCCTTAGGTATAAGTCAAAATCTGGAGGTTCCAAGAGCTTCATATTGAGGACTGTAAAGTTCAGGTACAGGAGAACAGCGGGCGAGAGAGAGGGTGAGTAAAATTGCTTCGGTCTGTTTGGAAGAGTTCCATATTCGGCCACCTCCTCTGTGCTCTTTGTCCCTATTTTGTTTCATCACAAGTCTAGCCCCTACAGTGCCTGGGTACCTCAACAACCACGGTGGCGTTTGTTGTTTCAAAGGGTGGTACGAGTACCCCTCCTCGTGTAACTCTGCCCATTCTCGCCCCTGAACAACACCAGATTAACACGGCCACTCCACGAGCGAAATCTTCGCCTGGTATTAAAATTACGAGGGAATGGAAATGGGACTGTTAATAGTATCAGTTCAGAAGCAGATTATTGGCAAACGAATAATACCCAGATACCTATCTACACTCGTTGGTAGACTTATTCAATGTTACATGTTATAGGAGGGCCCAGCAGCCTCAGCTCAGCCAACGGCCCCCAACCGGTCACTGCCCTCGGCAACGCCACCTTTTATGCTTACATTTTCTTCTTGCGTGAGTCACACAGGGGACAGTACCTCAACCATTCTCCAATTTGCTTCGCTGCACTGCCTGTCTTCACTCATCCCTGATCATTTCAGTAGACCTTTGTCACCGCTTTTCATTTCCAAATAACGCATCAAGATGAGCATCAATTTTGCCGCGACTGAGGAGGAAACCATTCAGTATTGGAGAGAGATCGATGCTTTCCAAACACAGTTTCGACTTTCGCAAGACCGGCCAAGGTTCACCTTTTATGATGGTCCGCCGTTTGGTATGTAGTTTCTCTAATGATACCGTCAAGCCGCTACAGCAAATTGAACGGAACGTGCTGATAGTGTCTATAATAGCGACAGGTACATTGATCCCCGATCCACCGCAAATGTGAAACCCCAGCAGCCCATCCCTCTCTAACTACCACCTTTCCAGGATTACCGCACTATGGGCACCTCCTCACCTCTACCATCAAGGACATCATTCCGCGGTACTGGTCTATGAAAGGGTACCATGTCACTCGCCGCTTTGGTTGGGATACCCACGGGCTTCCCATCGAACACGAGATTGACAAAAAATTTCGCATCTCTGGGCGTGACGCCGTTATTCAGATGGAATCGAAAAATATAACGATGAGTGTCGGGCCATCGTTATGAGGTATGCGGCCGAATGGAGACATGCCATCGAACGCTTAGGGAGGTGGGTTGATTTTGACAATGATTACAAGGTATGATGGTGTCTGGTACCGTTATGTTTCGCTTAGAAATACTGACCCCTAAGTAGTCGATGGATCTCAAATTCATGGAGTCCTGCTGGTGGGCGTTCAAGAAGCTCTTCGACGACGGGCAAGTTTACCGAGCCTACCGGATCATGCCCTACTCTACCGCCCTCTGCACGCCGCTTAGCCATATGGAATCGAGGCAGAACGAGAAGACGACTCGAGATCCTGCCATCATGGTGTCCTTTCCTATCCTAGGCGTCGAAGGCAAGGAGGACGCCTCGCTCCTTATCTACACCACCACTCCTTGGACACTCCCTTCAAATCTGTTCATTGCTGTCCACCCCGACTTCACATATCTCGAAATTCTCGACGAGGCAACCGGCCGCCGGTACATTATGCTGCAATGCGGCCTGTCCATGCTCTACAAAGATCCGAAGAGAACGAAATACCGGGTCCTCGGCAGGCTGACTGGCAAGTCCATGGTTGGGTGGAAGTATAAGCCTCTGTTCGACTACTTCACTGCTACCTTTTCGGATTGCTTTCAGGCGATTGCTGCAGATTACGTCGAGGCGGACCAAGGGACCGGCCTCGTGCACCAGGCGCCAGCATTCGGCCAAGAACCTTGGTTATGATGCGGCGGTGTCTGCTGGCTTCACCACACCCAGCCGCTTACCGCCTTACCCTGTCGATGATGAGGGTTGCTTCACTGCAGAGGTTTCGGCGTATGTTGGGCAGCATGTCAAAGCAGCCGACAAATTTATCCTCAGAGACTTGAGGTCGACTGGCAGTCTAATCGTTGAAAGCCACGTTTCCCACGTTGACAAGTTCTGTTGGAGGCCAAATACGCAGCTGATCCGGCGTGCCGTCTCTTCGTGGTTTAGGTATCAAAGTCACAAACTCCATTCCAGATACGTTGAATAACATGGAGGAAACTACGTGGGTCCCGCCATTTGTCAAAGAGAAGCGCTTTGCCAACTGGGTTTCAAACGCCCATGATTGGAATGTTTCCAGAAACCGTTATTGGCGGACGCCGATTCCTCTCTGGGTCAGTGATGACTACGAAGAGATCGTCTGCGTGGGCAACGTTGAGGGACTAAAGGAACTGAGCGGCTTTGAAGGGCCGCTGGACGACATCCACCGGGACAAGGTCGATGGGATCACCATTCCTTCAAAACGTGGGAAAGGTGTTTACGTCGAGTGGATGAAGTTTTTGACTGCTGGTTTGTCCTCCCCTTGTCCCTTGTTAATACCGCACTAACTCTGGAACAGGTTCGAATCAGGGAGCATGCCATACGCTTCAAATCACTTCCCCTTTGAGAATAAGGATGAGTTTGCAGAGGGCCTGTTTCCAGCGGATTTCATCGCAGAGGGCCTTGATCAGACTCGTGGCTGGTTCTACATCCTGACCATTCTTGGAAACAAGCTATTCGGCAAATCTCCCTTTCGAAACGTTATCGTGAACGGCCTTGTTCTCGCCCAGGATCAAAAGAAAATGTCCAAGAGCCTCAGAAACTACCCTGATCCCACCATTATCATCGACGAATATGGGTCCGACGCATTGAGGCTATATCTCATCAACTCTCCAGTCGTCAAGGGAGAATACATCCGGTTCAACGAGTCTGGGATCAAGGAAGTCGTTTCTCGTGTCCTGTTGCCTCTCTGGAACAGTTATCGTTTCTTCCACGAACAAACCCTCCTATACAAGAAGACGACAGGTCAGGACTTTGCGGTGCGCGCCGTGTGGGACAATGGAGGGCCGCAGAATGTCATGGACCGGTGGATCCTTCCCGATTGTCAGAGTCTGCTTCGCTTCATGGAAGAAGAAATGCGAGGTAGGTGACCCCTTGTTGATTGTTGGGCCAGGCAGAGGTACCTATCCAGCCTGGCGTCGAACAAAGTTGCCAGGTTATTGCTTGTACACGGTAGTGCGACGGCTGTTGCAAGTGATCAACAACCTAACCAACTGGTACATTCGCTTCAACCGCAAACGTCTTAAAGGCGTTGTGGGGCTCGGCCTCGACGATACCACGGCCGCCCTAAACACGCTGCTGCAGGTTCTGTTCACCCTCATGCGCGCCCTTGCTCCGTTTGCGCCCTTCATCACCGAGCACATCTATCAGCTCCTCCGACCACAGCTGAGCGTGGTCACGGCTCAGTTTGAAGACGCAAGAAGTGTGCATTTTCTCCCCTTCCCGACCGTCCAGGAGGCGCTGTTCGACGAGGTCATCGAACGACAGGTCTCGGCGATGCAAAAGGTAATCCAGTTAGGGAGGTTGGCCAGGGAACGGCGCAATTTGGCGCTCAAGACGCCGCTGTTGTCGCTTGTGGTGATCGCCGACCGCCAGCCCTTGGCCGACATCGATTCTCTCAAAGTATATGTTCAGGAAGAACTCAATATCCGTGACATTATTTTGACTGACGAAGAGGAGAGATACGACATTCTCCTCGAAGCGAGGGTGGACTGGCCGACTCTGGGCAAGAAGCTGAAAAGAGATGTTGAGCTTGTTCGCGGGGCCCTTCCAAGCCTTACCCAGCCACAGCTCAGGCAGTACCAGGGCGAGAAAAGGATTACCGTTGCAGGTATAGAGTTGGCAGAGAACGACCTGACCATCGTTCGGGATTGGAAACGACACGGCGAAAGCGGATGGTCCCCAATGGGAACCCGCCTTCGCGGATGACATGATCGTTTTGCTCGACGCTGCTCCACACCCTGAACTGGTGGATGAAGGAGTAGCCCGGGAGATGATCAACCGCATTCAGCGCTTACGCAAAAAGGCCGGCCTGGTGCCTACGGACGACGTCCACATGCGGTACCGTGTTTTGGCTGACCCAGATAAGATTGGGCTTGATCGACTGGTGGCTTCTCAGCAAGACATGTTTGTGGCCGCGCCCAGAGGCTGGCCCGAGAAAGCACAAGAGAACCCGAGCGAGGGCTCTCTAATTTTGGAGGAGGAACATTCCGTGGGCAGTTTGGTCCTAAAACTACAGCTCGCTCGGCTTGAATAAGGCCGTTCATTTGTTAGTTGATACGTAGTAGTAAGTAGCCGAGGTTCAAATTCATCAGACACCCGTATGTGGATTGCAAAATGATTGCTCAGAGGCCCCTGAAGACCTCATCCAATGCGTGCGACGCGACCAAGAGCTCCATCACTCTCCAGGGGAAGATAGAAAGGCATCGAGGTACATAGATGGACGGCGTCCAGCCGTAAGTTTGCCACCCGATTGGTCTTGGTAGGGGCAAGTTGGTCAAGGAGAGCGGCAGTAAACTCTTTAGCCAGATTGTGTGGCACGAGGTG
Source organism: Chaetomium globosum CBS 148.51 (assembly GCF_000143365.1). Taxonomy (NCBI): domain Eukaryota; kingdom Fungi; phylum Ascomycota; class Sordariomycetes; order Sordariales; family Chaetomiaceae; genus Chaetomium; species Chaetomium globosum. Next base: position 239,938 of record NT_165981.1, read on the forward strand.
GGAGCAATCGATGGATTGGGAAGACTGGGGTTCAGTTGTTCGAGAAGAGACGGGAGAGAGACGCACCTCATGCGGGGGATAATACGCATTTGGATAGCCTCTACTCAGGATTCCTTGAGTGCTAATGGGGGGTTTTCGGCCCTTCCTTGGGTTAACTAACCGGGTGTTCTTGTCGTAGGGGCCATTGGGGCATGATCAAGCTCCTTCAATCGGGACGCAGTACACCACTGAGAAAACAATCCACCCCCTGAGCATCAACCCGCATCCCTTGCGGCATGTACGAAGTGCATACCTAATTAGTAATACCCAAGAGTTGCGAGTGCGCGGCAGTGCGGGCCTGCTCTTTGGTATTTCTGTGTCCAGGGGGTTTGACAGGATAAGAGTACGGTAGTTGTGATTATGAGGAAACTCTACTTCGTAGAGTGGATCTTGTGGTGAGAAAGATGCCGGCGCGGACTCCAATATTGGCCCGAGGCCGACCCCGGCAGGCCGCTGGTTGCGATTAAGAAACCCAAATATGTACCCGAGTCACCGTGATGCTAGCTAGGGCATTGCGGCATGATTAGAAACGTTGGTATTCCCGGCCAACAGCCCGCATACCGAATCTTGAAATCCTCCGCAATAGCCGACGGCTGAATCCTAATTTCTTAGTAACGATAGGTTTAGCAAATCAGATTCCCTTCGCTAACAACATAGTTCTCAAGGATCACAACATTTGCCAAGCGGCCGAGCTAGTCCGCTGGGTATGAGTTAGCTTACCTACTTGGGTTCAGAGAGGCACTTCCGGAAGTTCGATCACAGCGTTAGAATGGGGGATCTGGGGCGTTGAATCCTACCGTGTACATCCCATTCCTTCCCTACAACCCTCTCTCGCGCTGTTGAGCTGCAATTGGGTTGATCCTCCTCTGCAGTTCCCCAACAAGGCCCGATGCGTCAAGACCCGCTTGTGTCTCTCCTTCACTCGTCTAGTCAAGGTTACACGCCACATCCGCTGTCGGCCTCTCAGTTGTGCCGGCGTGGACTATTTAACCTGATAGCCCCCGAGTTCTTTAGGAGACAGACCAGAGTTTCAGAACCCAACACCACCAAGTCCACCCACAACAACAGCCTAACAAATCTTACCCGCATCTCCTCGAACTCCTCATCCAAAATGAAGTTCCAGCTCATCTCCGTCTTCCTCACCGCCCTCCTCCCCCTGTCGGCACTCGCCGCACCGGCCGCGGGCAGCGCCGACGTCGAGGCCCAGGGCGAGCTCCACGCACGCCGGTGCCCGGCCAACGCCAGCTGCTTCAACGGCCGCTGCCACTGCCAGGACCCCTGCGAGGGCGGCATCTGCGGCTCCTACGACTGCGGATCCTGCTAAATCGGTCACCCCAAATCTCTTGGTCCCCTGTCTCGGAAGATGTGAGTTCCTTGTGTCTTGGCTTGGTCCCTTTTGTGTTTTTCAAGTGCTAATGTGGTTGATAGTTTATCGGAACCCAAGCATGACGGGTACGGGTGGAAGGATCTTGTGGGATGCCGATTGAGGAACTCTATGTAGGCGAAGGAATGCTAGAAGTCATCGAAGTCTAACTACCTATTCTACTCGCTTGCGTGTCAATGCCAAATATATGTGGCATATCGCTACAGTGGTCTTTGCCGATCATCATACCTGATTGAACATAGATCTGGAGGCCTCAAAAGGCGAATTACCACAGGAGTCAAGATTATGACATGGCGTGACTGCTACATCGCTGTATCGAAATCAGGTTTGTCGTCTCTAGGTCCTAGACAACATGAGGTAGGTAGCTTGCCAAGATGATATGAGTCCGAGGTTAAAGTAAGCTTTAGAGCGACGTTCGCATTTCCGACCGGGCCAATCGAGAAAGAAGATGAGATAAAGGCTAATTATGAAGGGAACTTTAAATTCTTGTGACTTCTAACAAACAATAACTCCCAGGTTTCACAGGCTACATTGCTTAGTATGATGGATCTTTCCGAGCGGTGTAACAACATCCCCAACAAGGACGAGACAAATATTCACTAGACCCATACGCGAGCGGAGCACGTCAAGTTTGCGCAATGCCACCGTCAACAGCGACCTCGCTCCCAGTCATGAAACTACTGTCTTGCGACGCGAGAAACGCCGCCACCGCTCCAATCTCCGCCGTATCAGCCATGCGCCTGAGCGGATTGAGCTCGGCGACCGCCTTCATGCCTTCCTCGCCCAGCGCTTCCACCGCGAGCTCGGTCGCCGTCGGCCCGGGAGACAAGACGTTGACGCGGATGCCGGTGCCCTTCAGGTCCTCCGCCCAGGTCCGCGCGAGGTTGCGCACTGCCGCCTTGCTCGCGGCGTAGGCGCTGAACGCCGGGAACCCTGTGGTACCGGAGCTTGATCCGGTGAGGATGATCGAGCCGCCCTTGCCCATAAGCGGGAGCGCTTTCTGGACTGTGAAGATCGAGCCCTTCACGTTCGTGTCGAAGATCTCGTCGACGTGCTCGGTGGTGATCTGGCCTAGCGGAAGCGGGCTTCCCGTCCCAGCATTGGCAAAGACGATGTCTAGGGTCCCGCGCTCCGACTTCACTGCCGCGTAGAGCCGGTCGAGGTCGGCTAAATTGGAGACTGAACCCTTCACTGCCCGGGCGTTGGGGCCAAGGTCGGCCACAGCGGCGTCGAGGGCTTCCTGGCGGCGGCCAAAGATGAAGACAAAGGCGCCCTCTTCAGTGAAGCGCTTTGCTGCGGCGAGACCGATTCCAGTAGCGCCCCCGGTGATTACGGCGGTCTTTCCGTTTAGTCTGGTCATGACGGGTATCGTTCTTTGGCGTTGTACGGAAGTAGGGAACTGTTGACTGGAGGGTGTGTAGTTTTTGTGTAGTAGTAGGTTATTGGGGACTCAGCTTAGTGAATGTAGGCAAGTGTCGAGATTGGTTTTCTCGAGGCTCATTCTGCTAAAGGGCATGACAGGCGGTAAGAGCTTATATAGGTAGGTATGCTCCGGCCCCGAAGCACATTTTACTGCCTCCTCCCCGATGACAAACGGTTTTGGTGACGACTGGCTGTTACTGACAAATGGATAGAATCGCACTGACAAATGGCTTCGGGTGACCAATCCAACCATGACGAATTCATCACTCTGCTTCTATATTGCGCACTCTGCAAGGAAACCAAAACGGTAAACTAGGGAGGCAGTAGCTGTTTTTGAGTTATTTGAAGAAAGATCCCTCCTTTGGGGTTTGTGAACCTGCAAATTGTTCTCTTGAGATTCAGCAAAGACGGATACTAAGGTAGGTAGGATTCATGGGGGCGGCCATGCTTTATAGCTCCGATACGATGAAATACACAGATATTTGTCAGACAACCATTGCCGAAAAGAATACGCGCTTACCTGCGTGTTTTACCCACAGACTGGTAATATTCTAAAAGTAATTTCCTTGGCATAACCACGTGTGAGGCTGCATGGCAGATTTGATTCCGTTCCAATCGAGCTCGGCGCATTCAAGGCAGTGCATCCCGTGGGTGCGTATTACGGGGATGTTTGGTGCGTATTATTGCGTATCAGTGCGTATTCCCCCCTGAGTCCTTTTATTCTCAACCACATCTCAAGAATGACTCGTAAAAATGTAATCAGCCTCCTAGGCATTCGCCTATTGTGACCGGAGATAAACAGCACGGGGACGGGCAACCGGGAAGATGACGGCGAGCAGAGAGAAGGCAGTGCAAATGTTCAGACGTGTATAAAGGGACCATTCCCTGGGGCTTCAGGGGAAAGACGAACTCAGTTTGATATCACCAGCCATCCAACTCCCACAACAGACATTCCCAACCATTGTGAGCACCATGGCATCCATTTTGATCGCATTCGTGGTCGCGGCTCTAGCCATCAAGAAAGGAGGAGCATCGCCGACAACCGCCAACCAACGATCATGCATTCAAATCGAGGTCCCAGTCAGCGTTGACACCACCGCAATCAAGTGGCTGCAACCGCGGGTTGACAGCAGCATTGATGCCGTGGATTGGGTCAGGTATCAGACGACCAGGACGTCACCCAACAACACCGAGAGCATGATGGGTCGGATCCCTATCAAAGAGACTTTCAAGATCAATGGCCAGCTCTGTGTCCCTCCCAAGGGCGCCGCCAGGCTTGAAATCCTACAGATCGCCACTCACGGTGGCGGCTTTGACAAGAGGTTAGCCGGCACCCACACACCCGAGATACCCAAGGGTCTAACTAACAGAACACCAGATACTGGGACGCCGAGATCAAGCCCAAGGAATACTCCTACGTCGAAGCCGCAGTCGCCGAGGGCTACTCCATCTTCACCTACGACCGTCTCGGAACGGGCCACTCCTCCAAGCCCAACGCCTACGACACCGTGCAGATCAACGTACAAATCGAGATCCTGCGCCAACTGACCCAGCTCGCCCGCTCCGGAACGCTGGTCAGCGCCTCCAAAAAGCTCAGCGGCTGCACCACCGACGCCCGCCTCACCAAATACACACCCGCCAAGATTGTGCACGTCGGCCACTCCCTCGGCTCGCTCGTCTCCGTCGGCCTGGTCACCAACTACCCCACCGACAGCGACGGTCTCGTTGCTACGGGGTTCTTGGTCCCCAACATCCCGCTGCCCGGGCTCAACGTCGCGACGTGGGGGTTTGAGTTTGCGCGCGAGAACGATCCGGTGTTGTTTGGGGATCGTGGCTCGGGATATATGGTGTCCGCGACCAAGGGAAATGTGCAGCTGAACTTTCTGCGGAAGGGGTCGTTTGAGCCCGAGTTGTTGGACTATGCGTGGAAGATCCGCCAGACGGTGACGGTGAGCGAGTTTCAGTCGTTGACGACCGGGTTTGGGCAGGAGGGTGCCAAGTTCAAGGCGCCGTTCCAGATGGTGGTGGGGGAGAATGACTATGGTATTTGTGGCGGGGATTGTAACGGGGCGTATGATCTGGATGTGATCAAGCAGGTGTATCCGGGGGCGACGGATCTGGATGTGCATGTCCAGCCGGGGACGGGACATGGCTTGACGCTTTCGATCAACGCGACGGCTGGGTACAAGGCCTCGTTTGACTTTTTGCACAAGTCGGGGTTGTAGGCTGGGCGGTTAGGATAGTAAGGGAGGTGGGTTATGGTTGGGAGACGGGGATGGGAAAGAGATTCTGGGTAATTGGTTGTTGAATGTCTCGGTGTATTTAGTAAATATTAGGTACCTATATTGCATTTCCATTCCAGGGACGCGCTTTCAATCCGTTGTGGTACTTCAGGGCCAGGTTGACTTCGTTAAAAGGGGTAATCCATGGCGTTTCATTCATTGGCACCTGGGTACCTAGGTATGCTAGAATCCTCCCCAACTGTCCGTAACGGAATAGTCATACGAGTGCCACGCTCTCCACCTTATGCACCAGGCAAGCGGCGACATACTGACTGTATTGCCCAGAAATGTAAGACTTTCTCTGTGAGCCCTGGCCCTGAAACGTTCCGAAAGGGGCCCTGGAGAGCCCAAGATCACATCTGGGGTTTCGCCTGGCATACTCCTGCATCCGTCGGATGAGAGGGTCGTGTTTTTGAGTTGTGAGGATTGTGTAGAAAAGGCGCAAGCCCCTCGAAACAGTGCCATTCCGTGACCGCGCGCGACTTACTGTCAAGTTCCTGTCAGTTTGCCGGACTTTTTGGGTTTCCGCAAATCACGGGGAGGGTTGGTTGATCGAGAGTAACTCACATTCTTCACCAAGGTTGAGAGCCGGAAAGCCGCCATCATCTCCGCCCCATCGGACGGCGGCAAAGAGCTCCTCGTACTTGCTCCCTATAAGCGTGTATATGCAGATAATCTCTTGGATCTCCCGGGCTCCAAAAATGCCGAAAAACTCAGAGAGTTGCTCCGTCCATGTGACGAACCTACTTCTGGACCCGGTCCTGTTAGGGTTCGGCTTCGGTCGAAGGTAATCTTTCAAGGGTGCTTAGGTTCGGTGCAGCCAAAGGGTGCACAACAAGGACTTGTCTCAACAGTAGGCTTTCGAGCTTGTAGCGAACTGTAGTTGTGATTGCTAACTGGAGAACTCCCAGAGCTCTCCAGTACGAGTGACTATATACTATCTAGTATCACCACTCTGTTGGTGATAATCGCCCATTATCACTGACAACTAGTGATAATCGCCCATTATCACTGACAACTAGTGATAATCGTCCATTATCACTGACAACCAGTGATAATCGTCCATTATCACTGACAACTAGTGATAATCCAGTTCTTATTGGTCCTTAAAAGCGATTGGCTGCCGGCGTCCTGCGCTGTCGGCTGTGGCCGCCCTGGCCGCCTCGGGGTCATTCCGTGACAGTCCAGGACATCACAGCTCCGTGATACCCCCAAGGGTCCTCGCCAAAGATATTACAGTGAAGCTGGAAGCGGTAAATAGCCCGTAAGATGCGCTTCTTTTCCATCTGTGATGGGTTACCAATACGAAACGGGGGCCGAGAGCCTGGCGTAGGAGGGTAGCAAATTTGAGAACCAGAGGTTGAGCCACGGAGCGATAAAAGCTCGCCATATCTAGTAGGGCCTCCTCTGTGCACCTCCCTTTATTATCTCGGGCGTTTTACCCCGTAAAACAATGTAATTGATGATAAAGTCCATGACTCTGATATCCCGTAATTGATGATGCCCGGAGGACTCCTGGTAGAGCAAGTCGGACGTGTGTACGGCGCACGCGTCTACCAGCAGATCACCGAGCGTTGGTATAATTGTCCGGGTAACCAGTGCCTTTCAGTCGAGTAGGTACTGCTGATAGAAGACGGGCGATGCGGTCACAAGCGCCATCAGGTCGTCTAGGTCTTCTACGTGGGAAAGAATCTGGCATCGCAGTTCGGCAGGCATCGATTCGAGGGCGGCAGCCGGTACAGGCTCTGGAGTTGATCTTGCAGCTATCTTCTTTTGCAGTAGCGAAAAAAACGCCAAGCTTTGAGGAGGTGGCTGGCATGTTGGGGAGTGGGCGTAGGTTGAGTCAAGGTGCAGGATGCTGGCGGTGGTTGGAGAGGTCAAGGAAATGTGAACCGGGCGCTACTGTTTCGAGGCTATTTGTAAGGGAGTCAAGTAACGAACTGCGAGGTCAACTGACCACCTAAGCCTGGAGTAACTCTCAAAGAGGGCGTCACCACGATGGCCAACATGCTGAATTCAGAATTCATCCGATTAGGTTGCCAACTGGAAACACTACTCTCAGAAAGAGGCGGGCTAAAGCAGCCAGCCTTCAAACTCTCGGAAAAGGCGGTAGTTAACAACCATAAAGGCGGGCTAATTATGGTTCCGTTAAGGGAACTCGTCGTTGGATGGGCCAGGAGGTGAACACTTCACAATCACTACTAGCGTGCATTCTTAACGGCCTGAGCTTGGCCGGCTTCGAGAGCATTGGGTTTGAGCTAGGAGAAGAGTTACATGTGGGAATGGGCAATATTGGTATGACGGATGGGTTCAGCTGGCCTACCCGTCACGGTTGTATTCAGAGACAGACAGCACCCCTGTAAATACCTTTCGGACGGCCGTTGACAGCATGAACACAGAACGATGTTAGACCGGCCATATGATTCAGTGCCTAGGGGGGTAGTGTGTAGATGGCGTCTTTTCAACACGATAGGGAGGTTTGCTATGTGCGATGAGTTTCTTTCGTTGCCTATGTGATACCCAGGTTACATAGCTATCACATGACGGACGATCATCTTGCAAGAGGCCGATCTTCCCAATGTGATCGCCAGGCCACACATGCACCCCGCTCCAGCAACTTGGAACGCATGAAGAGCAATCTCTTTCCAGGCACAGGAAGTGAAAGCCTGACCATGCCAGCATATGACTTGGATTGACAGAGAGCCCAAACCGTGGAGAAGTCCACAATGTCTCGCCGCCGGCAGCTACTGCGCCGGGCCCGCGCGCTAATTCGTGCTTCCGTCAAAAAGCTCTCTCGTTCACAACGAAGCGCGTGCTGAAACCAACCAACTTGCCAACCAACAAAACGGCGATCGGCAAGTTATTCATTCAGTGGTGGGGTTGGGCTTCACTTTTTGCTGAGGTCTCAGAACTGGGTCGCCAGTCGCGGAGACCCGATCCTGCGATTCTTGCAAGCCAGTTTCTGTCAATTTTTGGTGTGCTAACCAATAAGCCGACCCTTCGAAATGCAGGTTTCGAAAATCCGGCCCCAACATTCAACCATGTTGAGGGAAAGGCCGCTGATTGAGCGGGAGCTCCTTGCCCCACCAATCCAAATATGGACTGCTGAAACCGCTTAAATGCGGGGCTCCATGCACGTTCGCGGGCGCTTCGTTGTGTTTCTGGAACGATGCAAGCTCGGCACAGCACTATCGAGTTGTTGTTGGTGGGTGATGTCAGAGTCTTGAAGCGTCTGGCGTGCCTCGGCGGCAGTTGTCCTTTTGCGAGATATTTCTGCCCAGTCTGAGGGGCACGGGGGCCTTGCGAGTTGGCCTGAAAAGTCAACCTCGCAGACTCCGACTCGCTTACCCCTGCGCAGCTAAATTTCGATTCGTGCTGGACCCCTGTGGGGATCTTTTGCGAAAGCCCCCAAGGGGAGCGGTTCGGACGGGTTAATGCAGGAACAGAACTTTGAGTCAATGCTCGCTCGACTTGAGATGAACCAATTGCCACCGCCTTCGAAACAATATCTCGAGGACCACCAGGATTTGGCACCCTTTCAAATCCGGGCTACTGTGGACATAATAAATAAGCTCGGCTTGAGCTATGATTTCCAAATCCCGAGCTGACGGGATATCGGCTTGGAAGCGAACCGTGCCACGCGCCAATTGCAGATGCGGCGTCGTCACCCCGCCCCGCATGTCTATATCGGGACCGTCACACCGGGAGCTGAGCGATCAAGACGACACCGGTCCTGCCGAGCCCGTTGAGTGTGTCTCTCGAAGGAGAGCTAAAAGTAGTTATTCCGCAACAACGTCCTGCCACTGGTTTTGTACAACGCTGGCACGGGAGCTTGCGATGCCAATGACGTGCTGTGTCTCAGAGCGAAACATGCCCAAATATTTGATGGTGGCGGAGGCAGGGGTTCGAAGTCCAACATCCAGAAATACCTCCCATGCATATGACATATGAGGTTCAGCCCCTCATCCTCATGCCCGTTGCGAGCCAAGATAAGTGGAAGAATAGGGCGAAGAAGAGACGAGTCCTCAACAAGGGGAAGAAGATCCCAAAAGGCAAGGAGCATAACAGAGAAACTCGAACAGGAACACCTTCCTCCTCGTCTCCACCAGAGACTGCAGGGGGTGGAATGAGTGGCTCGAGTGGGCACAGAACGATGGAGCCCCTGCCCTTTCCCCGGATTGATGATTGGGCTGCCGCACCTTCCCTGGGCAGTTAAACCTCTGGCACGCCCCAGGGAGGAGCTCCCGCCTTCTTGCCTTCAACTGCACACACTGGCAACCGACTTTCAGGTTGGAATTCTCCTCACGGGGCGCCTTCAATTTTCTTTCTGTTCCATTTCTCCCTGGGCTTGCGGTCCCTCTTCGTGCCTGACTTTGTTCTCGACTGCAACCCACCACGCTCATTAGTTTCCTTTTTTTTTTTTTCCACGACCGACCTTCAGGTCCACTCCACAGCCTGCGACCACTCTCTTCGCGACTGCCTTTTGCGTTCACAACGACTTCAACAACCACCGTGCCTTGCCCGGCCTTGACTCCCGTTTACGTTTACGTTCACAAAAAATCCACACATCATCACTACACATTCTATCACCAGCGCAACATCTCCACCATGAAGGGCGTCCGGGCATTGACGATGCTGTCGCTGGCGGCTTTCGCCAGGGCCCAATCCCCCGAGAACCTGGACGGATGCGGAGTAGGCCCCAAACCCCGGATCTGTTGCCGGCGTCGAAACTGGCCTCCGTCATAACAATGGTAGCGCTAACACCCCGGTAGCAACAATGTTACACCGATGCGTTGAACAGGGCGGGCTCATTCGCCTGTGCGGCCATGGATTTCAACTGTCTGTGTGGTGTTCAGAATTGGTATTTCGATATGCGTGACTGCGCGAAATCCAGCTGCCCCCCTGAGTATGATGTGGTCGTCACGAACGCAGTTTCGGCCATGTGTGCGAGTACGTTTGCTGGTCGAGTGCCAAGAAAGGAACATCAACTGACGGTTCATACCAGCGGCCACATTGCCCCCTGGCGCCCCAGCGCCGACTTCTGAGACGACCACCCAAGAGCCAGCCCCGTCGACAACCGAGGCGCCAACTGAAGCACCCGCGGAATCCACAACTTCGAACGTGAGTGTGATTGTTCTTGTTTCGAGGATACAAATGTCTTACATTCTGGGTAGCCCGAGACCTCGACGACGTCCGAAGCCTCAGAATCGTCGACAACATCACCTGTAGAATCCACAGACTCCGCCTCGTCGACGAATGCCACACCTGTTCCGACCAAGGTCGTTACTAGCTCCGCATCTACCTCGGCCGCCGGCGCGGCAGCAACTTCCAGTAGTTCCGAAGACGCGAGCCCGGCCGGAATCACCGAAGCCGCTAAGATCGGCATTGGTATTGGTGTCACCGCTGCTGTTCTCGCTCTCCTCGCCGTGGCGGCCTGCATCTTTTTACGCAAGCGGCGGGCTAGACAGGCTCCCACCCAGATGGACCGCTTCAAGATCTCGCAGCCCATGCCCAGCGATGAGCACGCTTATACGCACAACAACAACTCGGACTACGACATTGGATCAAGTGACTTGGAGATGAAGAGCCGGCGGTATGAGGACATGCTTCCGCGGGAGGAACCACGGCAGATGGTCTAGTTGGGCACTGCTCGAGATTTCGGACCGGCAGGGGCCTCTGGCGTAGGACGTAGGGGTGTCTCAATCTAAGAAAATGAAGAGGGAATAGCCGAGGGCCGCCATGTGTGAGAAAACGAAGCAGAAGATGCAACTAGAGCTGGGCTGCTATGTCGAAGAGGCGGTCAAATTAGAGACGGGATGCTTGCGCCAGGAGCAAATTCGGGGATCTGGTTTTTGAAGGGTTGCTGTTTTAGCAGGGTTCGGCATGGCCACAACGGGACTGGGATGGGTGTCGTGCTTCTACAACGGATTCGCTGGGCTGACGCGTCTGAAAGGTATTCGGACGCGGCCATCGGGTCCTGGCTTGTCGATTTTGGCGTCAGGTGTCGGGGACGGAATTGCAACTTCATTCGTGTCGAGTTGGCGGGCCGCGCGGCTGCCCACCACATTTGTTTTATTTGTACATATTTCTTGCCGCAACGAGCAGAGAAACTTGCTAGCCCAGGCCACTCGCCTTTGTTCCGCTAATATTGATACAAGCCGTGAGATTGGCGGTGGTGTGATGTGACTGACAATGATGTTGCCCACCATCTATTGGATAATACATCGTTCACAACTCCGACCCAGCCGCTAGCAAGCCATCTACCACGAATACCACTGCCGCTGAGCACTAACCGGGCGGTTGGGGAGATGCACCCAGGGACCTTGGCGGAGCTTCTTGGCCTCGCGTTCGGCGGCCTCGCGAATCCGAGTCTTTTCCTCCTTGAGGACGACCGAAATGCCTGGAATATAACTGTCAGAGAACGGCCAAGGGCGTAGCTGGAATACCCGACAGAAAACTTACTAGCCGAACGCAGCTTCAAGATGTTCATCCTTCCACGAGCCCGGTATTCAGGCAACTTGCCCCGCAACGAACCACGGTTCACCCACGCCTCGGCCACGTACATGCGCGTCGGGTCATCAACCTTGATCCACTTGCCATCCTTGTCCTGAATCTCGACGACCTCGCTGCTGCTGCTGTTGCTAGTGCTGCCGGCGGCGTTATCGCTGTCTCCCTTCTTCTTCTTGCCCAACCCCATCCCGCGCTCCACCACGGCCAGGTCGCGCGACTCCTCCAGATGCAGCCGCACCTCCTGGGCGTACTTCTTCTTGCTGAAGCGCATCTGCACCAGGGCGTCGGCCACCGTCTTGCCGCGGATCTGCCGCGCCAGGTGCACCAGCTTCTTGGTGCTCGTCGCCATGTTGGGGCTCTTGCTCGTCAGCTGCCGCTCCGTGCGCGCGATCCGCGCCGCCCGCGGCTCTCGGCTGAACGGGTCCGTCTGGTGGTGCACCTGCCGGATCACCATCTTGCGCTCCCAGCGGATGCGCGCCCGCGGGTCCGGGTCCGCGCTGCGCGCGAGGTGTTCTCGCGCGAGCGAGGCGCCCGTGTTCCCCAGGCGCGGGTGGCTGGCTTGGTCGCTGGCTTGGTTGGCGGCGGGGCCGACTTCGTCTTCGAAGATGGCCGGGCCGTCGAGCGGTTTCTGGAGTTGGGCCATCAGGTTTTGTCGCGCGGCTTGCGTGCCGCCGAGCTGGCGTTCGATGGGGGTTTCGTCTTTCTTTTCGCGGTTCCAGAACCATTGCTTGGCGGGGGTTGTGTGGATGCCGCGGGCGGAGGTGGGGGTGTTGGTGTTGGGGGAGAGGGTGAGGGATTGGAGGGCGGGGAGGAGGGAGGTCGTCATCGTCGTCGTCGTCGTCGTCGTCGTCGTCGTCTGTGAGGCTGCGAGGGCCGGGGCTGTTAGGGAGGGGGTGGGGGGTTAGTTGGTCTGTGTCGTTGGGTATTGTGAAGGTGGCCGGGAGAGGGAAGGTGGGCATTGCTTACCGCCCCGGAGGAGCCGCCTCGACGGCACGCTGAAGCTCATGGCGGCGACGGAGATGGCATCAACGTGTGGGTTATTGTTAGGCGGGTCGTTCTTTTTGGGGCACCTTTGCACTCGGGCATTGGAAAAAGTTCGGCCGGCAAATCCCGCTGTGTGGGGTGGGAACGCGCTAGCTGCATTGGGTTGTCAACATCTGGAGCCTCTCGGCGCCTTCCTGCTCTTTCTTGCACATTGGCATCTTACACAGCATTTGAATCCTGCTACAGGGTCATTTCCCGATTCTGCAGTTTCATCTTGACTTCGATCTTCGTCAGTTGGATTTCAACCATGGTGGCTTTCCAGATAACGGGGGATTGGCACCCCTGGCTGCATCCTCTCTCGTATCCTCCAGAGATTCCCGACATCATTCAGGAAGGAGTGGGATCACGAGCCAGTCTTTGACATGTGTGTTAACCCAAGGTCACTAGATTCATTGCAAGTGCAATAAGTTAGGGAAAGGCGAGAGGCAACCGGATCATGCTTGGCCGTCTGGGAATGGCAACACGCCGGAAATCAGTGTTGCACGAAGGGTGACGATGAAATTGTCTGTAACCTCTTGCCATCATTTTCACTCCTTCCAGGCGAATCTCATCTCTGTTTTCTCCCATGTTTCCCCTCCCGACGCTCGGTCTGTCATCCAGTGAAGAGCACTCAAACTGCCGAAATTTGTTGCGACTCGAGTATAGTGCAGTCGTTTTCTCATTGTTTCCCTCCGCATTCTTCCCCTGCTCTCTTCTCTGCCGCGGGAAGTCACAGGAACACTACCTTATCTAGTGCACCTTTCCCAATCACATTCCGACACTCAACCAACAATTCCGGCATCACGCAAGAATATACACCATGAGGCGCATCATGGCTCCATTCGGCTCGCTCTTCCTGCTCCCCTTCCTCTTTGTCTCTATCTTTGCCTTGGATCGTTGCTTCTTCCCGAACGGCAATGTAGCAAGGTCCGCTGCCAGTTGTTGGGACACAACAAGAAGACAGACAGTTCTCTGTTGCGAAATCGGCGACTTGTGTCTCTCGAACCAAATCTGCGCCGCCACCAACGACCCAAGCAAAGAGTTTCGTTACTATCGCGGAGCTTGCCTCAACTCGACTTGGACGGACCCGGGATGCCCGAACATGTGTCGTGTACCCGATCGCGACGACAAAATGGTTCCGATACATCGGTGCCGCGGCGGCAAGTCGGGCAACAAGTGGTACTGTGGAGACAAATATCGTCCATCTGACGAAGACTGCAAGGAAATTGATGGCGACGTCGAGTTACCTGGTACGCAATTAGCCATGTCTTCTTCTATTTTGTCAGGTGCGCTGACGAACAAGATTAGCTGGCGTTGTTGCATATGCCACAGCGGGCATCACGCCGGACCCGATACCTACGAGCTCAGTTGAAGAAAGCCCAACGGCGTCGGGAGATGCTACCAATACCATACAACCCGCACTAGGACAACCCGAGACAACACCGGGACCAGCCATATCAGACCCTCAAACGACGACTGGGGGGCCTGAGGTGGATGTTCCAACAGCAGCCCCGTCCGACTCACCGCAAGACAGCGGCGAAGCCAGTTCGGCCGTCCCAGTTGCAGTCGGAGTCGCCGTCGGAACCTCCATCCTGATCGCCGGTAGTGTCCTCGTCTTCTTCTACCAGCGTAAGCGGCGCCGTCAGGCACCAGTGCGTGCCGAGACGCCGCCCCCGTTCGAGTTCTCCTTCATCAACAGCCAGGCACCTGGCTGGCTGGGGCCGTCGTACGGGCCCAAGCCACCTGTGCCGCAGCCCGATGACAAGACGCACGACAAGAACAAGCCTACACCAAATACCGGAGGCACTGCGCAGCAGGAACTGCCTTGAGAATGGAGGGTATGAGACTGATGGATGGCAAACTGGGATGGGGGGGGGGGGGGGGAGAGTTGTGTAGGTGTTATGGTTTTGATCCAGTCTCAATTTGTTTAATCTACGATCCAGTTCTCGCTGTGTTTGTCGTCAGGATCTGCTTGCCTTGTTCGTTTCTGGTACTCAATGCGACCCTAATTTGTCCAATTCTTATAACTAAGATGACCTCGACACGGAGCGAGCAAGGGCACGTGACGGGCTGGCCACGGAAAGTCGGGGCCTTCGCTTCTTGGCCCGGAGCTCGCGCTACACATGCGCCGGTCACTGGCCGGGCCAAGACCCAATCACCATCGGATTGGGACCGTTGGATCGGCACCAAGGCGCGCCGACACCGCCCATTCGGGCTGCGGGTTCACGTAATCGATGCAAACAATTCACACTCCCTCCGGCCCCAAGGGCCTGAAAACGGAATCGCGCGGCGAGGCTTGCGGACTTGAATCTGACCCGGCTTCCTTCAAGTTTGCAATTTAGTTTCCGGTCTCGAGAGTATGAATAACTATGAATACCCATGGCGCTGACAGAGTGTCCCGTCTTTTGTCCTCTTGCATTTGACCCCAAGCCGAATTCGATGTCGCATTGCTTGGCACGCACTTAGACCAAACCAACGAAGACCACAGACGTCATCTTGAATAAGAGTCTCAGACATCGACACCACAACCGCAGCAACGACAGGACCAAAGACTAAGTACTAAGGGTTAATTAAGTGTCTTTACTGGTCAGCCAGTCCGACTGAAACATGTCTTCAAACACGGGCCAATCGGTATGTACTTCCATATCCCCTTCCCATCCCATCGTCAAGGAAAGGAAAGGAAAGAGAAAAGAAAGAAAGACAAAAAGACAGAAAAAAAAAAGAAAGAAACCAAACGAGCAAAAACCCACCCTAGAACCCTCAACTAACCAACCCCCCCTCAGGCCCAACCACCACCCGCCCAAAACCCACCCTACCCCCCAGCGGGGGCCACCCTCGGCGGCATCCCCACGCCCCTCCCCGACATCCCCATCTCGGCCGTCCTGCTCGCGCTGTTCGCCCTCTCGGCCGGCACGCACCTGGCCCTCTTCCTGCGTAACAAGCGGCGGGGCGCCGCGCACCGCTTCTTCTTCTCCTTCCTGCTCTTCGTCTTCAGCTGCCTGCGCGTCGTCGCCCTCGCCCTGCGCATCGCCTGGTCCCGCGCTCCGCGCAACGCGAGTCTGGCGCTGGCGGCCGCCGTGTTTACGGCGGCTGGGGTGATGGTGGTGTTTATTGTCAATTTGGTGTTGGCGAGGAGGGTGGTCAGGGGGTTGCATCCTGCTGTCGGGTGGCATGGGGCGGTGACGCAGGGGGTGAAGGTGTTGTTGGGGAGCGTGGTGGCGATGCTGATTATGGTGGTTGTGTGCTCGGTGCATTCGATGTTTACGCTGGATATGGTGGCGCGCGGGAGGGAGAGGGATGTGGTGAGGTTTGCGGGGGTGTATATCACGGTGATTGCCTTCTTGCCGGCTGTGGCCGTGTCGGTGGCGTGGTTGGTGCCGAACCGGTCGGTGCATCGGCCGGAGGGGTTTGGGAAGGGCGGGCTGGGTGCGAAGGTGTTGCTGTTGCTGGGCGCGTCGTTGGTGTTGACGTTGGGGGCGGGGTTCAGGGCTGGCGTGAACTTCGCGGTGAGGCCGGCGGGGCAGGAGCAGTGGTATCACTCGAAGCCGGCGTTTTATTGCTTCAACTTCGTGGTGGAGCTTCTGGTGGCGTATTCGTACGCCATCTTCCGGTTTGATCGCATGTTTCATGTTCCCGAGGGCAGCTCGGCGCCGGGCCATTACTCCGGGGGAGGGCCCGGCGAGGGAGCGGAGGAACCAGGGTTTAGGTTAGATGCTTCTGGGGAAAGCGCTGGGGATAGCAACATCACGCTGTACTCGAGGAATAAACCCTCGGGCGGCCGTGAGGGGGATTCGGCGGCGTAAGGGTGTGTAATCGGTCAACAGGGGTAGAGTCATGGATGTGTGGTAGACCTTTTTGCGTTTGTTGAACTTGAGCCTGTAACAACACGGATAGACAGCAACAGCAGGCGTAGGTAATTTCGCCAGATACCAATCTCCTACATTTTGGAGGTCATTACTTAGGTCTAGCTGGACTAATTTCAATGGAGATAGATAAACAGTGTTTTCACTATTGCGCTCGGCTTGCGGCCGCTACTCCAGCCACTGGACGAGAACATGTTAGGCATATATTAGTTGCCGCACAAAGGACTTAAGCGCCGCTAGCGTGTTGCGCAAGATCCATATATCCATCTCGAGGCGAGACCGAACGGCGGCTGAACGCTGAGTAAAGGTGAAGTCGGGGTTGGCGACAACGAGTCCATGACCCCCAGGCACCTTTACGCAACGCGTACGATGGACTCATGGATTCGATCCACGTGCTAAATTATCTGGATGGGCGCCCCGCACCCCCTTGTTGTCAGCAACAGTTGTTCACAAAGGTATTGTTAGTGCCGGAGCCGCCAGACGAAACATACGACTTCATTGTCGAATGCCACAAAAGACCAGCTGCTGGCCACGCGGCAGCTAATTTAATTCGACGGTCTCCACCAAAGAACCACTGGGCTGTTCCCTGATCTCTCTCTTTCGGTTGGACTTTCTAACAAACATCATGATATCATATCATCGAACACAAAGTCCTGTTGACTACATAAACTCCATCAACATGGGAAAAGATTTGTTTCTAGCTCGTCACACGCCCTTTCACTCTTAGTCTGCCGCACACACCCCCAAGGCTCTTGTGTGTCATACCCAGAAGTTCACAGACGGGAAAAGGATCATCACTAACTCACCATGCCTGAAACACCCAGCCTACCACCTTTCCCGGTCAGCTTCAACGAGGCGGATTGTAAGTTCATCCTCATGGAGCACTACGTTCGCCGCCGCGAAGCGGGAATATGCCGCCCCTGCCAGGACTCCATCCTCACCTCTTTCTGCGCACTCTCCTCGCGCCACAAAACCGGCCTACAGCTACACCCCTCCCACCTGGACACCTCCCGCCTGCCGCCCGCTATCGCCGAGCGTGTAGACCACACGCGGCTCAACATGATCACCTGGCACATCCAGAACAGGGCCGCCTTCGATGACCAGCTCCACAACACGTGGATCCACATTTTCGCGACCGTCGGCGCCCTCCTCGAGATCGAAGAATACGAAAAACAAGCCCTCAAACGACAGGAACTCGCCCACTCCCAAGGCCGCACCGCCAACCACCCGCACCAAGTCCCCCCACTCAACTCACCCTCCACCCCCGCGGCAGCCGCCTCTGCCATCACCACCGCCGAAGAATGGATCACCAAGCTGTGGTTCGCCTGCGCGGGGCGGTACACCACGGCCGATCTCGCGCGGGGGCGTCCCTACGCCGGCTGGCCGTCCGCCTTCGAGGGCATGCACCTGCGGCGGCTGGTGGCGGGGCAGAAGCCGCGGCACGGCGACCGGTGCAAGTGCGTGGACCGGTCGTGGCGCGGCCCGCCCTTCAGCGGGCAGCCGCTGCAGAACTGGCTGGCGGGGCCGTCGCCGCACACCGAGGTGCTGATGCGGTATACGGATCCGGCAATTCGGGACATCCATGTGCGGATTTGTGGGGAGCTGGTTGCGAGGGGGGATGGGGCCAGGGCGATGCCTCTGGCGAAGATGTGGGATCAGCCTGGGTTTAGGGAGAGGTTGGTGGTGGCGGTGGGGGAGTTGGTGGCGAGCAAGGCGATGGTGGAGGAGAGAAAGCGGAAGGAGGCCGCGAGCGCGTTGGTGGAGATGAGGCAGGGGGGGGAGGAGCATCCGGTGGATGATCGGGGGGATGAGGATATAAGCCAGTTCGAGGTTAAGATGACGATTGAGATCGAGGATGATGATCAAAAGCAAAAGAATACCTATCCCTGTGGGCTTAGTGTGCAGAGAGGTACCTAGCATTGAGGATTTACCGAAACCGAGCTGGACATATTTCCTTGCAACAATAATAACACATTTTGATATCTTGGTCCCATTGATAGTTATGTGACGACGAGTCTCTTGAATGGCTGATACCACCATTTGAAGAGTAGAGGAAACATTGTCACCCTCGTTGCTATCTGAGGCTGGGGCTATAGGTTAGATTTGACAAACATACAATCTATACTGAGATTTGGCATGGGAGAGTAGGTAAGAGAGAAAAAGGGTAGGTCTATGAAACGGACTCGAGAAGAGAAAACCACGCTGCTAAGGACCTCAATTCAAGGATAGCCCATCTTCAACTTCCATTTTGTAAATGCTACAATCGATAGGCTTGTGTGAATATAGGGAACATTCAAACCAAACCGCCTCATTGACGCATGTACACGTATCGCGGCCAACATGTTGTTCAGTAGAATTCTGGGGAGGGACTTTGACTGCCTGAGCTATAAGTTACCAGGTATACTGATGCAGTGCTTGCGCCTCTCGTTCGTCCCAACAATGGCCCAGCTTCGAGACTCGAACCCGCTTGCTCGGCCTCCAGGTTTTCCTCTTCCAGAAGCCCTGAAGCAACCAGGCTGATAACATGGATGTCGAATCGGCGTTACTGGTTTCCCTTCGCCCTCTGTTTGGCCGTGGCCCGCGATGCAACCTTGTGGCACAGCGGGAGAAGACAGTGCGTGGAGGCCGAGATTTTGAAGGCTCACTGCATGAGACGGAACATCAAAGACTGGACAATCACTTGACACATCACCACAAGAGTTTTGGTTCATGGGTTGCATTATCCATCTGCCATCTAGCAACGGATCATTTCCGCCGCAAGGGCTGCCATGACAAGATGCATTTTTCCCAGCTCCCCGTCTTTCATTTTCTTGCTATGAAAGCGACCAAAAGCGAGATAAGCAGTCCGAAGTACGCCCCCACCATGGAATTCGTCGAAAGAGCCCCGGCGCGCGGCAGGCGCGCCTGGCCTCCAGCGCAGCGAAGCGATGCAAACCCCCTCCCTACGACCCGTCCTTCCCCGGCCCCGACGCCGAAACACCGGTCCCTTACGCCCTCGACATGACACCCCACGCGCGGATGATGTTGTCGGTGTAGCCGGCGAACAGGGTCTGGCCGTCAGCGCTCCACGCAAGGGAGACGCACTCGGGCTCGCGGCTCTTCTTGCCCACGTTCTGGAACTCGGGCTTGAGCTCGTCGACCTTGCTCTTCTTCTCGAGGTCGAAGATGATGATGCTGCTGGCGGTGGCAGCGCACAGCCAGTAGCGGTTGGGGGAGAACACAAGGGCGTGGATCTCGTCGTTGGCGTTGAGCGAGTACAGGTGCTTGCTCTCATTAAGATCCCACAGCATCGTGGTACCGTCCTTGCCGCCGGAAGCGCACAGAGATCCATCGGGGGAGATGGTGACGGTGTTGATGTAGCCGGTGTGGCCAATGTGGTCGGTCTGCAGCTTGCAGCTAGAAAGCTCCCAAACCTGCCAAAGAGAGTCAGCCATGGACGAAACTCATATCAAGGTCTCGACGAAAGGTGACAGGGTTTTGGTGTCGCTCAGTGCATGGTGAATGTTGGTCTCATGGCCCGTGGCGAAACGGGCTCTGAAGTAGCAAATACTTTAAAAAGTTGCAAGCATCATTGCGAAAAGGGAAAAGAAAATCGTATCCAACGTACCTTGACCAGCTTGTCCCAGCCGGACGACACAATCACGGGGTTCTGCGGGTTGGGCGAGAAGCGGACGCACGAAACCCACTCGGTGTGGCCCTTGTCGGTGATGGTGAACTTGCAGTCACCGAGGGTGTTCCAGAGCTTGATGCTCCGGTCGCGGGAACCGGAGACGATCTGGCGGTTGTCGGCGGAGAACGAGACCGAGAGGACGTCGTTGGTGTGGCCGACGAACCGGCGGGTGGTGGTGCCGGTCGAGAGCTCCCACAGGCGGAGAGTCTTGTCCCACGAAGCGGAGAGGGCATAGGCACCGTCCGAAGAGATCACCTGCCACGCCAATCAGCACAACTCAATTCCTTCCCACCCCAGAAATCGGTTGCGAGGACGTACACAGTCGGAAACGATGTGGGAGTGGCCGTGCAGCGACCGCTTGGGGTAGCCGTACTGGGTCTCATCGCGGGTGAGGTTCCAGATGATCAGGGTCTTGTCTCGGCTGGCGGAGAGAAGCATGTTGGGGCTATTTGTCACGGTAAGCGCAGGTTCTCGGCGTCGGCACGATTGATCGGGAGCGCGTACTTCTCCATCGACGTGGCCAAGCTGGTGACCCAGCCATTCTGCGAGACAGTATCGTCAGCTCCAGCCCGGAAACTCAAGTTCGCATCGTCGAGCTCCAAATTGGCTGATTTCGACATGCGTAAATTGACGGCGGCGAAGAGAACTTACGTGGCCCTCCAGGGTGCCCTTGAGGATGAGTTGCTCAGCCATGTTGACGTCCTTCCTGGGATTCGGGGATCGGTGGAAGAATGGTGAGCTTTTTGGCGGTGCCTCGTTTCGTCGGGGTCAACAGAAATCGGGGCGCTACGAGAGCTCTGGGAATTCCGAAATTTTTGTGCGGCGGAAATAGGGTGCGCCGTGGGGTCCGGCTGAAGGCGGTGGCGGCGCTGGCAGGTGGCAGAAAGGCCTCGGCCCGTCAACGCAATTGGAGCTCGGTTCTGGTCATTCAGCCAAAGCGGGGCACGAACTTTCCAGCGCGCAACGCGTCCAATTGCAACCAACATCGCGCATTATTAAGGATGGGAACACTGCAAAAAAACCGTGGCACGACATGGGTAGGTACGCAAAGTCGAAAGGATTCCTCCCGTTCATCCACAGCTCCGCTCAACAAGTGGCCTGTAGAGTGCAACAAGCGATTTCCCACCATCGAGGCATGTCGAGGCATGTCGAGGCGCAAATAGGATTCAAGACTAAATCTAAGTTGACGTCAGTACGACGACCCTGGGGTATCTTCTGCCTGCTAAATGTGTGTCCCAACCAAACTCCAAAACACCATGCGCTATGGTCCAATGCAAATAAAATGCAACATGCAATACCCCGTCTCTTATCCCTTCCCGGAGATACCGTGCCCTGCAGCAGCCGCCTTCCTGACACCCGCCCGAGGTATGTCCTGGCGAAGGCAGGCCTGCTCCGTGTTCACGATCATGCTGTGGTCGGCAATCTCAAATCGGCCCTTGTCCCCATGCATGGCCGCCGGCACAATTTCTTTCCCCTTGGACTTGGTATCATCTTCGATTAACTCGCGCATCGCCGCCTCCCATAGATTGTAGCGGTCGCGGCGCGCCGGTTGCCGTTGTGCTGCAGACCACACCTCCTTCTGCTTGGCAATCTTAGACGCTCGCATCAACCTTCTGAGTGCTCCCTCTCCTGCCTTGGCTTCCTTTGCCGCCGCTTCTCGCATTTTCTTGGGGTCACCGCGCGGAATTTCATCCGGGGCAAGCGGCCGCTGCGGTTGTTGTGGTTGTGATTGTGACCCGTCGAGGGATTGGGACGGCGCATCGGGACTGAACACGCCCCAGTCATCCGACACAGTGACAGCGTCAACGCTCTCGGGGGTGCACTTGTAGGTGTGTATACTCGGGAAGGCGGGGAACGAGCCTGGGATGTACTGCTTGACTGCTTTATCTGGAGCACCGTCTAGCTCGCGACCAAGAATCGGAAGATCTTTCTCGAGGCGGTCGATGATCGGAAGGGGCTCCAATACGGGCAGACGTTTCGACCTCGGGATCGGCGGTTTCCTGTGTGGGTCCAGTAGAGACGTGGTCAAGTTGAAGCGCCCCAGCGCGAGCTCGAAGTCACCGGGGATCGGATGCGCCCGTCGAGCTGCATTCTGGTACATCCTCACGCTCTCGCTGAGGGAGGTGATATCTGTGACCTAAGTTAGGGCATCGCCCGGCCAGTCCTAGGCGCTCGGCCACGTACAGGTTTCCACCATGACAGTGAAGCTCTCCATGGCTTCGGGCGCGGCGCCCTCGAAACCGACCTTGTCCAGCGCCAGCGCAACGGCGCGTCGCAAACCTTTGTTCGCTACTTCATCTGTGGTTGTCGTCGCCGAAGAACATGATGAAGCTCCGATCTTTCCAACGGATAATATAACGTGCGGAGATTGGACCCGTTGCCGTTTCGCGTCGGAGCTATCGTGGTCGGTCGCTGTCGGTCGCTTTCTGGACTCGATCGACATTGTCGTGTATTCTTCTTCGACTGCTGCCGACAACATATTGAGGCCAAAATGTCGATTCCCTGAGATGGCTGGGTGAAGAGGGAGATGCGCAGAGGTTGTGATCGAATGGGGTCGATGCGAATGTGGTTACGATGCTTTGTTTGGGAAGGAGCTGGTGTTGAGATCCACGGCCGTGCACGGGCCGCTTTTCGAGGCCCACATGTTCTCGCTCCATTCTCGGCCCCAAGTTCCAACCGTCCCATTCAGTTCTTTTCCCCGAATCTCGAATTCATTGATCAAATGTGTAAACAATAGCTCACGACTACACTTGATTTTCGGGCTTGGTTGTATTCGTGGACTTTGTCCGATTCTACAATAGGCATAATAGGAGAAACATTAAGCAAGTTCCCAGATGAGTGAAAGTGTTGTGGAGCCACTCAGGCAATCGAGCCACTTGCCGTTTCGCTCCCTCCGCATTCAGACTTCTTTTAACTGAACAGAAATAACTACGAATGTCGAGTGTAGCAACTAGTCATATCTGAGAAGATGCACGATCTCGAGACTCTCAAAAGTGGCGGCTACAGGAAATGCTGGCCTCAGCCAAACTCACGCTTTCAGGATGTACTTTAACCTCATTTCCCAGAGGAGATCCTCCAGCTCGGTGATACACTCGAGGAGCTGAACCTCTCAGGCACGGAATTGTCGTCCTTGCCGTGATAATTTGGGCACTTCGCTTCCCGAAATTGAAGGCCGTGTCTTTCTCCAACTGCAACTTCAAGGTTTTCCCGCGAGAGCTTGCATCATGCCTTGCTTTAGAAAGTGTTGGGTTCCGCAACAATGGCATGGAGGAGGTTCTTGAGGATACCTTCCCGCCTCTACTTCGCTACCTTGTTCTCACAGGCAACCGCATCACCACACTGCCATCCAGTATCGGCCGCTGCGATCATTTACAAGAATGCAGGCTCACCGGAAACCAGCTACGGGGTCTACCCACTGAGATGGCCAACTGCAAGGAGCTCACCCTCCTCCGTCTCAGCTCCAACCGCCTCTCGGTTCTTCCTTCCTGGCTATTTACTTTGCCCAAACTAGCCTTTCTCTCTTTTAACAGCAACCCCTGCGCATCTCCAACCACCAACGGACTTCACGCACCCCGTGGACTCGCCAGCATCGCCTGGTCCGATCTCGAAGTACAGCAACCTATCGACGCACACACCTCGCAAGGCCTCTGGCACCAATCGCCACACTACGCCGAAGACGTGGCCATCAAACTCTTCCGCAGTCCCGCCCGTGGGGTCGAAAATGAAGACAACAACAACGACGACGATGGTTCGGCCGCAGACGAGAATGCGGCGTACCTCGCCGCCGGCGCCCACGAAAGCCTAGTGAACATCCTCGGCCGCATCCACCAGCCACCCCCGACGAGGAAGGACGACGACGGAACCTACCAAGGGCGCATGTAACGCCAGCTCATCCCCGGCCGAGTACGCGCCGCTCACACTTACCACCACCACCAACACCACAGCAGCAGCAACAGCAGCAGCAACCGCAGCCAAGACGGAGACGGAGAAGCTCTAGCGAACCAACCCCCCCCCGCCAGCACTGACCGTCCCAGCCGCGCTATCCATGCTCACGGGCCTCGCGCACTGCCTCGCGCACCTCCACGCGCGCGGCATGGCGCACGGGTCGTTGGACCCGCGCCACATCCTGGCCAGCGCGGCCGACCAGCACGCGCTGCTCACGGGGTTCCGGGCGGCGACGGTGTATGGCCACGGTCACGGTCACGGTCACGGTTTGGGGGCGGGCAGTGAGAATGGGCGCGGGGTGGAGAGGGTCGAGGTGCTTGCCTTTGGGAGGGTGGTGGAGTATGTTTTGGGGGCTGCCGCTGCTGCTGCTGCTGCGGGCGGTGGTGGTGGTGATGATGATGTTGATGTTGATGAGGAGAAGAGGAAGGAGCGGGAGGCCGTGGAGGAGGGGCTTGGGGAGCTGGGTGGGCGGTGTGTGGCGGTGGACGTCGCGGCAAGGCCGGGGTTCGCGGAGGTGGTGGAGGTGTTGGAGGGTTTGATGGGCTGGCGAGGGATGATGCGAATTCCGGACGTTGAGCCTCGGTAGGCGCGGGACGGGGTTGGCTGTTGGGCGGAAAGGAAACGGGGGTTGTCTGGTCTGGAGCTGCTGCTTGTGGTGACGTCGAGATGGGAGAGTCTGGACAGCGGCCCGTTGCGTTGTCGGTTGGTGGGATTTCCAATCAAATTCTTGATTTCCAACCTCAGCGTGTCCTTCTCGGCAACGGATGCTGCTCGATGTACGTGGCAGCCGAGCCAACCGCATGTCCGTCTGTGCGGGCGGCCGAGGAGGGAAGTTGGGGGGATTATCGAACGCTGCAGTTGGCGATGAACTGCATCGACTTACTCACCGCCGTAATATCATCATGTACAGATGTACCGCGCACCGTGTTGTGGATACCTTGGACTGGCCCTCCCAACTGCCGCGGTAACAACGAACGCAGCAGATCACGTCTCGCTCCGTTTCTCGGCCACTGCCAACCTCTCTAGGGTTACGTTGAGTGTGGGCGCGCTGGGGTATTCATGACGACTGCTGTGTCACAACGTGCTCCTCATCCAGCGGTCGCCCGATACCCTTGTTATACAAACCTGTGCGTGCATGTGGTTTCCTCTGTACACTTACACAGACAAGGCCGTGGTGACATGGAAGTTAGTCACTGGCCCGGCCCTTAAGGCGCATCCAGCGATGTCTTGCCGCGTCTGGGGGTCATGTGAGCTCCCCCGGACGCCACGGATATGATCCTTTTCATGCGCCGCCTGCCGCAGCGTTGCAACTCGGTCATCTTGCCTGCACCTCTACTTACTGTCCCGGTTTGGTAGCCGTCTGAGCGCGGGGGAAAGACGTCGTGGCCAAATCGAAAGATCGGACGGCTGCTGCAGGTCCATGCCGCATGCAGGGTGCTTTCCATGTTAGCATCCTTTACTGTGCAAGTGACGCATCGTTGGATGGAGTGATGTAGTTGTGGAGGCGCCGAGGTGGGATAACCTTTTTTTTTTTTTTTGTGCCCTTTCAACCTCAATTTGTGTTGTGTTGGAGGTGGGCTGCATGAGGCAATTGGATTAGTTATTGCGGCACCCCAAGGTCGCCCTGCATGGCGGGCGCTAAACTCTCCCCTCTGACACGTGTGGACGGCCAATTGAGAGGGTGTCTCGTGCAAGATGCCCCCCATCCTTCTCGCCGAAAATTTCTGAAAGCAGATTTTTCATGCCCGGCGCTGCCCCATGTTTCCAATGTGAGGTCAACAAGAGGTGCCACGGCCTGGCGTCTCGAGCTTGTTAAAGTGGCCTGGAAGCAATGGGTTTGATGTTACCATACCTGCCGCGATCTCGGCCATCATGATGGAAAGAAAATGTATCTTGAAGAATTTATAAGCGGGTTAATAATACGCTGACATTATTCCATAACTCATAACCTCAAAAAATGGGGGCGGGATTTGTTGGTTGTTGCTCGATCTCTGAGATACCTCCCCAGGGACACTCTCATACTTGAGCTCTGATGGCGGGGCAGGTTGGAGCCAGCTCCGCTGGTATCTGGTTGGTCAATTCAGCAGTCTCGCTTGTCAGTTAGCATGGCGGGAGATGAACATTGTGGGGGAAGCTTCGAGCCGCAGGACGGTTCGGAGATATCAGCCTGCCTCGGACGATGCCAAAAAGGAAAAAGTAAGCAAGTTAAATTTGGAGTAAAAAGAGACAACAAATTTATTTCTTGCCACTTTGTTTTTCTGAAGCAGTGCATGCAAAAGAGGTTCATCCACTATCATCGGTGCGCGATCTCTGGCATGCAAGTCTCTGCCCAGGCTGCCTGCACTGCATTGCTCCTGCCCTTCCTTGGCTGGGGTGGATCGGACGCTAAACTCACACTAACGCATGGGGCCACAACACCCTGGGCCTTTCTGTCCCACTCCCCTTTCCATTTTCGTCCTCTCTTCATCGGCCACTCGGCCGGTTGGTTTGAACACGTCTTTTGACTCGCGGCCGGCTGCGGGCGGGAACTGTGCCTTCGAAACCTTCCAATGTTCTGCCCGCTTTCCATTTGCTTTCCATGCTGTGCCGCAAGCGGACCAACTCTCAACCGGGATCACCACACCACCATCTCTCAGACGGAATGTTCGACGGAGAGAATTGGCCGTCGCTGACCCTTCGCCGTGCACAGACAGGCTGCAGCAGCCCTGCCGTGGAACCCCGAAGAGCCCTCCTCCCTATGAGACTCTCGGGGACCTCGCTGAGACATGCAGGAGCGCTTCCCTCGTCGTTGCAGTAGCCCGCAGGCAAGGATCCATTGCGGGCGTTGGAAGACAGACCACAGATCAGCCATACAGCGGGCTAACTAGCAACTGCAAGCGAAACGGTCAAGACGCAAAGCCTGAGTGATCGCCCTGTGGGATCCGCAATCGGCTGGGGGCGGTCTGGGCTCGATCAGAATTCGCTTAATTTCCCGCATTTTCAGCAGTGCCAGGAACGCGCATGTCTTGTATGCCCATACATGTCGAGAGTTGATTGCGCATCACCGTCTCCATCGTGTCGTTGGGGGCTGTGGTGTAGGGAGCTCACTAGCGCCCGCGGCGGGAACTATCCGTTCCCTTTGGTCCCACACCATCTTTTCATCACGGGGGAGGCAGAGACAGTCCGATTCCGGCAACAGGGCCTCGTCAACTCCAAGGGAGCCAAGTTTGGTTCAGTTTGGTCAGGGTAGGGCTCACGGCGCACATCCATCGGGGGGAGACGGCACCACCTCTGAGCTACCCCACCATCTCCCGCTCCCGCTTCGCTTGACCCCTGTTCCGGCCCTGGTTCCGGGGGGACGCCATGTCACCGCATAAATGGCCCTGTGCTGCCTGTCTGACACGGGGTTGACTGTGTGTTTTTGTTAAAGAGCATACGGCACGAACGAATCTTCTCCTGATCTTATCTAGGCGGCCCAGAAACAGAGAACGGCTCCCTGGCATTCCGGAGATCCGAGCCGGCCAACCAAATCGACAGAACTCGACGCGGCATCAGACCTGA
The DNA here is from genome assembly GCF_000143365.1 of Chaetomium globosum CBS 148.51. NCBI lineage: Eukaryota > Fungi > Ascomycota > Sordariomycetes > Sordariales > Chaetomiaceae > Chaetomium > Chaetomium globosum. Next base: position 267,616 of record NT_165981.1, read on the forward strand.
CCTGCTTGTGGCAAACGGAAGCAATCACCGATTCGCGACTCAACTTTCTTGTATACGTACACACATACTTGCCCACGCAAACCTTGTGAGGGACCACCCGCAGCATCTCGCCTCGAACCAGAATTTGAGCCGGCGATCAAGACAACTACTTCAGCTGGGAACTTTCCTGTCCTACTGTGATCACGTCCAAGACTGGAGGGCAGTTATTCGACATCCCGTGGTGTTCCCCGAACGGAGCCCCGCTAGATTCCGGACTCCTCCGTGAATCTTTCCTCTCACGTTGCCACCTCTCTTATTTGAACACACAGATAAGCCTTGGATCCTGACGGCCTCTGTTTTTATTCGAACAACGCTCTGTCCGGCCGCATATTCCATGGTTGGAATGTGCTTGGTTCACTAAGCACCGGGGATCGACGGGAGTATAGCTCTTAGAGCCACCGAGCCGAGCCGAGCCGTGTGTGGAGTTTCGGGCCCCGTTGCCTCCGCGTGAGTCCGTTCAGCGCTCCGTGGAGTAAAACGAAGCGCTGACGGCTTCTAGACATTCCCGTGCACATCAGTCACCACCGTCAACACAACTTGCGAGCCGGCAACCGCCCACCATGCCACCGTTCCCCATTAACCCTTCGGCGATCCCCATGGTGCGGACTCGGAAGGCGCTCATGATCTTGGACTTGCAAAACGACTTCCTATGTCGCGAGGGCGCATTGTTCACCGAGGAACCCGAAGATTACCTGGAACGAATACTGGAGGTGGCCAAAGCCTTCCGCGAGTCGGGTGCCGGCGACGTAATATGGGTGCGCAGCGAATTCGAGAGCCACCGCCCCCTGACAGAAGAAGGCGAGCAGATCATCACGACGGATTCCATGTTGCGCGACAGGAAGACCACTTCGCGAGGACGCCAGCCAACTTCCACAGGGCATGAAAGTGCGGCGATGGAGAACGACGAGGAAGCCTTTCTCAGTGTTGGTGCAAAGAAGGATACGAGGCCGTGCGTCCAAAAGGGCACAAAAGGTGCTGAATTCGCGCCAAGGGTGAAAGCGGCGATAGTTCCGGGGCGAGACATTGTTTTCACCAAAACACACTACAGTGCCTTCGCATCAGGATCACAGCTGGTTCAGATGCTGAGGGGCCGGTTCGTGACTCAGATGTACGTCTGCGGAGCGCTGACAAATATCAGCATCTATGCAACGGCGTTGGGCGCGGGGCAGCATGGGTATGGCGTGACGCTGGTCGAAGACTGCTGCGGCTTCCGGAGCACCATGCGCCACCTTAACGCCGTGCGCCAACTCGACCACTTGGCTGGCTGCGATGTGATCGGCTCCGAAAACCTCCTCGATGAATTGCAACCCCCTACCGCCCCACAAATCTTATCAACGGGGCTCTCCCCGTCCATCTCCAAGATCGCGCTTGAGCTCGGGAGTGGGTCTCCGGATAGCGCCCCCGCAGCCGGGTCCCCGCCCTCGCCGGCCAAGCCTGCTTCGCCGCAGCGGGCCCGGGATGAGCTCAAGCTAACCACTCCGCCTCGCCGTAGGGCCTCGAATCAGAGCAATAGCAGTTCCAAAGGGGACAGAAAACGCCCTTTGGAAGACACGGGTCATCTAGAAGCCGAATCTGACCCCTCGTCATCCGACCGTGAGTCAACGCACAAGGCGGAGAAGAAACCGCAAGAAGCGCGAAGAAGCTCGCAGCCCCCGAAGGCGAAGCGGAGCGAATTAGAAAGCTCTAAAGGTCCGACCCTCTCCCCCGGGACAGGCAGCACACATGCTGAAAAGCCCAGGGTCGTAAATCGGGTCAAGCGACGTACCCAACGCACGCAGCCAGATAAAAAGCCTGCGCCCTCTTCGACTGCAACAGTGGCGACTTCAGACGACGCCCCGGGTAACACAACGAAGCGGGAACCCCAGGCTCTTACCACATCCTCGCCAACCCGTCCTCTGACGCCGGAACAAAAACCATCACCGCACAACATGGCGGAACCACCAACAAGTGCCGTCTGCGGCGAAGCCCTGTGCGAGGGCGACACGCACGTCATCACCAACCTTCTCCCGCCGCCACTCGCCGCGGACGGGTTTGAGCGTCTGCTAGAAGAGGTCAGCTGGGCCAGCATGTCGCACATGGGCGGGGAGGTGCCTCGCCGCATTGCCGTGCAGGGTGCCGTCGCCGACGACGGAAGCATGCCAGTCTACCGACACCCAGCCGACGAGTCGCCCCCCTTGCTTCCATTCTCACCTACCGTCCTCCAGATCAAGGCCGAAGTCGAGAAACACCTCGGTCACCCCCTCAACCACGTGCTCATCCAGCACTACCGCACGGGCAACGACTACATTAGCGAACATAGCGACAAAACGCTGGATATTGCCCCCAACAGCTTCATCGCAAACGTCAGTCTCGGCGCCAAGCGCACCATGATCTTCCGCACCAAGCGACCCCCCAAAAACAAACACACCACCGTGTCCCCAACCAAGGCCGCAGCAACACCCCCCGACAACGAGGAACCCCAACCTCAACCGCAACAACCCAGTCCCACCACAACCACCACCAACGCAGAACAGCCGCGCCAAACCCATCGCGCCTCCCTCCCGCATAACTCCCTCCTCCGCATGGGCCTGCGCACCAACACCAACTGGCTGCACGCGATCCGACAGGACAAGCGCGCCGACCGCGACCGCACCCCCGCCGAGCGCGCCTTCCACGGCGCCCGCATCAGCCTGACCTTTCGCCAGATCGCCACCTTCATCGACGCCGACCAGGCGACCATCTGGGGCCAGGGCGCGATAGCCAAGGACATGGAGGGTGCCAGGCCCGTGGTGAATGGCCAGGGGGAGGAGGCGGTCAGGTTGTTGAGGGCGTTTGGCGCGGAGAATAATCGTAGTGGCGGCGAGGGCGGGTTTGATTGGGCGGAGTGGTATGGCGAGGGGTTTGATGTCCTGCATATGGGCACGCCGAAGAGGGTGTTTTATTCAGCCTCTTCCCCTTCGGTGGGGAATGTGGCGGTTGGGCTGGCGCTGGCGGAGTTGGGGATCGGGTGTGCTAAGGGGAGCGTGGAGGGGGAGGTGAAGTTTGAGGACAACGACCCCGGGAGGACGGCGGTGGAGGGTGAGGGCGTCGTGTTGAGGTATCTGGATGCCGTGTATGGGGCCGGCAGGCGCTATGATCAGATGCTGCCGGGGGAGGTGGCGAAGCGGTTCACGCGGCTGCAGAGGGGGCTGGAGCTGTCGGGGAAGTGGGCGGCGGCTTTGCGGGAGGTGGGGGTGCAAGGGGATGGGGGTGGGGATGGTGAGGAGCAGCAGCGTGCGAGCGCGGAGCAGACAAAGGCCCTTGCGAAACTGCTGGGAAAGGAACTGGCGGAGCGGGATGGGTGGGCCAAGGAGGCTGCTACTGGGGAAGCGGCACTCTATATTGCCGGTGGTGCCCAGCCCGGGCCGGCCGACTTTGCGCTGTGGCCGGTGCTGCATGATGTGGTGCAGGTTTGTGGCGAGGACGTGCTGGGAGAGCATCTAAGGCGATATTACACTGCTTTCGGGGAGAGGAGCTCGGTGGCTAAGGCGCTGGGACAGATCAAGGCGGAGTGAGGGTTTTGGGCTTGGTTTTACGCTGAGTTGGTTAGGTATGACTGGGTTTGTTGGATATGACATGATGTTCTGTGAATCAATAAGCAAGCGAATTTGGCTGGATGGATGGGTTGGACAGTATGTGACTCCTGGAATAATTTTGGTTTCATGAATGATTGGTTGGTGAGAAGGCAAAACAGCATGTTTCTTTTAGATTGGAGCGTTGATGGACAGTTGCGGAGGCTGAGAAAAAGGGATCGACGTTTTCGGAACGCCCGGCTTCACTGTTAAGGGCAACTGGGAAGTGAAAAGAGAATGATGTTGCTGCGATTCCAGACTGTATATACAAACCTCTTATCCCCATCAGGTACCTGACCGAGGGAGAGAATGCCAATTCTATATGATAAATCAAATGCTAAGCATAACATGGAGACTTGGTGGTTTGAGGTTAAACGATAGCTTTATGTTACCCCGTTGCGCTGAATATAACTCACAACTTGCATCAGGAATCTATTGACTGAAACCTCCTCAAGTGGTTTATATTGTCCCTTGGTTTCCCTTCTGATTCGGATGATATACGAAAAGCGGTTGCAAAGCTTGAGATAATGTTTTAACGAGTGGTGATAACATGCAGGGTCTTAGTTGAAGAAGTAACACCGCTATAGAGTTGTCTACAAGGGCCTAGGTGTCCTCGACGGTTCAAGAAGCACAAAGGCACAGTTACGACGAGTCAATACCATAGAGATGTATCTCGAAACGCAATACCTTCGGGAATGCAGTTTATTGTTACACAAATATTCGACTTTCAACAACAAATGTAAGTTATACTTACGACTACTATCTTGTTCTGCTGTGTTTTTTGGCAAAGGCCTAGCTCAGGGCTACCCTTGGCTTCTAGTAATATTTTCCTCTTCTTTACTGAGATAGATGCTCTCCTTATGTGTATGTTGTAGTGAGACGGGCGTGTGCGGCACCTGCTCTATGCCATGAAACTTCATGTTGCAACCGATGAGGCCCACCATCACATATGCTTAATCGAGGCCATTCACATCCCAAAACAACCAAAGAATGAAGTGTATCAATATATCGGATTCGGTCACCGACTTCCATCCTCGAGTTGAAAGCGGAGAAGAATCTTGGGGGCAAGTGACTGTTAAACCCGCTCGCCCGGCACAACGCCTCGTGACAATAAAACCAAAAGCCACATGAAAAGTTACATACATAGTATCATCTCCATCATCTAACCATCTCCCAAACCTATTCATCTTTCTTCATCACCCTTTTCCTCCACCCCCTTTTCGTACCCCAACTCCTTCCTTACGGCTTCGCATCCCATGGCAAGGGATACGTCCCCACCCAATCGGCAACCTCACTCCGCAGCTGCACAATCTCGGTGTCCGTCTCTCCCGAACCGAGATATTCCAAGAAGGTCTTCAGCCGGCCAGCCGTCTTGAGCTCGCCCTTCTCCTCAGCCGCCTTGCGAGCCGCCTTGTCGACACGGACCGCAATCGTGACGGCGCGGTCGACAATGTCGGCGACGCGTTCAAAGTCGTCCTCGCTGAAGCCGCGGGTCGTCATGGCGGGCGTGCCCATGCGCAGGCCGCCCGGGGTCAGCGCTGACCGGTCGCCGGGCACCGTGTTCTTGTTGGCTGCGACACCGACCAGTTCCAGCACGCGCTCCACGCGCGCGCCGTCGACGCCTTGAGGCTTCAGGTCCGCCAGCACCAGGTGGTTGTCCGTGCCGCCGCTGACGATGCGGTAGCCGAGCCCGCCCTTCTCCTTGGGCTCGCCGAGGCGGCGCGCGAGGGCCTGGGCGTTGGAGAGGACTTGGGATTGGTAGGTGCGGAATTCGGGGGTTTGGGCCTGCTTGAGGGCCACGGCAAGGGCGGCGATGGTGTGGTTGTGCGGGCCGCCTTGGTGGCCGGGGAAGACGGAGGCATTGATGGGGTTCTCAAGGTTGTACATCTCCTCGGCGCCCGTCTTGGGGTGGGTGCGGCGGACGCCACGGCGGAAGAAGATGATCGCACCACGCGGACCGCGGAGGGACTTGTGGCTTGTTGTGGTGACGATGTCGGCGTAGGCGAAGGGGCCGGGCATGACCTTGGCTGCGACCAGACCGGAGATGTGGGCCATGTCGACGAGGAGGTAGGCGTTAACCTTGTCACAGATGTCACGCATGCGGGCGTAGTCGATCAGCCGGCTGTAGGCGGAGGCACCAGCGACGATGATCTTGGGGCGGTAGAGACTGGCCGACTCCTCGAGCTTGTCGTAGTCGATGAGGCCGGTCGACTCGTCGAGGCGGTACGGGAGAGTCTCGAAATACTTGGAAATGAACGAGATCTTCTTGGTTGGTGTCTGGTATCCGTGGGACAAATGCCCTCCGTGGGGCAGATCGAGACCCATGAGGCGGTCGTGTGTGTTCATCAGGGCCGAGTAGACGTAGAGGTTCGCAGGAGCACCGGAGAGAGCTACGGTGGTTAGCATTGACGCCACCCCTTCCCATTATTACAGAACAGAGCACAGAGGACTCACCCTGAACGTTGACGCCCCACTCTCTTTGGTCTAAGCCGAATGCCTCCAGCGCCCGCTGCTGGCACAGTCTCTCCGAAGCGTCGATAAACTCGTTGCCGCCGTAGTACCGGGCGCCAGGATACCCCTCCGAGTATTTATCTGCACCAATTAGCCCAACCCTAACGCTGTTGGCTCACTCGAGGTACGCACTCTGCATCGGGCTCCCTAGCGCATCTAGTACAGCCTGTGAAGTGAAGTTCTCGGACGGAATCAGGTTGATGAACTGCTTTTGCCTGATTTTCTCCTACACCCGCGCCAACACGATCAGTATCACCCTCACTGAGAAAGAACGCCCGAGAACCGACGAACCTTCTCAATGATGTCGTGCATAATCGGATCGGCCTGCTGCAAATGTGCAGAAAGCAGCTATTGCTCAAGCACATTAGCATCATCCCCGTTTCTCAACACCACAGCACACCACGCCACATCGATATCCCACCTTTTGCTGCGTATCATTGCCATTGGGCATAGTCCCGACGGACCGGCTCGAGGTGACCCCGCGGAGCCATGGCCGATGTGTGGTTGCCCGCTGCAAACGGCTTGCTATCGTCGTCGAGGAGGGGACGGCGGCGCGGAGGGAGAGGGAGGCGGAGCGGGCAGTGGTGCTCCGCAGCGCGGGGACCGAACCAAATGCCGACATGGATGGCAGTAGGTCAGATGGAGGGAGGGGGGAAAGAGGGATTGATGACGGATGAGGGATGGAGGATCGAATTGGGAAGGAAGCCAAGTATGCCAATTGCCTATCGGAGAGAGAGGAGGCTTCACCGTCGGTGTCGACAGTTAGCGAGCGTTCGCCGGCAATGTTGTTCGATAAGTGGGAAGAGCCGGAGGATGGCCAGAGAAACAGGTGATGTGATTGGAAGCTTCTACCCGGCCATGACGGCCTTGTCTGTTGACTCGGCTTAAGTCCAGGCCTGGTGTGGGGTAGCTGGCTAACGGATGCGAGAACCGGAGAAGCCGGGGCTGTTGGAGCTGGTTTTGGCCTATCTTATCATGCGCACAGGCCAGAAACCCACAATTCCGCCAAGCAATTTCAACGCCAAAATTTCTCACGAATCTGAATTTCTCCTCTTTTCTTCTGCAATCAACTATATTGGGGGTGATGAGCACGCTTCCAAACGGCAGATGCAAGGCCCTCCGCTGGTAAAACAGCCTGGGGGGCATGCTGAAATGTCCTGGCACAACCTCACCACTCTTGAGGGACAATTTGAAGCTTCTGACCCAAGATGTTGATGCACGGCGACGTCGCCGCTTTTCTCTTATTGTTCATCATCGCAAGGCGGTGCCTCTTCCCGTACACCTAAGTCCTAGCCCATGCCATAGCTTCCTAGATATATATCCGAATGGAACCCACAACGTATACACTTGCTTTGCCGCTACCTTGCATGGTGCCCTCCGCCCCATGTTTGTGGTCCCGACGTAGACGTCTGTGATCCTCGCCGCCCGCACCGTCACGAAACCAGAAACTCGATTAGCAGTTTTGTCACCACACCTGGCAAACCCATTGATTCCGTTTTCAATGCCATACATGCAAGCCAGAACGTCTCGAGTCTAGTGGCCGCACCGCTTCACTATGAAAGAGAGCGCGCACGGCTGGAAGGCCATGTCCACGCGCAGGAGCCGAGATGTGAAGAGAGAAAGCGTGCCCAGAAAGAAGCCCAACCCATTACTCCGAATGCAAGGCCGCCGAGAAATCCATGTTGTCCATTTCACTTGGTCCCTGTTGAAATCTACTTGGATTCCTCCTCGGCCTCGCCCATCAACGCGTTCCGCTTCGCCGCCTGCCTCTCCAGCTTGCGCTCGCGGGCCGCCTTGGTGCGCGCGCGCTTGGCGTCCATCTCCTCCTTGATCTGGTTCTCACGCGCCTTCTCCGCCTTGGCACGGTGAATCTGCAAAGATTTGTCAGCACGACATACAGAAGCCAACTCTCCCAGGGCGTTGAAACATACGTGCTCAACGAGCGCCCGCTTGTGCTTGAAGGTGTTACCCTTGGCGAGGTGGTAGAGCTCGTGGTAGAGGTGCTTGTCGATCTTGCCGCTGGCACGGTACTTGACGAGCAGACGGCGGAGGACCCGCTGGCGGCGCATCCACAAAACCTGCCTGTTTCCGTTGTCAGCACGCTCTCCCGCATCTCCATCCCTTTCCTTCAACCCTTCCCAACCATTGCATGTTTGGTGGTTCGGTATCCGGATCCGGGGTGGTGGTGTGACGGTGGTGGTACGTACTCGGGCATACGGGCATCGGCGGTACCCTTGCGCTTACCGAAGCCGCGGTGACGGCCGATCCGGCGGGCGAGGTTCAGCTCCCGCGCGCGCGAGCGCGAGTGCATGGTGACGGGCTTCTTGATGATGAGGCCATCGGAGACGAGCTTGCGGATCGTCTGACGGGAGTTGGCGTTGGAGATCTCGGACACCTCGTTGGGGTCGAGCCAGATCTTGCGCTGGCCGCAGCCCAGCACGGACGACGCCAGCCGCTTCTGGGTCGTAAGGTTAACCCTACAGAAGGGCAAACAGTCAGCATTCCGTGCCGAAATTCGATTGCGAGAGGTTCGTGGGTGCGGGTTGGTGAGTGGTCATGGATTTTTCGGGGGTTGAATCGCAAGCATCGGGCGCTGTGGCAAACAACGGCAAATCCATCGTGGAAAATGCTGCTTTCGTGCTAAAGTGACGGGACGGCATTCGGGGTACTCACATCTTGACCGATTGATGCTGGAGATGGTTAGTAGTCGAGTTTGTCGATGGGTTGGGATTTCCGCTGAGGGGAAGTTCGTCGTCAGAATTTCTCGAGCAACAGTTTGTGGGTTTCGCGGGTGGGGCGGATAAGAGGTTGCGATTGGCGAGGGTTAGGCAGGTCATGCGCCCTCGCACGTGCTTTGCGATTGAGCATCGCAACAAGTGGGCCTTCCACCCACTGTTTTTTTAGGCTGACAGAAAACGGCAGCGGCCACAAAAGTAGCGGCAAAACGGAGAAGGACCTTGGAGTTATTGTAAAGCAAGAGATAGCCACGTTTCTGGTTCACCGTGGATATTCCAAAAAATAGAAGGCAAAAAGGGGGCTTTTACGGGGGTGAACGGGAGCTTCCAGCTAGAAAAACTCTGCGCTCTAATCTGGGGAACAACGCTGTTGCCCGAAGGCGGAAGTAATCTCTTCAATTCTTCGTCATACAGGACCCCCCCGCCTGAGAGAGCGAGCAGAGGTTGACACTTGGGCGGGGAGGGTACGAGGGGTAGTCACAGGTGAATGCTAGTTTGGATACATACCAGACCTGAGGTTTACTATAGGGACATATCTCGAAATACATGCAGTAGATTTTGCTGTTGCGGGCATTTTCGTGGTTGATGCCGTTGTTAACATGATTCTATCTGAGTTCTACCGCCTGTGCTTAGCTTCCAACGTATCACCCAAACCACGGAAGCTCCTGTGGGTTCTCATTCTCAACGTGTCTCATTCGTCTCGGAGTTTAACATTCGCATGCCAAGCAATTGTTGATGTTATCTACATCTTGAACCTCGACACCTCACTTAGCCTCACACAACTTTAGGAGGCTCCTCAACACAAAAAAGACTCAATTTTCACCACCCAAACACCCTTCTCTCTAAACACCCCTCTAGACAACCCCCCCCCCCCTCACTTTGTCACAGACCACCCACCTTCCCTACCTAGGTACCCAGCATCTACTCCGCGGAAAACACATCCCCGCCCACATCGACCTTCCCCACAGCCATAATCTCCTTCTCATCCTCCACCTCATCATTCGCGAGCCCCAACCCGCCGGCGCCACCCTCGGCCTCGCGCCGCTCCCGCACCTGCGCGCCCAGCCTCAGCGCCACGCGCTTGAAGTAGTCCTGCATGCTGCGCTTGGTGTTGGGCTGCAAGTCGGCCGCAGCCGCCACCCACTTGTCGAACACCTTGGCCTCCTCGTCGGCGACGGCAAAGAGCTGCACGAAGGCGGCCTCGGCGGCCAGCTTGACGGGGATGACGACGTCGCGGACCGAGGCGAACACCGGCGGAGCGAGCATGCCGAGGTGCGGGCGCACCATGTCCGGGTGGGCGCGCGCGAGCGTGCGCGTGACGACGAGTGCCAAGCGGCGTGAGTCGGTCGGTCCGCCGGGCGGGATGGTTTGTGCCAGGGTCGTGAAGATGGCTTTGGTGCTCTCGAATGGTTTGGGTGCGTCGCTGAGAAGGTATTTGCCTGTTGCTACGATGAAGTTGTCGACGATGAAGGGCTGCGGGGAGCACGTTAGTTACCGTTTTACCCATCTACACGGCGGCGCACAAGAAAACGGGTGTGCTTACATCTTTGCTCTCCATCCCCTGGCATAGCAGGTCGGGCAGGTCGTCGGCCAGGGGCGAGTCCAGCAAGGTGTCCGCGCTCTCAAGGAGCACGGCGTTCAGGGCCAGGACGCTTGAGTTGCTGAAGTCGCGCGTCATGACTCGGTTCTTAAGCAGGTTCGTCGCCACGTCGGCCGACACGTTCTTGACAAGCGCACCAAACAGTTTGGCGTTGGTCACAGTCATGGCGGTGTCGCGTTCGTCGGTCTCGGTGTCGATCAACCCCAAAACGGCGGTACGCGAGCTCTCGCCCATGTTGGCGCCCGCCTTGCTAATGACCTCGTACAACGCCTTGAGCATGGCCGTCTTCACACCGGCATCTGTCGTCTTAGACCCAGTCACCAGCTCAGCAATGAGGGGGTCGACACGCGGCGTAAACTTGATGAGTGTGCCAAGTGCGCGGGCAGCCCGGCTGCGCAAAACGTCGCTGGAAGTATCGGCGAGCGACTTGGCGAACGTGCGTTGCAGCTGCGGCAGGAAGGGCTTGAGCGCCGTGGGCATCTTCTCGAGCAGGTTGTTGAGGGTGAGAAGAATAGCTGACTTGACCTCGGTAGAGCGCTCCGAGACCACACGAATGAGCGGACCAGTAATCTGCGTGACGAAGGGCTTGAGAGAGGCCTCGCTGGTTCTGTCGACAACGTCCGAGATGGCTAAGGCAGCTGATACTCTTTGGTCCGCTGTGCCATTCATGAGACCTTGCAGAAAGATGGGCAGAATAGCGTTGATGCCCTTGGGAAGTTCGAAGCCGGGCAGGTTGTGGCCTGCAACACCGACGTGCAAGAGCGCTTGTCTCGTAGACTGGACGAGGGCCTCCATCTCTTCCTTCTTGAGCCGCTTCGTGAACTCGTGGAGGGCGCTCCATGCCGACTTGACAACCTCCGCATCCCTGTCATCGAACGAAATGAGCAGGCCACGAATGATGTCTTGGTTGTACCTCGAGTAGTCCACATCGGATGCCGCAAAGAACTTGGCAAGATGATGGCCTGTTGCGGCCCGCTTGCGGTGATCCTCGTGCTTGATGAGCTGTAGTAGTACATTCATCACCACATTGAGGCCGTCGTACTCATCAATGGACAGAATGACAGTGTCGAACGAGGTATCGAGATCCTGTCGTAGCTCCTCTTCGGTGCAGTTGACGATGTTGTCCATGAGCGAGTTGATGATGTTCGGTAGCCGGCGGTTCATAGCAGCACCAGCAACCTTGGACAGCGACGCCAACGCCTTGGCGTTGAAAGCCGAAATGGGAGGCGTAATGAGGGTCGGGATGAGGTTCGGCAAAATAATATTGGAGCGTGTAGCCTCGGTGAGTAGGGTGAGGAGAGCAGCGAGGGCATTGTTCGCGTTTTCTTCGGAGCGGAGGAGGTTGAGGAGGAAAGGTAGGACTTGGTCGACGGCCCGCTTGCCCAGGATTTGCTGCAGCGAGTCGAACGCTTCGGCCGCGGCCTCGCGGACGTCGGTGTCCGAGTCCGTAAGGGCTGTGCGCACGACTGAGATAAGTGTCTTCTCGTGGTCTTCGAGGGCTTCTGGCGAGGCAGACGAGATAAGCTCCTTGAGAGCCAGGCAGATGCCCTGCTTTGCGTCCACGTCGTGTGAGGTTTGTAGACCTTCCTCGAGCGTAGGAAGGAGCGTAGCCAGGACGCCGTCGCCCGCCTTGCGGATGAGCTCGCCGAGGGCATTGCTGGCGATAACCTTGTGCTCCATGTTGGAACTGCCCAGACGCCTGATAATGAGCTGGGTGAGTGTAGGGACCAGCTCCTTGAGCATACGCGGGCTGTGGACCAGGGCCTTCCAGACGCCAACGGCAGCAGCCCGCACCGCACCGGCGGTATCGCAGCGACAGACGTACAATGCGGAGAGAATCTTGTTCCGTTTCTCTTCTCCCAGAACCTCGCGCAGAGACGCGCCGGCTTCTCTGGTAACCTCTTGGTCCTCGTCTTCCTCTTCCTCCTCGTCATTGGCCTTGATGCCCGCAAGGTTGAAGAGCAAGTCTCCCACCAGCTCGACTGAGCTGAGACGGATGCGATAACTGTCGTCGGCCATACCACGCTCGAGTTCGGGGAGAAGCAAGTCGACTGCACGCACAGCAAAGTTCTTGACCAGAAGCCGACCAGCCCGAAGCGCCGTCTCGCGGATGGTCTCGACATCATCTGCAAGGCCAGACAAGATCGGTGGGATAATTTTGCCGAGGTAGTTGGCAAAGCTGTTGCCGAAACAAACGGGCAAGAAGATGAAGAGCGACATGAAACCCTCGCGAACGGACGGCTTGGTAGATTCGACGTTCTGTAGGATGGTAGGGAGCGTTTCCTCCAGCCGTGATGTACCCAGACCGGCCAGAACCTCGCTGAGTGCTTGGGCAGAACCGAGTCTGTCGCCAGCACCAGCGTCGGACTTGAGGGTTTGCATGAGGCCAGGAATAAGATCTGGCAGCGCGTCCTCGCCGAGTTTCTCCACGAGGGATCCGAGAGCACGAGAGGCAGTCGCACGTGTGGTGGGCACCGGGTCGACAACAGCGGTTTTGAGGCCGGCCACAAGCACCGGCAAGTGCGCAACGAGGTCCTTGCGCTCTGTGAGATGCGCTAAGCTGCCGATGACTTGGGCAGCCTTGCGCTTGGTGTTGGACCGGTCCCCGAGGCCGCGTTGGAGGATGCGGCTGACAAGGGCCAAGGAAGGGGCATCGAGGTAATGCACGAACTGGACCTTAATAAGCGATTCCAAAGCTTCGTCGGTATACTTCGTTGGGTCACTGAGTGCCTTGAGGAGGATGTCGACGAGGCCCTTTATCTCTGGATTGGTGATGACCTCGCCGAATCTCTTCAAGCTCTTGTTCGCGGCGGACCGCACCTCCTTGTGACTGTCATTCAACACAGCTGTCAGCGGCGGGATAATTTCCGGCAGGCTCTGAGCAAGTTGCTGAGGGTCAAGGTAGGCCATGGCACCGAGTGTGTCACACGCCCCCTTTTTGCTGCGCCATTGGTCTTCGTCGAGACCGTCTAGCAGTGTCGGTAAGATTTGTTTGACGCCGTACGAACTCAGTGACGCGAAACATGCTTTCGCTGCTGCCAAAGCGGCGTCACGAACATCGGCGTTACCGTCGCCGAAGCCAGAGAGCAGCTGTGGCACGATTTGAATCACGTACGGCTCAAAAAGGCGGCCGAGGATGGTGGACAGAAGCTCATAAGCCAGCATGGCAGATTCCCGCTGGTTGATCTCCTTCTTGTTCTCCAGAGCGCTGTTGAGGGTGATCATGATGCGGTATTCTCTTAGGACACTGATACCTCGGCCAAGCACCAGACCTGCCAGACCATAGGCCGCTCCGCGTTGCTCAGGGTATTTCTTGGACGTCAGCATCGTTTCGATGACTTGATCAAAGTACTTGGGCGTCTTGTCGCCGCAGGTCCGAACCAGAGGCGGAAGGCATTCTGCGATGGCGTATTGCACTGCCTCGGACGGCGTGCTTAGAGTTGCAAGGAGGCGTTCAATAACAACGGGGATCTTCTTGTCACCAGGCTTCAGATGGCGCGCGAGTGCACCGTACATAATGATGACGGCCTCGTTGACGCGGTCGGCAGCCTCCGAGTGCTTGTCAGGCGCTTCCAGGGTCTTCTCGAACGTCTTCATGAGCCGGTCCAAGATACCCTTGCCATGGACCTCGATGGCGGTGTTGGCGGCGTCGAGCATCTCGGCACGCACAGTTGCGTTCTTGTCTCCGAGCGGGCCTTGTTCGATGAGGAGGTTGAAGAAGGGCTCTAGTTGCGACTTCTCCAGGTGAGAAGCGAGATGCCTGAAGGCCATGGCGATTCCGTGCCGCGCCTCCCAAGGATCCGACAGGTCCATCTTCTTTGGCATGCCGAACTCGTCTAGCTGCTGAACGCGCGGCTTAGCTAGTTCGACATATGATGATCGGAGCTCTTCAAGGATGGGAGTGATAACGGCAGGGTGTTCGCTGGCTATCTCTGCCAAAGACTTGGCAGCGGCACGCCGAAGCTGGGTGTCCTTGCTCCCCAGATAGGGCAGCATCTTAAGTGCAAGGTCCTCTGATGTTTGGAACTCGCTCTCCTCCCAGATCTCGCGGCCGAGATCCACGTTCTCCTCGATGTCGTCGTGGCACGCAAGCCAGATCTCTTCCGATACACCCGCCTCGCTCATGTCGACCTCGGCGCTGATTGCTTGCAGCACTGCGGTCCGCACGCTGGCATTGGGGACGATGGTACCACGCGATAGGACGCCGGTCTCTTCAACGGTGATATTGGGAGCGACGCAGCGCACCATGTCAGAGAAACAGTCCTTGATGATCTTGTAATGCCGACTGTACTTTTCCATCGACGAGATCAGGGCATAGAGAATTTCGCCGCGCGGAATGACCTCATCTGCCGCAACGTTGGTGTGGAAAGAGAGGACCTCGATGGCGAGCACCAACTGGGCATCTCGGTCATCGGCGTTTGCACCAAAGCCTCCTCTCTCAAGAACTAGCAAAACAAGCGGCAGGATATAGATGAGAGTGACGGGGTCAAAGGGTCGCTGTTCGCCGGCAAAGCGAAGACGGTAGAGCACTCTCGTGACTACATCCTCAAACGGTTCTTGAGTTAGAAAATCCGGGAGTGCAGAGACGTCGTGGGCGCGCAAGGTGGCAGCTCCGATGAATGGGCGAATGGTTCCTAGACGCGAAGTCACCTGGTCCGCGCAGGAAATGAACGCCATCGGCCCAGTCTCGGCTGTGATTAGCGACGCTCCCGCGTTGATAGATGCCAGAGTAGTCTCAACAGCAGAACCCATCCAGCGGCTGGCATCTGAAGGCGGGCCGGTCGCGAGAGCCTTGACAATGCCGAAGCCGCGCAACAACTTGGCAGCGATTTGACGGACGTTCTCACGAATCTCGCCCTCCTTCTTGAGTTGGGCGTTGACCTTTGCAGTTTCGTCCGCGGTGAGCTTCTTTTGCGTGCCCTTCTTCTGAGCCAGCTGTGCCCTGAGTTCCTCTTCCCACTTCAACGTGTCGTAGTCCTTGACGTTTTTATTTGGGACGACATTTTGCTTCTTCGCAAGGACATCCACGAACGCCGTCCCTTCAGGGGTGCGGAAGATGGCAGCCTCAAGAGGGCCAACTGTTTGCACCTGGGTAGCGTCAAGGTCTTCTTGGAGGAGAGAAACAATGCGCGGGGTCATGGTTTCAGGGGCGACAAACACGAGCTCCGCAGCGGCGCTGTAAGCCGCGGTTTTGGCGGACTCGGACTGTGTCTGTTAGCGTGGTTGACGATGCAGGGGAGTGAGAGGGGAAATGTATTACCCTTTGCCCGAACTCGGTTCGCCTGACAATCTCCTGAATCAAGGGCTCCTCGTATTTCCGTGCCAACTCGCCAGGGTCGAGTTCAACCCGCAAGCAGAGATCGATCCAGCTCGCCCGAGGGATGAGCTGTGGTTTAGCAAGTACGAGGAGAGAGCACATTTGACTTTCGAGCGGGGCCTTATCCACACCAGAGCCGGCTCGGTTTGCAAACTCCTGAGGGGTAAGGCAGATAGACCTGAGTACAAGGTGAAGGTTGGAATTCCCAGATTTGGCCAAGACCGCCGCGCTCTCCTTCTCAGCTGTTTCTGTGGCTTCGACCCAATGCCATAATCCGTTGATGATCTCTGAGGCAACAGAGAGCCCTTCAGAGCCTGTATTGCGAGCACAGATACCAGAAAGTGCCTGAGTGGCCTGTCGGCGCACAGCGGGAGACGAGACTGTCGAGCAAATAAGGTAGATGTAAGCCTGAGCCCACGCGACCTTGACCGCATCCGAGCTTGCGCCGAGTGCAGGAACTATTGCGGAGAGAGCACGGCAGAACCACTCGAGGTCATCTCCCGTGAATTTGCTGTATATCCGTTGATTAAGCAGAAACGAAGGTTTCGGGTCTACCGCCAAACTGTTCTTTTGTATGGATGCTTTCTTCACCAGTGATTGTACGCCGGCGTTCTTGAGGTGACTAAGAAGAGGTCCAAGACCACAGACAACTAGCGCCCCCGTGACAAGCCCGCTCTGTGCCGCGGTCACCGGGTTTGCGGTGACCTCATTGAACGCAGTTAGGAGGGGCGGAACAGTGGCTTCAGCAAAGGCTACTACCCCCTTGGGCAGATCCCCTTGGGCATCTTCAGCAAAGGTCTGTAGCAGATCTCCAGCACGAAGTATCCAGATCCGCCGTACTGGTGGCTTCTTATCCGCTAGGCCTTTCGCGTATGCATCTAGGAGTGGCTTTGGAACCTCAGAATCGCGTAGAAGAGTGGTGGCACTGGCGTTCAGAGCCAGAGTCTCGGCAGTCAGGGCCGCCTCGTTTGCCTCCTTGCCGACTAAGGCAGGAAGTCCCGCCGCAACCTTGGTTGCGATCCCTTTTGACGCAGGCAGGGACGCTAGCATCTCGGAATGAAGAACTCTGTGGTCGGCGGAGGCAAGCTTGCCGGATTTTAGAGGCCCAAGAACTTCGTCGGCAACCGGTTCTAGCAGGGTGGGGTCTTGACAGCTGGACGCAATCGCTCTAAAAGCCGTCACGGCGCCGCTGCGGATGATGGCATTAGATGATTTGATGTTGGATAGTAACGGTTTGATGAAGCGTCCGCTCAGGGCCTTGGACAGGTCAAATTGAGACACAGAGCGCACGAGGGGTGTGATCAGGTCGTTCAGCACCACCTCAGGAGCTCTCAGTAGGCCCTTCTCCAGCGCCGGGAAAACCTCCTTCTCGAGATCCTCAAGCAAGGCGAAGGCAGAAAAGAAATCTGCGAGGCCATTTGCAAGATGGGCAGGTACCGGTGTCCGTGACCCAACGATTTCGCGAATGTAGAAGGCAAAGTACTGGCCCTTTAGCCCGTCAACCACGGGTTTCACCTCTGGCTTGCGAGAGCAAACGCCGGCAATAGCCCCCAGAAGAGGCGCATTCTTGGCAGCAGGTTGGCTTCCTTTGGCGGCTAGGAGTTGGATGGCGGCGTCAATCCCTTTTTGGTCCGCTGAGGCCAGCTTCCGGAGACCCCGCCTTGTTATGACCAGAGCCGACGAGCCTACTGTCCCCTTTGCTGTGGGCTGCAAGCATTTGTCCAGACCGTCCGCCGTAGCCAGAATAACATCTTTGCCGAACTTGTCCCACAACGGCGTACCCGCGAGGTGCTGCATCAACAGGCTGCACCACTCTACCAGCACAAAGGCACTGTCAGGCGCAATGCCTTGTTTCTGTGTCTCCTGTCGGACTGCAGCAATCAAGGGCGCGAGAATGTCGGCATCTCCTATTTGGCAAAGCGAGATCAGGCACTTCTGAACTGCTTGTCGGGACGGTCGGTCGGTATAGAAGGCATGTGTCCAGAAGAGTACCTTGAGGGTACCGAGGGTCGCTGTCCTATCGAGGGCTAGATGGTAATACAACCAACCTATGTTAGCTTTGTCCCTTCTTCATTCTTTTTCCAAGCCCAATTCTGAGGGAGCGCATGCCCACTTACCCTTTTGCGATAGCTTCTCGTCAACTCCCCGCAATTGGGCGATCCGGGCAGTAGTGGACGACGAGGTAAGCGCAGCCCTGGCTTGTTCGAGATCGAAGCTGCCAGGGGTGTCGTTGGCAGCTGCTTCAG
The DNA here is from genome assembly GCF_000143365.1 of Chaetomium globosum CBS 148.51. Classification (NCBI taxonomy): domain Eukaryota; kingdom Fungi; phylum Ascomycota; class Sordariomycetes; order Sordariales; family Chaetomiaceae; genus Chaetomium; species Chaetomium globosum. Next base: position 285,654 of record NT_165981.1, read on the forward strand.
TCATCTTTGGTTCGGTTCTTGTTCGGGGTCGTGGAATGACATGGCCGGGCGGCAGAAACCCGCAGCCTTGTTCGAGGTGTTGCTGGCCCCGTTTTGTTTTGGGCCGTGATTCATCCAGAAGCTGATTTTCGGCGGGGACTCACATTTCGAAAGTGGGTTGCTCTTCTTGTGCTGGAGAGGAGGGGCTGGCTACACAGACAGTGTGAATTGTGCTCTTCAGGGGTTTGTTTACAGTCCGACACCGCGACCCCTGCTTACAGACTGCAATGAATTGGGAAGTATCCTCAACAGATTGGCCAGGTCTTTGCCCTCTGGTTTCCAGTCTTGCTTCTTATGCTCTCATTAGCGTTTAGATCCCTTGATAGCCAACGCTGGGGACTGGCTATCCACCATTCATTCGCTCGGTGAGCTTCGCGCACATGCCACTGTGGGAATAGCGACCCCCACATTCATTGTTGTGGGGTGCAGTCCCTGAAACGGTAGGCGGTCGTGTCCCGCATCCCAAACCCTGGAAGCCTGCTGCCCGAGTGGTAAAAATTCCGGGCATCTTCAGGCCTTACTGACGTCTTGGTCGGTGGAAACAACCCCGGCCATTCTCCGCTTTACAACTCACTTGTCGCCATCGCGTTTTCTCGAGCAGAATCTCGTCGCTATGGCCGGCAAGAAGAAAGCAAAGAAGCCCGCTGCCAACCCTGCGCGAGGATTTGCGACCACCTCCATCGCGTCAAAGGCCCGAGTCGACCCCGCTGAAGATCCGGGCGATAATACCCCGGCCGGCAGCATCAATGATGCCGCCCCGCCAACAAACGATGCCCCGCAACCGGCGACCAACAACACGAAGACCGAACAGAAAGCGCCAGCAGAGCAGCTGAGCCCCGAGGAATTTGAGAGGCAGTTAGAAGAGTCGGAATTGCAGCTTCTGGTTGAAAAATATGCACAAAAAGTTAGGAAGGATTCCCAGCGGCAAAAGACGCGGCTCGAAACCGACCGGCGGCTGCTTCGGGGCGCCGCCGAAACCCTTAACATAAAGAAATGGCTGCCCCAAGAGTTGATGGACCATATCCTGGGTCTCATACAAGCGGAGGGCCGATTTGCAGCTTCCAGTGTCTCGTCTGAGGGCGCAACTAGTAGATTACCCCCAGAAGAAGACTTGATAATTCGGCTGTGGACTCTGCAGGAGACGCTGGAGAACACGGGGTTTCCAGAGGACAGGATACAGCCGGCACTGCAGTTTGTTTTGGATATAGCGCCAAACATTCCGTACAATTCCAGAAGCGAGTTGATCTGGGGACTGGAAGAGGTGCTAGATTGGTTTGCGAGGGAGTGCTCCAAGGAAGAGCTCCCGGATTACTCGGGGCGCAAAACCGGATCTAAGTCCCAAACAGGTATGGAAACCTGCCTGTCGCGTTTTGCATCTCTGACGGTATTGATGTAGATACACCTACCGATACGCCTCCGAGGTCAGGGACACCCTTCGAGATCGATCCTCGGCTGGGTACCAAGTTGAAGGGTGGCGCACTCAATCGGTCACGCCCGGCCTCCCCGAAACGGCCAACTGTTACCTTTGACGAAGAAATTGAACCGGATCAGCTGCTTCCCTTTTACCTCGAGACCAAGACGAAGTTGTTTGAGATCCAGCGCCCTCGTCAAGATACAAACAAGCGCAGGGGGGCGAAGGAGAAGCCCGCCACTTCTGATGACCCGGAAGAAGCGTTGTTGCTGGCGAAGATTTCTCGTGTCGAGAAGGACGTTTTGTTCGATAAGTATGTGGCTGAGCAGCAGTGGAGAAACAAGAGGATAGTGCTAGAGAAGGAGTACGCTGCGGCAAGAGCAGAGGAGAAAAAGAAGGAGGCATCGGGGGAGACGCTGGAGGAGGCCCCGGCGCGAGACGACCCGAGCGATGTCAACGCGGAAGCTGAGCGCATCGCAGCTGAAATTCTCGCCGAAGATGACGATGACGAGACGTTAGCCGATTTGTTTGCGACATTACCGGTCAGCGAGGTTGACCCTGTGACGGGCAAGACCAACACTGTGATGAATGGGGTGGATGGGTCGAAACTCATTATCCGGGACTTTGGAAAATGGGCCGGAGTAACTCCAATGCGGGTTTTGGAAGAGGCCTGCAGATCTAGGTTGGAGTTCCTGATCGCCCCGGGGTGAGGTTCCGCTAACAATGTGTAGGGACTCATCTGTAAAGATATCCTACCATCTCCTTTCCGACGTCGCTTTCGCCAATCGACACGCCGTCAATATCGTCTGGTCGAAACCACAAGAGGTCCCGCCCGTCCCCGACATCCCCGAGCTTGAAGTATTCACGTCACCCACTCAGTTTGTCTACAAGATGCAAACCATCGCCGCACCCGACGCCAAGCAGTCCGAAGCCTTCATCGCTACCACTGCACTATTTTGCGTCTTCGGGTTCTCGGCTAAGGAGGAGAAGGTGGCGCTCAGGCTACCTGCCGTATGGAAGGACCTGTGGTCCGAGTATTCCGAGGCCAAGAAGAACAAGCTTGACGCAGCAGACCGCGAGGTCTTGAGGCACATCCGGGATCTCGTGCGCAAGAGAGTGGAACAAGAGCTGGAGGACGGCGTGCTCATTCAGGGTTTCAAGGGCCGCGGCCAATCTAAAAGCCAAATAGACTCGGATCAGTCTGACCAAGAACGGGCGAAACGGCAGCCTTACGGACCCGAATACTACCAAAACATCTGGCTGCAAAAGAGCAGCTCGCCAAGATATCAGCATATGCTGGCATCACGCATGCAGCTACCCATGTGGCAGTTCCGGCAACAAGTGGTCGATATTGTCGACAAACACCAGGTTGTTATTATCTGTGGCGAGACTGGGTGCGGCAAGAGTACCCAGGTGCCTTCGTTCTTGCTAGAACACCAGCTGCTCCAAGGCAAACCTTGCAAGATCTATTGCACAGAACCGCGGCGTATCTCAGCCATTTCCCTGGCACGCCGTGTGAGCGAGGAACTCGGCGAAAGCAAGGCCGAGCTTGGTACGAACCGGTCTCTTGTAGGCTATTCCATCCGGCTTGAGTCGAACACGGCTCGGGAGACCCGACTTGTCTACGCCACAACTGGTATTGTCATGCGCATGTTGGAGGGATCCAACGATCTAGCAGACATCACCCATTTGGTGCTCGACGAAGTCCACGAGCGCTCTATCGACAGCGACTTCCTGCTAATCGTGTTGAAGAAGTTGCTAATGCGGAGGAAAGACCTCAAGGTCGTGCTGATGTCGGCCACGGTTGATGCCGAACGCTTCTCCAACTACCTGGATGGCGCGCCGGTTCTGACGGTTCCGGGGCGAACTTTTCCCGTCCGAGTTGCATATCTTGAGGACGCGATCGAGTTGACGGGGTATACCGTTGACCAGCGAAACCAAGAGAAGCTCACAGAACTTGATGACGACGTGGAACTGGAGGTTGATATATCGTCGAAGCCCGAGTTGCTCAAGGGGCTGAAGAACTATTCGGCCCGCACTCGAAACACGCTCGCTCAGATGGACGAATACCGAATGGAGTACGATTTGATCGTACAGCTGATCTCGAGGATTGCCGTTGACCCAGATTATGCCTCGTTCAGCAAAGCAATTCTGGTCTTCCTCCCCGGTATTGCTGAAATCCGCACGCTCAACGACATGCTTCTTGGGGATCGGACTTTCGCCGAAAACTGGCTCGTGTATCCGATGCACTCCTCCATTGCTAGCGAGGAGCAAGAGGCAGCCTTCCTTGTCCCGCCACCAGGCATGCGCAAGATAGTGCTGGCCACCAATATTGCCGAGACGGGTATCACAATCCCCGACGTGACATGCGTCATTGACGCGGGCAAGCACCGAGAGATGCGTTTCGATGAGAGACGGCAGTTGTCACGGCTCATTGACTCGTTCATCTCGCGTGCCAATGCGAAGCAACGCCGTGGCCGCGCTGGCCGTGTTCAGGAGGGTCTTTGCTTCCACCTTTTCACCAAGTATCGGCACGATACATCGATGAACGACCAGCAAACACCTGAAATGCTGCGTCTGTCACTCCAAGATCTGGCCATTCGCGTTAAGATTTGTAAAATTGGCGGTATTGAGGAGACGTTGAGCCAGGCACTGGATCCGCCGTCGGCCAAGAATATCCGCCGCGCGATTGATGCTCTTGTCGATGTTCGTGCCTTGACAGCCACGACGGAGGAGCTAACGCCACTTGGTCTCCAGCTTGCACGCCTGCCGCTTGATGTCTTCCTCGGAAAGCTCATTCTCATGGGTGCTGTCTTCAAGTGCCTTGATATGGCCATCACTGTGGCCGCTATCCTCTCCTCCAAGTCTCCATTTGTGGCGCCGTTTGGTCAACGAAACCAAGCCGACACTATTCGCAGGGGTTTCCGCAAGGGCGACTCGGACCTACTAACGGTCTACAACGCCTACACAGCCTGGAAACGCGTTTGCCAATCCACAACATCCGGCGGCGCCGAGTTCCAATTCTGTCGCAAGAACTTCCTCGCATCCCAAACACTCGCCAACATCGAAGACCTTAAGGGTCAACTGCTCGTCGCTGTCGCCGACTCTGGCTTTTTGCAGCTCACCGAAACCGAGCGCCAGGCGCTTAGGAAGCTACGCTTCAGCGGCCGACGGCGCCACCAGGCCTTCTTCGACGTCCCCAAACGTGTCAATAGCAACAGCGACAATGAGGTTGTCACGCAGTCCGTGATTGCCTGGAGTTTCTACCCCAAACTCCTCGTCCGCGACCCTGGCAGCAAGGGCCTACGCAATGTCGGCAACAACCAGTCCATCAGCCTGCACCCGAGCAGTGTTAACAAGGGTTTCAACGACATTCGCTGGCTAAGCTACTACCACATTATGCAATCCAAAGCGTAAGCCCACCACACACACTCCACCCCCCTTCACTTCTCCCCCAGCGAACCTCCCTCTTCTTTTCACCAGCCACTAACCTCCGCCATCCCCCAACTACAGCTTCTACAACGCGCACGAAACCACCGCGACCGACCCCTTCGCGGTCGCGCTCCTCTGCGGCGACGTGCGCGCGGACCTGTACGCGGGGGTGTTTGTGCTGGATGGCAACCGCGCGCGCTTCGCGCTGCCCGACTGGAAGTCGGTGCTGGTGCTCAAGGTGCTGCGCGCCCGCCTGCGCGAGATGCTCACCCGCTGCTTCCGCAACCCGGGCCGCCTGCCCACCGCCCAGCACGAGCGCTGGCTCGAGGTCTGGCAGCGCGTCTTTGCCCTCGCTCAGGAGAACCGCGTCAAGGCGGCGGCGGCTGCCGCCGCTGCGGAGCGCTAGAGGCGCTGTTGAGCGGGGCAGGGGCAGGGGCGGGCTGGACGATGCTACCTGGGTATGCGGGGGTGGGTTGTTGTTGTTGTTGTCTTGTTGGTGTTGTGTTGTGGGGGTTGCTCGGGTTTGGGGGGCTGTTCCCTCGTTTTGTGGGAGGAGCGGTCGCTGGAGGGTTTGGTCCTGCCTTCCGGAAGGCGGAAAGGGTGACGGGGGGTTGGACATGCACGGCTGTTGGGGAGTTTGTGTTCTTTAGAGAGGGCCATGGATACCTGGAGCCGGCTACCCGGTGAATGCATTGCATGCGGTATTGTAAGGTAATAGATCTAGTTTCCCTGGCTGCTTTGGCTGTAGCCGAAGCCCCCAGTGAAACATTGAAGTTGTTTTGTGACTTGGCTGAATCCTTGTATTGTTGATGCTCATTAATGGTTGCTTCACGCTTGGATCGTCTGGCTTGCCTTCTTCTTTTCCCCATTCATGGGCCGTTTTAGCTCTTGTTTATCCGTTGTCGAGTTTTTACCTCTTCTTTTCCACTCCAGGTAGCTAACAATACTGCGATCCCATTTCTCCCTTTTATCCTTTCTTCCTCTCCCTCCCTGCACCCCTCCCTGATCTCCAGACACAGCGCGCCCTCTTCAGCCGAGGCCGGTTCAGCCCTGAAACCCGGTTCCCTGTTTCTGCGAATCAAATCACTTGCTGATGTCACACACTTCGCCAGCCACCGAACCGACCAATCTGGGGGTCCCACGAGAATTTCAATCTCCCCTAGCCCAAGTCAGGCGGCCTTCTTCAGCCCTCGACCTCATGCATCTCCCGAAGCAGGCGCTTACAGACAAATTACCAGCCCCCGTCTCACACCGCAACTCTATTTCAACCTCCTTCCTGTCCTCGGATCTCCCCTGTCTCACCACAACTATTTTCCTTGGTCACCACTACATCACAACACCATCCTCACCTACAAACAATCTAGACAACGCCTCACATTTGAAGTTGCACACTCGCAATCCACCATCGCACCACCATCGACTTATCTCGAAAAAAAGCCCAAAATGCCGACCGTCGACGAGCCCAAGCTGCAAGCGCCCATGGAGGCCGCCAACCCCGCACCGCTGCAAGACGGCAAGACCATCGTCGCAACGCAACCGGTGAGGCATTATTTCTCCGTCCCTTGGCTTTCATCCCAAACAGTACATACCTACCCAGGTAGCCTTGCAGTACGCTGACATGTTTCTCTAGCGATCTGAGCCGCGCCCGACCATGGAGAACGAGATGACGCTGCGCGGCGGCGGCATGACGCACTATTGCGGTTTCTCGTGTTGCAAGGGCCGGTGCAATTTCCGTTTGTGTTGAGCGGATTGAATGTGGTGGGACGTGATGTGCGCAGAGCAGAGTAGGGTGGAGGGAGTCCGGGGAGTCCGGAGTCTCAGGGGGTCACGGCACTTATGAACAGTCGTCTCTTTTATTTAGTCTACAACAAATCCGCGATCCTTGACAAACTAATACAGTTCGGAACAAGGCTCCGCCTCGAGCCGTCATTTCAGATGCCCGAAGAGCCCTCCTCTCGCTACATGTGATGGCCAGTTTCTCCCCAACGTAGCGCGTGTCTCAAAACGACCCAGTGGCTCCAGGGCCCAGTCCCCAGACAAAATGTCGAGCTCCTGATGGTAAAGGTTGTGTGGATCTCGCCAATCCTCGTGATGCGCTTCTCGTCCGCCAGTGTTTCCGCGTGCCCCAATCGTATCATGCCGCCATCACTGTCCTCATAGCCTGGAGATGGGCAGGGGAGCTCGGCCACACGCTGCAACGCGCGGGTGTTGGTGTGGTGAACATATCGGTTGTAAGTGGTATTGTAGGGCGGCATTGTCTCATTTATGATTGTGTGGTCTTGGTCCGGGTTCAGATCCAACAGGTGTCCGGCCCTGGTTCTTTTACGTTGGTAATATAAGAAACTTTTGAGGTCGGAAGTGTCTCTGCCATATGCGTCGCGCCACCCAATATCTGGCCACAGTCTTGGTACGTGATTGTGAAAGACAGCAGCCTTGGGGCCTCATCGTCTGATATCCACCAACCGATCTCCTGAGATCAGCTACTTTCTATGTGGGCCGGCAACACTAAACCCTCCCTGGACATTTAGCTTTTAATACTACCGAGGTAGTCTCAGCGGGCATTAGTGTGAACGCCACCTCCCAAGGCAGGACATCGGTGTCGGTTCCGGGGCCGTTAGTTTAGCATCGGTCTCGGTCGAAGCACAGTCGTCACAGCCACACATCTCCTTGGATTACATTATATAAGTCTAACGCCATGTGCTAGCCTTGACTCGTCGTGCCACATTTCTTCACCTCAACGTAGATGGTGTCTCGTGTACCAAAACTTACACAAAACAAACTGAAACGCGTGGCTCAACTCCCCAACCTAACCTAACTATGAACATTCTGCCTTGTTGCGGTCAATGACAGCTCCAGCTTTTCTGTTTCAAATGTCAACTCACGTTTTCACTGCCCTATTTGCATTCAAGTTAATACAACCCCATATAATTCAGTCCACGGGTACCGTAACTCACCCAAGGCGTTGCCCCGGCCACAACCTCCTAGGCTCCTACTCGTTTTCGCCCATCTAATGCCAGGTTACCAATGAAGGTCTGCGCAGTGATGCTAGATTGCAACGCTAGATACATACGAATTTCTCGAACAAAGCCTATACACAAAAATCAGCGAAGCGTTCACGAGTTTCAGAAGCAGACCGTCCATCTTCATACCCTGGTGGCGGACTGGATGGCTTCCTAAACAGAACACTCTGGTTAACATCATACAAACACAACAAAACCACCAAAGTTCGGCTCTCTAACCTCAGCCTTCGACAAACTAGTCAGTCTCCGCATTACGGTTTTCGGGCTTCTGTTAAACTTACTTGGGCCTTCTTGGCAAACGTCTTCCACCCACGGCAGGTCAGCTCAGTCGTTACATCAATCAATTGTTTACATGCTATAGCATGTACATACCGCCGCCTGCCTGCAAAGGTCCTGTACCACGATGATATGAGCCATCCGGTACCTGGTTATTCCATTATCAGGAGTCACTCACTTGATGCTCCTGTTGGAGCAGCTTCGTAGACGTTAGTATCACTTCGGGAGAGTCTTTGGTGAAGTATATAAGACCAACCGCAATCTCCCCTTCCAGTTTCAAAGAACCACATGTTAGCAGGTAATAAATACCACCAAACCGTTGCCGTTTGGTTGAGACGAGCCAAAATGATCAGGCGACATTGGTAGTGATGTGGATAATACCTTGACCCGAGTCAACGCCGCCCAAAAAACACCCACGATATCTGTTAGTGGCGATAGGATCAGGCTTTAGGAGGACCAATATCGTACGCATGCTTGTCGCAGACAATCCTTTAAGCGGGTCAGTGTTGCACAATGCCACGTGTGATAAGGAGGTAACTACTAACGTCCGCCTTCTTCTGGAAGTCCTGGTGGAGAGAAGAGAGGTTAGTAGTCAGCTGGGACCAAAACCTGCTTCCAGTTGCCGGCATCTTACTTCAGCAGAGTCCTCCTAGAGAATTGTCAATTAAACCCCATCAACCTGTCAAAGGGCCGACAGGACCGTCTTTTGCCGGCTGGGAGATGGAAATACTGACGGGTTTCTGGGTATCGTTGGCCTAGTAATCCATGTCAGCATAGGTTCCGTGAAAATATTATCGCAATGACAACACTCATACCGCCTTCTTCGAGCAAGCATGGGGTCCGTGGCCCCAGCGGCCGCAAAGTTCACACTTCGTCTATCCGAGCGTGGTATTAGCAATTCTTGAGCCCCATTGGCATCAAGGCGACCTACGCGGCCCGTCGTTATGTATTAATAGTGTTGGAAGACCAACAGCCACTGACCCAAGGTATCACACACACAGGAAGATGGGAATTCACACGGCTGAGGCTAGGAGGCTATGAGACTCTGCCAAAATCAATTGTCCTTGTCCCCCTCTTCCCTCTGTAAGCGGGTTCCAAACCCGTGATATCTCTCTCTGAGCAGCGATGGTGGCACCGCATGCAACCGCACCTGTGTGACGAACCTACTTCAGGACCCTGTCCTGTTAGGGTTCAGCTTCGGTTGAAGGTAATCTCTCAAGGGTGCTTAGGTTCGGTGCAGCCAAAGGGTGCACAACAAAGACTTGTCTCAACAGTAGGCTTTCGAGCTTGTAGCGAACTGTAGTTGTGATTGCTAACTGGAGAACTCCCAGAGCTCTCCAGAACGAGTGACTATATACCTAGCTAATTCCAGGGTGCTCAGTGTGCTCAGTCTGCCCTTGGCAACTGGGCTCACTGATCACTGTCGAGCTATTGTTATCCTGATTGGTGATCTTTACCTGGTGCTCAGTGTGCTCAGTGTGCTCAGTCTCGGCTTGGCGACTGAGCTCACGGATCACCTCGATCACCTTCCTGGCTCCCTGATTGGTCCTTTTAATGATTGCCTCGGGGCGTCCCGCGACTTGAGGTCCCTCCCTGTTGGCATATTCGTGACACTTAGTGATGCCTTTCTTTACCGGCTCGTAAAAAGAGTAAATTAAATTGAAGGAAAGAAACCTAGTGAAATATAAAGGAGACTTCGGGCTTTGGAATGGCTTTCTTTTCGTTCCTTTAATCAAATCTTTCGGCGGCATTTCATTTAGGTACCCTTGGAGTTCGGCTTTTTTGGCCAGAGAGTGCGAGATACCCCGCCCAAACAAAAGAAAGCGCCGGGCCTGTATTGTCACCCGGAATTGTCCCCCGGAATTTTCCCCCGGAATTGTCACCCAGAATATCACCACAGTATCTAGTTAAGCCCTCGAAAATACTCAAGACTGACTGACGCGGGGGGTGAAGCATCTGCGCTTGTTCGTCTGGGTGCAATGTGGCGGTGGCGGAGCCCAATAATTCCAGTCCAGTCAGGAGGCCCCGGGCCCTGGAGGTTCCAGTTCAATTCCGGTGGCAGTCCAGCCCCAAGGCTGGGAGGAGCTCAGCCACTTCTCCAGGTGTCACTAAAGTGCTTCGTCGACCTCTGATACATCTTGTCCCATTCCATCTCGTCTCGATCATGGCACATGGCTCATTATACAAGTCGTCAATATGGGCGCTGATGGGCCTGCTCAATTCCCCGCACGCGCGCAGAGCCTTCGCATTCTTTGCATTGATGGCGGCGGCATCAAAGGGTACACGGCCCTTCTCATCCTGCGCCGCATCTTCCGCACCCTCTCTGCCGACATGGGCGGAAATCTCTCGCCGAGACCATGTGACATCTTCGATCTCATCGCCGGCACCTCGACCGGAGGCATCATCGCTGTCATGCTCGGCAGGCTGCACATGACCATCGACGAGTGTATAGAAGTGTATGAGCGTCTCGGCAAGGACGTCTTCGGCAGGCCTGTCGGCGGCCAGGTCGGTCGAGTTCTCAGAGGAATGACAAGCTCCCCTTTCTATGATATCGCAGATCTACAGCAGTCCATCCGATCTGTCTTGAGGGCAAGGGGCATCGAGTCGGACGAACCCTTCATTGAGAGAGAGGGGCCGGGGTGCAAGGTGTATGTATTCATCGGATTGCATCAGTCAAATTCTACCCATCGAGGAGTGGTTATCGCCCGGCATACTAATCACTGGCAGGATCTTGTGTGCAACCCGGGTCGAAACCGGCAAGGCAGACGTCCTCCGCAACTACAAATCCGGCCATCCCACGGCAGAGAATTACTCCTGTCGAATATGGGAGGCTGCAAGTGCCACCGCTGCCGCTCCCATGTACTTCAAGAGCGTCAAGTTTGCGTCTGGCGGGGAGCGCTGGTGTGACGGAGCTATCCGACGAAACAACCCCATCGACGAAGCCCTCGCCGAGCTCGCCCGGGAGCCCGAGTGGCGGAACAGAGAAATAGGGTGCATCTTGAGCCTCGGGACCGGGCTGGCCCGGAGCCGGTCCGTCTCGTCCAACCTGGCCAGCTTTCTCAAGGGAGCGCTCAAAATGTTGACCGATGCCGAGGACACGGCCAAGGTTTTCTCGGCTTCTGCTCTCGGGAGACAGCTCGCGCAGACGTGTCGCTACTATCGATTCAACGTCCCGCATGGCATGGAGGACTTACAGCTCGATGAGTGGAAGGCCACGGAACGAATGAAGGCCCTGACGACAGAATATCTCAGCCACGCCGACAATGGCGATGCCATCCTGAGTTGCGCAAAGTCCCTGCTATATCCCGATGAGAATTGTGAGTCTAGCCGCAGCTCTAGCACAGCCGCATCATTAGTACCTAGATAAAATTCCTTGAAGTTCGGTACTGATATTGCGTTTTGGCAGTACAACGAACTCTTAAAACCAAGGTGTCCTTAACGCCGCATCTCCCCTGCGCCCACTTCATAAGACGCGCAGCCTATGACGAGACATTGCGAGAATTCTTTCGTCCAGAGATGGGTCCTACCCAGATCTTTGCCCTCTGGGGTCTTGGAGGCGTCGGGTGAGTCTCATAGTCTGTGCGAGGCCTGTGATTGACAGCTAACCTTTATTTTCCCGGCAAGAAAAACTCAGATAGCGTTGCAATTTGCCCAGAGCATGAAGGATAAGCTATCTGTTTTCTGGATTCGTGCAGACAGCCTAGCCAACTTCATCGCCGACTTCTCGCGTCTTCTGCCTCTCTTAGACCCTGAAGCGGGCAAATCCGCGTCGTCGCTAGATGTGACATCTCTGCTGGAGAAAACTCGAGACAAGCTGGAAGCCCAAGCTGGCGAGTGGTTACTGATTCTGGACAACGCGGACCATCTAGGCGATTTTGTTGGGACCTCGGCCAAGAGCGAACTCAGCATCTCCAAGTATGTGCCCAGGCGAGGACGGATTCTGATAACCACCAGGGACCGGCGATTCCAGGGATCCGTTGCTGCCGCGAGTGATGGGCTATGTGTTGAGCCCATGACATTGTCAGAGGCGACAGAGCTGCTGCTCAAGTCTGTTCCCAAGCACCTCGTTCAGCCCAGTGCTGTTAATACGCTCATGGCAAACGACTTGGTCGAGGAGCTGGGCTGCCTACCCCTCGCCATTGCCCAGGCAGCTGCGAATATTGTCGACCAACAGATGTCGTTCTCTGAATACGTGGGTCTCTTTCGGCATGAGAAGAGACGTCGAGCTGATCTGATGAATTCACCAGCTTATGACTTTGCAAACAAAGACCCCCGAAACGGCAGTTCATCAGTGGCCATAACTTGGAAAATCTCCATCGACGCTTTGGAGCGGCAGTCACACCTGTCTGTCACGTTTCTGGAATATCTCGCCTGTTTTCACTGGAGAGATGTTCCTCAGTCGCTGCTGAGGCATCTTCCCGAGTTCCGCGACCTCGATGATATCTCATTTCTCCGCCTCACCAAGAAACCACTGGCGCTGTCTCTGATCGACCAGACGCTGGATCAGGACCCGACGCTTTCCACCTACAGCGTCCACCCAGTACTTCACGAGATCATGACGGATGAGCTCTCCGCCCAGGATAAGTGTCGAATGTTGGATCATCTCATGCCCAACATGTCTCGACTTTTTCCCACCGCGCCGTACCCAACAGCGGAAAGCTGGCCGCTAGCTTCGCTTCTGGCTCCCCATCTATCTCGGCAGCTGAGCCTCTGTCAAGAGGTCGGGTACAGCTCGTCAGCGGTCGCCACACTCATGTTTAGCCTCAGTCGATTCCACAGCCTTTCTCGCATGCAAGAGGCTGCTGCCGACCTGGCCGAGGCCGGTCTGGCCATGGCAGGCGAGACATTTGGGGCTGACGACGATTTGATACCGCATTTCCGACAGAACGCAATAGAGAGGCTGGACGAGGCCGGGAGATATGACAGCGTGGAGGCGGAATGCTCGTTAGCCTTGGAGCGCCTGGAACTGCGAGCTTCATCTCTCGATAGGACAGCTTACAACAAGGAGAAGGTGAAAATTTTAACCTTTTTGTTCAACGCCATCCGGGGGAGACATGACTATCAACGTCTTGGAGCAGTAAACGAAGAGCTGCTTCGGTGCCAGCAGCTTGAGCAATGGTCACCCGGAGAAGATGCGCTCCACCGGCATAACCTAGCTTATGGCTTGCTCCGCAGCGGCAAACGCGCTGAGGCCAAAGAGATCAACGACGAACTCCTCCGATACTGCGAGACGGACGAGGGGATCAAAGTGGTGGGCAAAAAACTGCACCTGATCATGTTGAATCTCAAGGTGCTAGTCATGCGAACGGGGACGGACGTCTGGCTGAATCTCGACGAGATCGTGGCCCTCTACGAGCGCATCTTCTTGGAGCACCTCTCCCACTTCGGCATAAACGACAAGGAAACCTGGATCTCCCTGAACAACTGCTTGGGCTCCCTTAGTCAGGCCCTACGGATGGATGAGGTGGGGGATGTGCTCTGGGCCGTGCTACCTGCCGCCATCGGCGCGAATGTCAAGGCCGACGGGAGCATCGCCATATCTATGCTGGAGATCTACGGCGTCGCCATGCTTTACCGGGACTACCTTTCTAAAAGGAGAGCAGTGGACGGAACCGAAACCGCCACGTCGCGCGCAACCGAGTTTGCACAGCTCCTCGAGCGATGGAGCTATGTCGCCGGGATCCAAAAGACTCCAAGACCTGTAGATTATGTCCCTACACCGGCAGAGCTAAACTCGCTCAACTCGCACGGCGTTTACCACCAATTCCACGGACGGTATCGAGAGGCAGAGGCCATGCACCGACGTGTCATCCAAGAGTTACGGGATCAGCCGGACGATCCACTAAATCCGCTTTCGCATTATAACCTTATGCTAGCAATAGCCAGAGATGATCGAGAAGATGAGGCTTTCGCTTTTAGACGCGAACACGCGCACCTCATCGCGCCGATGGAGGCTATATATGGGACGTTGGAGCAACGGCAAGACGAACGGCAAAAGGAGATGAGTGTTTACGAAGAGGCAAAGGCGCTGATCGAGCGAGGGTCCCTGCGGAGGAGCGACCAGTGGTGGCTCGATAATGGTGCTGTTGTTGGTCGAGTAGGCTCCCGTCTTGGACACAAGCTCGCGCCCCTGGAATGAATGCATTCCGTGTGTGGTTTGAGCAAGAGACGCTCTCTTTCTCCTCGGAGTACATCGAAATCTAGCATTGCTGCACAGATCATTGGTAACCTGGCATTACTGATGATGTCTCAACAAGAGGAGGAGGAGGAGGGAATGGCCGGGGCCTCAGGAGCAGTTGCGGTGCTCATGTATTACACAACTGGGAGCTTTTCGGTCGGCTTTTGACAGTAAAAAGTGCATTGACCCCTCAACTTAAGATTGGGAGCCCACTCGACCAACAATAGCACCATTATTGAGTCTCAAGGGGCCGCGACACTTATGAACGGTCGTCTCTTTTATTTAGTACACATCAAATCGGCCATCCTCGACAAACTAATATAGTACAAAGCCAAACTCTTCTCATGTTTTGTTTACTTTTACAGCTCCATCCCATTCCTTCGGGGGATCAATGAGAACCAGTAACGAGCGGCTTTCCGTCCCGTCCGGAGGTTGCGAGATGTACCTACCCGGGTGGCCTTGAGAGCCCCCACGGTCGGCCTTGCCACATTGAGTTATTCCATTCATAGCGGACAAGGAAGGCTCCGCAGGCTGTCTTCCCGCGCCTTGAGGGCAATTTCCACCGTTGGCCTCCGGCCTAAGTGGTTACTGCCCTGCGATGGTCCACCTAAGTCCAGCTTGCCGCATATCACACAATCCCAAGTTGAAGAGCGCGCAGTATCACCTTCCCTAAAGGCCAATCGTCCGCTGTCGTTTTGCTTAGTGAACCGGGTGTCTGGGGTGGATGATGAACTCCCGTCTTTCTCTCCAACCACTAGCTCAACATCCATCGACAACCCGCTTTCTTTCTCCGTGTTGTGTATGTACCGTAATTACTAGAATTTCTGAGCCTTTCAAAGCCCAAAACACTGGGATATAGACACTGCTGACGTTCATTTTCTAATGGGAATAGAACGACCGTAACATGTAGGTTCGCCCAGGCCGTATGATTCTTTTGTTTGATCTTTTCCTTTTCCGTCGTGAATCGTAATTTCAGAGCTCCATATTTGAGATAATACTATGTGCTAACCAGCGCGGCATTGGCAGACTTAAACCTACCAAGTTTGTCCTTGACCTTTGTGACTATGCCGAACCATGCATTAACCAAGGGTGTTTCGGAATCAGTCTTTGACATCACAAGTAGGCTCACTCTATCCATCCGAGCCTCCATTTTTGCTAACTTTTCCAAGCCATGGTGAAGAACGGTACGTCAATAGGGTGACCGCCGTGTGGGCCCTAAGCCCATAACGTTCGTTGAGACAACATTTCGTGCTAATGCTGGCGGCGGTGGTTGTAGCAGTCCAAAAGCCAAGTTGTATCGCCCCACCGCTTCGGCCGTCTCCTACGACTGCTAACCGGACCATTGCTAAAGATAGAAACAAAATCCAAAAGCGTAAGTTCGACGTGCCATCTTTGACTTGGTAAATGACATTGCTAATACATCACGACAGGCCAAGTAGGTCCCCCTGAGGCCCACGGGGGCTCAAAAATCGCTAATACAACGCCTGGATAGACGAAGTGTGAACTTTGCGGCCGCCGGGGCCACGGACCCCATGCCTGCTCGAAGAAGGCGGTATGAGTGTTGTCATTGCGATACTATTTTCACGGGGAGAATCTACGCTGACATGAATTACTAGGCCAACTATACCCAGGAACCCGTCAGTATTTCCGTCTACCGGCCGGCGAAAGACGGTCCTGTCGGCCCTTTGACAGGTTGATGGGGTTTAATTGACAATTCTCTAGGAGGACTCTGCTGAAGTAAGATGCCGGCAACTGGAAGCAGGTTTTGGTCCCACCTGCCTATTAACCTCTCTTCTCTCCACCAGTACTTCCAGAAGAAATCAGACGTTAGTACCTCTTCACCACACATGGCATTTCGAAATACTAACCGGCATAAAGAATTGTCTAAAGAAATCAAGCGTATGGTATTGCTCCTCCGAAGTCACCAACAGAGATTGTGGGTGCTTTTTTAGGCAAACTTGCAAAGGATCGAGGTATTATCCAAATCACTACCAGTGACGCCTAATCACGTTGGCACTAAACGGCAACGGTTTGCTGGTATTTGTTATATACTAACATGTGATTGTTAGAAATTGCAAGAGGAGATCGCGGTTAATATTATATACCTCTCCAAAAACTCTCCCAAAGCAATACTAACATCTACAAGCTGCTCCAACAGGAGCATGAAGTGAGTGATTTCCTTATGGGGAATACCCAGGCACAGGATAACTCATAACAATGTGGTACAGGCTCTCTGTCAAGAGGCGGTGGTATGTGCATGCGATACCATGCGGGGGGTTGATTGACTTAGCGGCTGAGCTGACATACCGTGCGCGGAAGGCTTTTACGAAGCAAGCCCAAGTACGTTTAACAGAAGCTCCAGGACCGTGATGCGAAGGCTAACTCATATATCTAGGCCGTAAAAGCTTCGGGTGAGGTCAGCAATCCGGAGTTTTGTAACTTGATGATATGTCAATGATGTTAACCTGAGTGTCTTGTGCAGAAGGCCACGTCGGCAACGAAGGTATGAAGACAGACGATATGCCAGTGAACACTTTGCTGATTTTTGTTCACAGGCCTTCTATAGTAAACTTGTATGTACCTGACGCCAAAATCTAGCATTGCTGCACAGATCATTGGTAACCTGGCATTAGTTGTCTCAAGAGAAGGAGGAGGAGATTGCGCCCGCGGCCTCGGAAGGGTTGGTTGAGTTGGGGTACCCGTGAACCCAATTATATGATGTTGTACTAACTTGTAACTATGCAAATAGATATGTGATAACGTGAGTCTACATTTGAAACCAAAAAGTCTGGAGCTGTCATTAACCGCAGATGAAAGAATAGGTACTCATGATTAGGTTAGGGTTGGGGGATGAGCCCCGTGCTTTACGTTATTTTGAGTGAGTCTTGCCACGTCAGTCACCATCTAAGTCGAGGTGAAGAAATGTGGTATGACGAGTCAACACTTACACATGGGGTTAGACTTACATAAATTTAGGGGGATGCGTGTGGCTGTGGCAACTATGCTTCGATCCAGACCGATGCTGAACTAACTACTCAGGAACCGACCCCGATTTCCTGCCTTGAGAGGTAATGTCCACACTAATGCCCGCTGCAACAGTTAGATGTCCAGCGAGGGTTTAGTATTGTCCCCCACACCACTTCGACAGCAACCACTTGAACCCCTCCATGGTGTCGTTCCCCCTCTTCTTGGATGCCTCCAGCTCCGGGTACATATCCCACCAGCAGTGCGGAAACCCGCTATACAAATCCAGCCTGGTCGGCACGCCACACTCCTCTCTCAACACCCTCTCATAAATCAACCCATCGTCTCGATTCAAGTCCATACCACACACCTGAAAATACGTCTTCGGCATCCCGCCATGCCCCTTCTTCACATCAGCCTCGCACCCGCCCTGCACAAACGGCGCCCACAGCGGCGACGTCCTCTCGGGCGCGACAGCCGCCACAAAAGCCTTCATAAACCCCTCATCAGCCACCGGCGCCCCCTTATTCTGCTCTCTGGACAAATACCTCGCCCTATACTGCTCCGGGACGCGGCCCTCATCCATAAAAGCGCCGCACACCAAAAACAGCCCCGACACGGCCGGCCACAACCCCGCATCCCGCGCCAAGTGCGCCACCACATCGGCAAAATTGGCGCCCGACGACGCGCCCCCGACGATGAACCCCGCGTCCGGGTCGGCCTGCGCGGGGAGAAGCGTGCGCTCGGCGGCGGGGAGGGCGGCGTCGTGGGCGACGGCCTGCAGGAGGGCCCAGGCGTCGTGCAGCATGGTGGGGAAGGGGGATTCCGGGGCCTTGCGGGTGGAGGGGAGGACGACGGTGGCGTGGTGGGTTTGGGCGAGGCGGCGGGCGAGGGGGAGGTCGAATTCGGGGGCTCCGAGGACGTGGATTCCGCCGTGGAAGAGGAGGATGATGGGGGATGGGGTTCCAGGGTTTGGAGTGGCCTGGGTCGGGCTCGGGTGGCAGAGCAGGACACGCGAGGCGAAGCCCGTGCTCAGGGGTACGGTGTGCTCCGTCTCGGTCAGGTCGGCCGGGCGGGAGGCGGAGAGCTGGGCTTGCAGGTTGGGCACGCTGTCCGAAACGATGCGCTTGAGCGTCACGACGTCGGTGGGCATGGAGCCCGGGGGCGAACCGCGCGCTTTCCAGGCGGCTTCGAACTCCGGGTTCATGATGCCCGTGGCGAGGATCTCCTCGGTGGTTTGGGGGACGGTGGCCATGGTGAGACTGTGAGAGAGTTATTAAAGTTCAATAGTGATTGGCGAGGTTGCTAAGTTGCGAACTTGGGATATGCTCAATAGAGGACCTGCGACCTTTGTTTGCGTCGGTACAAAAGATTGATTCACTGCATGTTCTAAGGGCCGTTACTTAGATCATTATATAGAAATTATAATCTCCAGTGCAGTGTCTTGCATGTCTGATCTTGACGATGAAGGCCAAGACGTGGCCCAGACAAGCCCAACAACTTAATACAACCCCATGAATTGTTCTGATCCCGGCTCCGAAATGCCTTGCAGATACGCGAAAAGCAATGCTCGGCCATTGGATTCAAGTTAACGGGAAGCAGCGTTTATCCCAATTGGGTGGTATCGAGTCGGGCTGACTCACTCGGCGATTTCTTGTTCCTTGCTCGCCCCGGGGATATGTTCAACGTGTGAAACATTGAAACTTCCTCCGTCTTCATCCGCAATCCTCATTCCCCATTTCCCCCTTGTTCACCTCCAGCAATTCTCTCTGAGAACTAACAGGCCAAAAAAAATAAAAATAAAAATCGGTGCCACAATGTCACGAATATGCCAACAGATGGGGCTCGGGAGGCGCAGGGCACCAGAGCCAATCGCTAAACGAACCAATCGGATCGAAGGACAAGGACGCCGGGATGCAAGTGCTATGGTGCTATGACGCTAAGACCAGACATAGCACTTAGCAACATAGCACCAGGCATCCCGCACCAAAGGTACGGCGGTACCTTTGGGTTTCAAGAGGTATATAGTCACCCGTTCTGGAGAGCTCTGGGAGTTCTCCAGTTAACAATCACAGCTACAGTTCGCTACAAGCTCGGAAGCCTACTGTTGAGACAATGTGACGAACCTACTCCAGGACCCTGTCCTGTTAGGGTTCAGTTTTGCTTCAAGGTAATCTCTCAAGGATGCTTAGGTTCGGTGCAGCCAAAGGGTGCACAACAAAGACTTGTCTCAACAGTAGGCTCCTCGAGCTTGTAGCGAACTGTAGTTGTGATTGCTAACAGGAGAACTCCCAGAGCTCTCCAGAACGAGTGACTATATATATACCTAGCTAATTCCTGAGTGCTCAGTGTGCTCAGTGTCCCCCCGAGTTTGAAGACACTGATCACTTCCGTTCTTGTGTCCTGATTGGCTGCATGGCTTCCATGCTCAGTGTGCTCAGTTTCCCGTTGTTCCCCGTTCCCTGATCACACTGAGCACCTTCCAGCCTCTCCTGAATTGGTTCCTGAAACGACTGGCTCGGGGCGTCCCGCGCCCCCGAGGTCCCACCTGTTGGCATATTCGTGACATCTGACCAGTATTTCTTGTTTCTTCCTTCGTCCTGCCCGAGTGTGCTCGGGTCTCACTTTGTTAAGGCGGCTCGACCGCTTCGACTACGATTCGAATTTGCCATTGAGAGATGAAGCACAGAAAAGTACACACATAGAATTCCAAACGCGTGAGGCGTCGTGTAGTGAGATATGTTGTTACAAATAGGCTGCTACTGCCCATGGAGAGATGGGAAGCATCCACTCACATTCGAAGCTTACTGGCCTGGTTCGCGATTCCCGTAATAAATTCCTTATCCAAACCTTTCCTCTGTTCAATGTTCTTCCGGATGTTCTCCAGGGCCTTTCTCACCCTGCCCCACCCTTCCGCCATCTTCCGCTCCTCGGTTGACATGGCGGAAAGCATCTCCCGGGTGCTAGGGCCCCATGGGTATTCGTCCGCAGAACAGTGTTTCCACTCTCCACGATACTGGTCGTTGACCCCCTTTGGCGGCTGTGGAACCTCGCCTGTTGCTAAATACTCCCTAACCACATTGGCGGTGCACCTCGACGCGGCCGAGATGGTGCAGTGCCCCGGTGCCTCTTGCTCCAGCAAGCCGGCGCCCTTGAACTTCAACGCCATCTTAACTGCGGCACGGAGCGGGGTGACCGGGTCGTAGGTGTTGGAGAGGAAGAGGATGGGGTTGGCTGTGTCGATTTGTTTGACGGATGTCCAGGGACTGCTCGGCGTTTGCTGCGGCGAGGCGAGGTCCCAGCCACTGCACTGCATCATCAAGGGAATCCAAATATCGGCAAACTGCGAGGTCGAGGCCATGGATTTGTAGGCCGACTCCCAGTCACCAAGAGTGTAGTTGGTCTGGTACGGATGTTTGTTAGCCATTGAACCGCGCTCGCGGGGGGTGAACTTACCGGCTGCAACTTGTCGCTGCACATGATGGCTCGCTGAGCGTCGTTCATCATGCGCATAACCATGGGATTTGCGCCCATCGAACATAGGAGCTTCTCATCCTGGAACATGTCGTGAAACCACTTGTCGTTGCCCTGGTGGATGTAATTCACCAGCCATGCCACCATTGGAAACCCCTGGATCGGCGTGTACAGAGCCGTGAATACCAACTGCTTGACCATCTCATGGCGGACGACGGCAGGGTAAAAGTACCTTGAGTGGGTGAACATGATGGGGTTAGCCCGAAGGCCCTCCATCGTCGCCTCATACCTCCGTTGCACATCCTCCTTCTGATCCCCGTCCCGGTACAGGAAACACTTTTCCCCTGCCTCAGCGCAATACCGAAAGAACTCTCCCAGAACCTTATCCGCATCCACCAAGCTCTCCTCCCACACAGGCTCCTCATACAACTCCGCATCCACCACCCCATCCAGCAACACCCTCCCCACCCTCTCCGGAAACGCCCTCGCGAACGCCGCGCCCAAGTACGAGCCATACGAGAACCCCCAATAAACCAACTTGCCCTTGAGCTCCCTCTCCGGCAACCCCTCCCTCTCCACCCACTCATCCCACTTATCCACGATCGTCACCATATCCCTCACCACCTCCTTCGTCCCCGCCCACCGCAGCCCACTCTCGCCCCCCAACCTCCCATCCTTCTCCGCACACAACCGACTGACCCCGCGCTGCGCCACCTCCCAATTCAGCATCGCCTGCCCGCCCCCACTCACCAACCCATACGCCGAACCCACCTGCTGCCACTGCAGCCGATGCATCAACCCGGCCACCACCGCCCCCTCCTCATCACACTCCCCACCCCCATTACCATTACCAACGCCACTGCTAGACCTATACTTACAGTGCTCGTCCAAAGGTTTCGACCAACAATCCGCCCCCGGAGTCGTGAACATCACCCCGCGCGGATCAAACTCCAGCACGGGCTGGTCATAGCCCAGCACATCCTGCAAGGCCTCGCCCGCGGCCAGCGCCAGGGTGACGCTCGAGCTCGCCGGGTTCTGCCGGGGTTGACGATTACAGGGGACTTTGGGTCTGGCGTCGGGGGGCGGGGGGCGGGGGGCGGGGAGGAGCAGGAGGGCGATGTGGACTTGCGGGACGGGCTGTTGATCGAGGGTGCTGGGGGATGGGGGGAAGGGCCGGGAGTAGTCCATGGGGACGGTGAGGCGGGCGCAGAGGAGGGTGGGGTTTATGAAGGTGTAGCAGGGGTGGAAGGTTAGGTTGGTGCTGGGGGGGATCTGCGTAAGGGGTTAGAAACTTAGGAGAGAGAGGTTCAATCATTGATGGTGGTGGTGACTGACGGATGACCAGGGGTCCATGGGGTCGTAGGGAGCGCTCTTGGGCGCGGTCAAGGGGGTTTGGGTGTCGTGGCGGACATAGCGGAGGTTGGTGAGATAATAGCCGAGGGCGATGAGGCTCACGAGCAGGCCTCCGAATGGGAAGCGCCACTTTGTTGAACCATGTCGCCGAGGCGCTTCAGTTTGCGTGGCCGCTTGGGACCAAGCTCGGGCCGAGTCTTTCTCTTCCATGCTGTCGTTTTTCTCTGCCAATGTGGTTGTTGGATGTGGATCAAGGTTGAGAGAGTTTGGTGTTGAAAGGGAGGGAGCCCTTTGTTTTGAGTGACGGCAGGATTCAAACCCCGCCAAAGGAGCCGCGCGTCGTTGGCCGTGGAGGATTTGGGATTTGGAGGGCGGGTTCTGAGTGGTTACCACACCAGGCATTGACAAGATTGCAACCCTGTCCGAGCTCTGGAATGGTCACCAACCCGAGCCAGGTTGAAATCGGTTTGCGCAGTTAATATTCTTGGCTCTTTTCACATGGTCCCCACCAGCTGTTAGAAAGGCTTCCAGCTATCTTTGAGTTCTTGTTCATTCCCAACCCGTACTAATAGCGGCGACAGTCGCCTCGTCGGACATCTAATAATATGTTATCACAATCAAAGATCATATCTCATATACATTTTCTTTTCCATACAGCCCAACCTTACAGACCCATATCTCAAGTCATAAACTTCGACTCTCCTTGCTGGAACAGCCAATCCCTATTCGCATCCACCATAAAGTCCGTGATATTGAACTCGCCCGGCACGCCGTTCAACCCACCACCCCCTGACTCGGCGTGATTCCCTCCCCCGTCTGCACTCCCCCCCACCACCCCCGGGGCGACCGGCAGCCGGGGCACATTAAAAAAGTCAAACACATCCAGATACTCCAACTCATTCGGCGCGGGTGTCCTCGACGCAGGCGTGGCGCTCGCCAACCGGCTCTGCCACCCGCCATTCCCACCCCCCGCACCGCCACTTCCGCCATTCCCATTCCCACCCCCATTCGCCGTCGCCGGCGGCACATGCCTCGGCTGGCGGCTGATCAAAAAGTCTAGATCGAACGCCGTGCGACGCATATCGGCCAGGATCTTGACGCTGCCGGGGACCTCGCCGCCGCCCTGGCGCTCGCTGTCGCGGTGCTCGTCCAGTACGCGGCTCAGCAGGCTGCAATAGCGCGCCGCGACGGGCCAGTACCGGCCCATCTGCCGCAGGGTGTCGACAAAGGTCCCGATCTGTGCGCTCAACTTGCGCTCGACGGTGCTCCCGTGCACGAGCAGGACGCGCGCGGCAACCCAGAGCGTGAAGGCGAACGGCGGGCCGAGCTTGACCAGCAGGCCGTTGGCGACGACGAACTCGCATAGTGCGGAGATATTCTCGACGGCGGCATGACAACGCTGTGAGGCTGAGAAGGACGGCGTAAAGATGGGCGAGCGGGTGGTCGGATAGGCGGCAGATGAGTGCAGGCGGATGAAGGCCGTGTGGTAGGTGGCGTGCAGCATGACCCAGCCGCAGTTGAGAGTCTTGGCCGACGCGGGTTGGAATAGCTTGGCCATGTAGCCGTAGTCCCCGGGGAGTCCGAACTTCCAGGTCGCGAGCGCGTTGTCGAGTTCTTTGTACCGCATCTGCCAAGTCTCGACGTCGGACAGGGCGGTGATGTCGACGGGTTGCTTGAGGAATTGGTGGATTTTGGAGAGAATGCCAAGAATCTCGATGTAGTAGCTAAAGGCTCCCAGGTTCTCGGGTTTGTCTACGTCGTGCTCGGGACCGTTGCTACCCGCTCCAGGTTTGGTGTCGTCGCTGCGAAACCAGCGAGTGTCGACCTTTTGGTTCTTCATCCAGAGGTCGTCTCGACAGGGGAGTGTACGGTCGATCTCGCGGTCGTCGATGCCAAACTCAAACGCTGTTGCGATGGTGGCATATCGGTCAAGCAAGTACACCATCCAAAACAGCCGCCGCCTCGATTCCTCCTCGATAAAGTCGCGCGGTTCCGGGAGGATCATGGCGCGCAGCGTGTAGATGGACGTGTAACTGGGCGCCACTGAGAACGAATTGCTTTCGACAGCCAACCCGAGCTGTACGGCGGCCCGTGTGATGAGCGCCATGATATTCCACCCGGGTGGGCCGTTACTGCTGCCGCAGAGATCCAATGCGAGGATCACGAGGGCTTGTAACGACTTGACTGACAAGTGCTCCATTCCGTACAGGAGCACACGCTGTTTCGAAGTGTCATGGTAGCGTTGCCGGCTTTCGTCGGTCAGGCGGGCGTCGGTCGAATACCGAAGAGCTGTGGCAACAATGGAGTGCAGCAAGACCTTGTCTTCGTCGTCAATCATGGACGGTCCAAAAAGCGAGTCCAGCGTCGTCTTACGATGCAGGATGGGACACCATGTGTTGACATGCTTGAAATAGAGGTCCACCAGCGCATAGAGCAGGTCGTAGGGAGGGAGTTCCTGTTCGGAGCCTATGTGCCTCGAATTCTGCGTCGCGGTAGAGGGTGACTGCAGTTGCGCCGCATGCCCAGTACCGTAATATTCCTGAGCAGCGGCGCTCGGTGGCATAGCCGACTGGATGTGACCCGGAGGCGAGATACCGCTGACAGCCGGGAAGCTATCGTGTCCCGGCGCCGTCGACAGGCTAAAGTCGAGCGATGTCGTGGGCTTCTGGAGGAAAAGGGCGGTCTCGGCTTGGGGAGTGCGAAGCGTGTCGTGGCCCGGACGGCTGAAGATGGGCGGTATCGCGTCCCGCGGCGTGCCATGATCACTGGGCATGCTGGCAATGCTGCCCTTCGCGCTCGGCGCGCCATGGTGTGTGACTCCGGGAACATTGCCACCGTGCCCGCTGACAGGACTGGTGGTAGAAGTGAGGGACTGCAGAATCTCGGCATGCACCCGCAGCTTGTCCTCCAAACTATCGAGACGTTGTTCTAGCTCTCGCCCGTATCCTGCGCGCAGGCCTGGCTTCTTTCTCTCCCTGTACTCGCAGACCGCGCCATTGCGGCTGCACCACCCGCACGACGGTTGTCCCCGGTCGCATTTGACCTAGTCTGGTCAGCCAATGTCGAACGGAGGTAGATAGATACGTGGTGGAGTAATGAAGGAAGGTTCGGCACCTACTTTCCGCTGCTTGCACAGCTCACACCTGGGCGGCGTCAGCATCCGACCGCGCTAACCGGGAGGGCGATAAGGCTGCCACCGCGAACCGTTGCTCGGTTACTTACGACACGGAGATGGGGCGCTTGCGTTTGCCGAGACGAGTCACCTCGTGCTGGTCATCGTCGTTGTCGAGATCGTCTGCGCTGTTCTGACCATCATCGCTGTCGGCCTGTTCGGGTTGCAATTGCGACTGCGATGGCGGGTGAAGGTGGAATTGTTGGTCCACATGTGCCGAGGGCAGCGATGGCTGCAGTTCGTGGTCATTGTACCGGGGACCTTGGGTTTGCATCATGGTAAGGGTACGTCAACGGCAAGTGATGGGCCCAACCGCCCGCAACGGCTGCCGTCACCGCGCAGAAGAGGAGAAGTGGAGCGAGAGAGGGACAATCGAAGACCGAACCCGGGGCTAGAGCCCTGCTTCTCTGTTTGTCTCGGGTGTCGGGACCGAATGACACGTGCCAAAAATATGATGCAGCCTCTCAGAATGTGTGGGCGCGTCTTCTCTGGCAATCCCGTCAACGAGCAGGCACAAGGTGGCAGCCGATACTCCGTGGAACGGTTCGGGGTAATGTTGAGTAGAGGAGCGAGATGGAATCAATTGTGGAGAGACCTCGGCCGTTTTATCGCGGTGCAAGCCCTCCCGAGTCCTGAGTGTGATCCGACCACCTGGCCCGTGCTGCCCTGCCGAGCTTGCTCGTTGCGTGCACTTTCTGGGGTGTGGGGAAGCGAGATTGGCGGAATGTGGGGAGGCCAGGTGCCGACAGGCGCCATGGAAAATTCCGCTTCCATTTCCATCGCTTCCAGGCTATGCTTGTTCCAACAGAACGGAACTGTCTCGGGCTGTCAAACATGTCGTTTGTGTCAAAATCTCCCTCCAAATTGAATGGTTTCCTAGTTGACGAATCAAAGCACCTACTGGATGCATAACCGGGCAGTAACCACAGTCTGCTTCGAAAGGCAGGTCGCTATGGTCTTAACTCCTCGTCGACCACCACATTGCCAGAGGCATCAAGTCGAACGTCATGCATACCGGGAAAAATCACATCATGTCTACACAGTAGTACCTAAGAACGATCTGATATGAGATGCGAGAGAACAGATTTGGATTGCGCGTCGAAATCGTCGCTAGCGAGACCAAGAATCCCTGCTGTGTGTCTTCTTCGATCATGGATGTCTTGGCTCGGATGACGAGCAAGCGTTCGGAAAGGCTTCACATTCGTCAATTCGAACGTACCTTGTCATTGACCAATGAACTCCATCTTAACTCCAAATGAGCTGATCGAGCTCATGTCGGGTTACCTGTGTGGGGTTCGTTGCGCAGCGTTGAGAGAGTTCTGCTTGGGCGGAATCGCGTGGGGCAAGTCCCGACCCCAAACACGTCTCCATCATCGGGACATCAACCCCCGATTCCGCCCCGTTCGCTCCCGGCCATAGGCGCGACTAACGAAGCCCAAAGGTGGCCTTGTCGAGCCATTTTACGTGGTAGTCTCTTTTTTACATTGCCAAGACGAGCAGGGCTCCCGATCAGTTATTTCCACCCATCACCTTCCGGAGACTCTTCTCTTCCTCCAATAATCCACTTCCCCATCCTCGGGACCACAGAGTTAAGCACGATGGCCGCGGCAAGGCAATTTCCGACTATCAAGGCCATCCGGTCCTTTGTCATTGGTGGTGTTGGTTCAGGTGGGTGAGAAATTCTCACGGGCAGTAGGTAGCAACTGACGGGTTACAGGCGGCGATTATCACAACGTCAAAGGAGGCCACTGGTGAGACCCCCCTTCGAACCTCTCGCCGCCAACGGGGCGCTGACATCTCAGGTTGATTGACTCGCCCATCTCCACCCCATGCTCTCAATGGGAAAAGTACCGAGCATCACGGACCAGCTGGGGCATCAACGTGCTGGGCTCCTTCTTCGTTGAGATCGAGGCTACAGATGGAACAGTCGGTTTTGCTACAGGGTTTGGCGGTAAGTACTGCTCGAGCCCTTCACCTCGCGGGAAAGGGTTTTTTTGCTAACAGCAGCAGGGCCGCCGGCATGCTGGCTGGTCCACCAGCACTTCGAGCGCTTTCTGATCGGGGCCGACCCGCGCAACACGAACCACCTCTTCGAGCAGATGTACCGCGCCTCCATGTTTTACGGCCGCAAGGGGCTTCCGGTTGCCGTCATTTCCGTCATCGACCTTGCCCTCTGGGACCTGCTGGGCAAGATCCGCGGCGAGCCCGTGTACAAGCTCATCGGCGGAAACACCAAGGACCGCATCGACTTCTACTGCACCGGCCCCGAACCCGCCGCAGCCAGGGATATGGGCTTTTGGGGCGCCAAGGTGCCGCTCCCTTACTGCCCTGAGGAAGGGCACGCCGGCTTGAAAAAGAACGTCGAGTTCCTCCGCAAGCACCGCGAGGCCATCGGCCCGGACTTCCCGCTCATGGTCGACTGCTACATGTCGCTCAACGTGCCCTACACCATCGCGATCGCCAAGGCTTGCGAGGACCTCAACATCAACTGGTGGGAGGAGTGCCTCAGCCCGGACGACACGGACGGGTTCGAACAGATCAAGCGGGCGCACCCGACCATCAAGTTCACGACGGGCGAGCACGAGTACTCACGGTACGGCTTCCGCAAGCTGATCGAGGGCCGCAACCTTGACATCATCCAGCCGGATGTCATGTGGTTGGGCGGGATGACGGAGCTGCTGAAAGTGTCAGCCATGGCGGCGGCCTACGACATCCCCGTGGTCCCGCATGCCAGCGGGCCGTATAGTTACCACTTTGTCATCAGCCAGCCGAACACGCCGTTCCAGGAGTACCTTGCCAACTCGCCGGACGGCAAGAGCGTGCTACCGGTGTTTGGAGATCTGTTTCTAGACGAGCCGATCCCCACCAAGGGGTACCTTACGGCGGCCGACTTGGACAAGCCCGGCTTTGGGCTGACGCTGAACCCCGCGGCGAGAGCGAAACTCATCCCGAGCACCTACCTGCTGACCCTGCCGACAAACTCTCTTAGCCCACCAGTGGAGCATGCGCCAACCAAGAATGGAACCAATGGCATCGTGGATGGCGTGGCGGGAAGTAAGGCGGCCGGGCAATAGGCTTGCAGTCAAAATACGGACAATAATGCAACTGCTCGAGACCTGACCCTTGACCAAAGATCCCAATGCACCCCTGACGTCATCCGCCAAGCTGCAGCGCAAACCCCTTCTCCTGGCTCCCGCGCCCAAGAGGGATATTTTGTTGAAGTGAAGCGAATTGGAATATAGCCGATACGCTCGCATAAGGCCTAGCCGCGCCAACAGAAACCTTCTCGACGTTCGATGATCCTGGGGCCTGGCTCTCTCTCGACCGACTCGCTGTAATTCAAGCCGAGGTGTGGACCCAAGGGTTGCGCAGGAGTGGGGCGCGGGGTAAGTGGGGACGGCAGTCAGCATTTCAAACATTGTACAACACCAAGAGGAAACAGATGAAATCAAGAATGACGGATCCAAGGATCCAATACGCGGTATGGTTATCGCATGGAGATAAGCCATTGCGCAGTCAGTTCGTAGACATCCCATCTGATCAAGAAGCACCGCAGACTTTATTTTACCCACTGAATGGGGACTCGATGTTCATGATCCATCCCGTGTTTACCCCGCCATCTCGCCCCTCACTTTCGCTTCTTCGGGCACCTGAACCGTAGGGCTGTCTCCTGAGTCCACACCCAACACAAATTGAATTTCCGACACCACCACATCTCCATTCCGGCCAATCCTAAAACGTGGAACCATTCCAGACCACCTTACCACACCTCAACAACATAACCCAGCACACACACACACACACCATGCCCGCCACCAACCTCCTCGCGGGCAAAACCGCCATCATAACCGGCGGCACCACCGGCATCGGGCGCGCCATCGCGCTCGCCTTCCTCGCCCAAGGCTGCAACGTCGCGGTCAACCACCTCGACCTGCCCACCGACAAACCGCATCTGACCTCCCTCCTCGCCGAAGCCAGCGCCCTCCACACCGCGAACCCAACCACCACCGGCCGCCTCGCCCACCTCCCCGGCGACGTGCGCGACCCATCCACGGGCCCCGCCCTCGTCGCCTTTGCCCTTGCCCACTTCGCCACCACCCGCCTCGACATCTGCGTCTCCAACGCGGGCGTCTGCACCTTCGCCGACCTGCTCGACCTCTCCCCGGACCTCTTCGCCACCACCGTGCGCACCAACCTCGACGGCGCCTTCTACGTCGTGCAGGCGGCGGCCCGGCAGATGGCGCGGGATAATGTGCCGCTGGGGGGCGGGTCCATCATTGCGGTGTCGTCGATCTCGGCGCTGGTGGGCGGCGGCCAGCAGGTGCATTATACGCCGACCAAGGCGGGCGTGTTGTCGTTGATGCAGAGTGCGGCGGTGGCGTTGGGGAAGTATGGGGTGAGGTGTAATGCGCTGTTGCCGGGGACGGTGAGGACGCAGTTGAATGAGGCGGATTTGGCGGATGAGGGGAAGAGGAGGTATATGGAGGGGAGGATCCCGTTGGGGAGGACGGGGGTGCCCACGGATGTGGCGGGCCCGGCGGTGTTTTTGGCGTGTGATGAGTTGAGTGGGTATGTGACCGGGGCGCAGTTGTTGGTGGATGGGGGATTGTTCGTCAATTTGCAGTGAGGGTAGGGGTGGTGGTGAAATGCTGTGGATATTTACAACATGTGGTCTTGTAAAAGGTGGTTATGATGATGATGATTGAGATCAACCCCTTGATAACATTGTACGAGTGATTTTCCTTCACAAAACGTAAGTTAGAAAGAGAAACTTATGCTGTAATACAGAAAGTGGTTCGTAGGAAGACCAGCTGGCCACCCCCCCTGAATCTGATAAGAGCATAACTTGAACGATCAAATGGTCCCCTCTCAGGGCATTCTGATAGTTTCAAGCTTCTCAGGATCCCAAACTTCGATAGTTGGCAAGTAAAGCTACGGCCTGGCTCATCACCACTCAAATATTGCCCACCTGATAGTGGTACTTGCTCACCAGCGCACCATACTCATCAAACCGCACAGGCTCATAATTCCCCGGATTCTCGGCACTCACAAACCGCGGCAGCGTCGCCACCGTATGCGGCGGTTCCGGCCTAACAAAAAACGGCATCGACCTCCTCGCCGGCACCCCCTTTTCCTCCACCGTCTCCACCTCTGGTATCGCTACCCTATGCACAGCCGACCTAGAATAATCATTCGTAAACCGCCCCAACATATCCCCCACATTCACCACCAACGCACCCTCCCCCAGCTCCGCCCGCAGGAACTCCCCCGTCTCCGGATCCTGCAGCTCCAGCCCCCCATTACCGTCCTGAAACAGCATTGTAAACGCCCCCCAGTCATTGTGCGCCGGCATCCGCGTGCACACCTCATCCTGGGCCAGCCGCGCTTGGAGGATGGCCGGATAATGCAGCAGCCGCAGCTGGCTGTGGCGGTGCGAGGCGAGGTGTTGGAGGGCGTCGTCTTCTTGGGGGGTGAACTCGAGACCTAGGCTGATGGCCTTGAGGAGGATGGCGCCGACGCTAGAAAGTCCTTTGTACAAGGAGGTGGCGTACGCGCGGAAGCCGGGAAGTGTGGCTTCGGGCAGCCAGATGTTGGGTTCGTGATCGTCGTGGGCGCTGCCGACTTCGTACCTTTCTTTGAGATCGGAGATCTTGCGCGAGCCCGTTGTTCTATCGGAGGAAGTGGAAGTGGAGGCGGTATCGGCTACTGCGTAATGGTCGATTCCGGAGTAGCCGCGGTGTGGGAACGGGCCGGGCGGGTGCGGCGCTTTCATCTTCTCGGCGTAGGGCAGGACGAAAAGGCGTTGGTTCCAGCGGAAGGCCTCGTTGATCTCGTCCGTGGTGAAGCCGTGGCCGGTGACTTTGGCGGATCCATACCGGTGTAGCACCGCGACAAAGGACTGTCCGGCGGCGAGGCGGTCGGCGTCGGAGTGTGTTGAGGGCGAGCTGAAGGCGGTGAGATCAACCGTGGGGATGGTGCTTTCGGACGTCATTTTGGGTGAGATTGTTTGGCAATGATGAATGCAGAGTGAAACAAAATTCACTTCCGTCTCCACCGTTTGAATGCAATCAAATTTGTTGTGCGGCGGTTGATAGCTTCAAGGTTGCGTGTGAGGTGGTGATGCGAGTCATGTGTGGGAGATGTGGTGATTGATAGGCCGAGATACGGCAGCCAGCGTCTCACTACATGTCGCGTCCTTGCTATGTCAGCTTAAGGTCTTACTGCGCAGTAACATTCGGTGCCGTCCATCACCTTCCTCATGCGGGTCGCTGTTAGCTTGATGCACATTACGTACGGGTAGGGGGTCCCTAGACATACCAGTAGCAGCGAGCTGGTATCCCAAGTGTGATGAGCCTTTAGACCCTTGTAAAGGGGCTTTTGAATCCAAGAAAGAGTTGTGTTGGCCTCCTATTTATTGGCTTGAAAAAAATATGAGATAGACGGTGTGAGGACCGTTACGATGATGATGTCGACCTTCGATGAACAGCATGCAGTGCAATGTGCGAGGCGGCTCTGTTCCAGCGCTTCATGACATACAGAGTCTATTTTATCGACAGGAGTATTTACCCAACCCTTCACACCAGCTAGCACACGCCGAGCTTCCTCAACAGGAACCCGTCGTGCTGTAACTTCTGAAACACCTGGCCAGGATCATACTTGTGCGAGACCTCACACAGTTTTGCAACATTCTCCGCTCCGTAGCTTCTCAACGGGTCTTGATCTCGCGAGCAGTCGTTCATGTACAGCAACTCCACGGTAGACCGCTTCTTCCACTCTTCGGTGGTGGCAATGGACACGCTGCGGACGACATCGTCGTCAGCCGCGTTCTCCCA
The DNA here is from genome assembly GCF_000143365.1 of Chaetomium globosum CBS 148.51. Lineage (NCBI taxonomy): Eukaryota > Fungi > Ascomycota > Sordariomycetes > Sordariales > Chaetomiaceae > Chaetomium > Chaetomium globosum. The sequence continues at coordinate 317,806 of NT_165981.1, forward strand.
GTCGATCAGAGTCGTCCACCCTGTGAAAAAGAGCGAAGAGTCAGGTTAGTTGTGCTTTACCAAGAGCAAAAGGTAGAAAGAGAAAGGATTCGCCAAGGGTCTTTGGTGGTTATTATTCTTACATGACATGCTGCTTGACGGGGCCATCCCCAACGCGTTGCCGCCTTTGTCGGCGCTCTGCTTAGCGAGATTCACAGTGATGGGTTGGATGACAAAGGTCTGGTTCGCGCCCGTTTTGCTGTAAACGTCGGCGGCGCGCTCCGCCCAAAAGTTATACATGTCCACATACAAGTCCCCGTCGATCTGTGTGGAAACGCCGCGGTAGTCATGACGGTTGGCTGTCCAGCCCACCTGCCCGGCCGAGACTTCCATCAGCTCCAGAGGGGAGAGGTTGGTTGGTGGCAACGCTGCTGCAAGGACAGGGATGTCTGAAAACGCTGCGAAGATGTCTGGCCGTGCGGTGACAGGCTGGGAGTAGATGAAGCCCGCGGTGGTGCCGCCGAGGGTCGAGACGGCGATCACTGTGGCTCGCGGGTCAGAAGCTGCTGCTTTGAGCTGCCAATCGGCCAGGGCGCGCAGGAATGTGGGTGTATCGGCTGGGGCGTAGAACACGACCTCGGCGTAGACCTTTTGAATGGGGATGGTGAATAGGTCGAAGCGGGTCACGATACCTGCAAGTGATGGTGAGAAAGACTTCTGTAGTACTTATACTGGACCGTGGACATACCATAGTTTGGACCACCGCCTTTCAGGGCCCAGAATAGGTCTGGGTTTTCCTGAGCGCTAGCCTCGACGACAGTGCCATTGCCCAGGACAAGCTCAACGCTTCGCACGTTGTCCGCAGCGAGACCATACTCGCCCGAAAAGAAGGAGAACCCGCCTGAAGTCTGAGGTTAGAAGATGTACTCAACCAAGACATAACCAGCTCAAAACCAAGGCTAGCGAGAGAACAAAAGATAACCTACCACCAAGCAACAACCCGCCCACGCCCAAACTCGTCAACCTTCCCGCTACAGCCGTCACATTATGCGAATCCAACGCCTCCACCACTCCACCCCAGCGCTGCCCCGGCCCGACACTCACCACGCTCGCGTCATCACTGACAGTGATGGTATCCAGGCGCGACAGGTCCAGCAGGACCCCCGGCTCGCCGATGCTGGCCCAGCCCGGGTTGGGCGAGTGGCCGCCGCTGCGTATGGCAAACAGGACCTGGAACTGCACGATGATGCGCAGCACGGTCGCCAGCAGCTGGGCCGAGGTCGGCCGCACGACGCACGAGGGCGCGGCCCAGCACGTTTCCGACCTGCATGCATGTCGTGCCGAGGTTAGAGTTGGGTGTGTTGGGGGTTCAGGGGTAGGCAGGTGCATAGGAAGGTAGGTAGGTAGCCATGCACATACCAGTTTACATCAATGAAGGATTGGTCGACAGGGGCAATAATGACGAGGTCCGGGCCGAGGGCCTGTTGGGCGGCTAGACAGGCTTCTGCCGCGCTCGTTGCGGGGTCGCTGTGCCCACTGGACGGGCACCTCTTTGTTGCTTGTGTCATCCTTCAATGTACGGGGTACCTAGGTATGTTATGAGACAGTTGACTCAGGAAGCCAGATGTGCGCGAGGAGAGACCTCCCGCGAACGAAGAGGCTCGCTTGTCTTCTTAACCCTGCATGCGGTCCCCGACCTGGCACAACAGCAGACGAGTCCTAGGTGCGAACGCGACGGTCGGAGTTCCCCATCCCGCGGCAACCAATTAAGCGCTCGGCGGTTGATGAACCCGTTGCAGTGCCCTTAGCGGTCCTTGACGGCGAGACAACGAATGTCCCACGCAGGTGACAGTCAGCCCCCCTGCCGCTAACTCAAGGCGCAAGCCGGCACAGCATACCCAATGAAGAAAGTGTTGCCAATGCACCGAATCACTGCCGATCCGGGCAGGGCCGCAGCGAGATGCCAACGGTCGGATCGAACGAATGGGGGCCTCGGTTCCCCTCCGCATTGCCGCGCGTTGCTATCACCCGAGAGGGCCGAGACTTTGCATCACCGCAACACAGTATGTAACGCTGAACCTCGTAATTTACCGCAGGGTCCTGGTGGATAAGCAAACTGTCTGCCGATGGCACAGTGCTATCAGCCTTCGGAGGTGTCGCCCACCTCGATGGGATACGAATTGGGACTCGGAATATGGGTTTTAAACCGAGAGATATTCAGTCACGCCATTTGTTATTACAGTCACGGGAAATTTAGGGGCGAGGCATGAACGGCCAGGACCTCGGATACGCTATAGCTGTAAGATCCAGTCTGTCATGTCTCACCCTCGCACCGCCGCCCTTCGGACTCTTCACGCCGTTTTCGTTCTGTCAGCAAAGCGCCGCTGAAAGACAGACGTTTCCATCTTGGCGCACGCCAGATCCCAATCCGTGGTCCAGCACCTGTGAAACGGCTGGTAGCCCAACAAGCCTCCGATCCAACGACCCACCACCACGCCCATGGCCAGCGAGACCGTCGACCGGAAGGGCACCCACCACGGCAGCGTGAGGTAGGTGCCGCCCGTATCCCACATAGACAGCACCTGTATCATATCCAGTTTCTTCCCGTGCACGACCACCTCCTCCTGGTAGCCGTACCAGTTCTCGAGAAAGGTCAGGTCCAGCGCGAACGCCGTCGCGGTCTTCTCGCCCGAGACGTAGAAGCGGATCGGATCCAGCGACGCATCTTCACCGGAGGGGAAGCAAAGGCGGTGGTTCACGCCGCGGCGGACCGCCAACTCGCCGTCCTCGGGCCGCAACACGCGTTCAACCCCGTCGAGTTCGACGCCGAGGGCGCCCTGCACGACGTGGAAGTACTCCTCTTGGTAAGGGTGGAAGTGGGCGGGCGGCGGGGGGAGACCGCGCAACCGTGGGTGGTCCGGGTGGATGACGACCTCAAAGTGGAACTCACGGGTCTTGTCTGCGGTGGCTTCTGGGAGGACACGGGTTACCATGGCCCCTCCGAGTCTGGTGTTGGGGTCATGGTTAGCAGATGTTGCGATTCATGACGAAAGTTTTACCACGATAGCGACTTAGAACAAAAGGGGTTAGATTTACGCTGATATTGACAGACTGCCATCATCTTCAATCACATGGGGAAGAACGACTTGTCCCGGGCTGGCAGCAGTTCCAGTTGGCATTTTGGCGGTGGTAAGTGTGTTGGGGGCGGGGATGGAAGTCTTGGGTGAAGCAAGTACCGCGAAGTGATATTGATATTGACAAACAAACGGCAATCGATGGGAAAACTGAAATAATTTGATACGAAACAAGAGCCAAATTGGGAAATAAAGCCTGCGCCCCAAGCAAAAATGGCACAGTGATGACAAGAACTGTATGGCCAATAAGGGGACAAATGAACGGGGGCTAATATCCAGACGATGCTGTCCCACGGGAGAATAAATTGATGCTGGACCTCTAAAAACTGGAGGTCCTTGGGGGAGGTTACCCCTTTACCCAGTAATTATGGGCGCCGTAAATACTAACTAAAATTAAGATGCATGGACAAAGGGAACGCTGCCGTGGTCCGCGCTGCGCATCCCCTCATGTATCCTCTTTGTAAAGCGACCTCGCGGCAGTATATCCCGTGCTGAAGACCACAAGAATTTGGCATGTCTTAGCCCCCAAGCACACCATCCTAGCACCGAGGCTCGGTAATCACTGACAGGAAACAGTATCGGGGCCGACGAGCCGTGCGTGACGTGCATCTCACAGTACCATTCGGCGATTCGAACGGCGGCCAAGCGGTTGCACGCACTGGGTACCGCGCAGCCGAGTACTGCCCGGGATTTGCAGCGTTGTCCTGCAGGCTCCAGGCATGGAGGTTCCAGACCGACCGTTGATGTGCTGACGCTCTGGATGCCCTGTTGGTAACACTAACCCGCGCTCAAGGACACCCTCGGCGAATAACTGCCAAGGGTGATGGAAATCCGAATCGGCTTTTCCATCGTCAGAGTCAGACCTGCTAACATTTTGTCACCAAGCCTAATACACACCAAATTTCCCAAGGACTACGCGGCAGCGACTACACGTGTTCTTTTTAGTAGTGGTATTCACAAAGCCACAGCTATGTCGGCGTCACTCTCCCTTCCACCGGCCCATGTGTCGCCAGTATCGCTGCTCATCAAAACACAAATACGGACTAAACCACGGCCACCACCGCCATCAACGACGCTCACAGGCAAAACGGCTCTCATAACAGGCAGCAGCAGCGGCCTGGGCCGGGCGGCCGGCGAGCAGCTGCTTGCACTCGGTCTGTCGCGTCTGATTATGGGAATCCGCGACGGCCCCAAAGGCGAGCGCGTGGCGGCGGCGCTGCGGACCAAGTTCCCCCAAGCGCGTGTCGATGTCTGGACTGTCGAGCAGGAATCCTACGATTCAGTGCGCGCTTTTGCCGCGCGCTGCGCTGACGCTGATCGGCTGGATATGGTTATTCTAAACGCCGCGTTTGCGACGCCCGAGTGGCGTGTGACTGAGAATGTAAGTCCGCTTTACACATTCCAGCACCCTTGCGCCCGTATGTACTACGGCTTGTGGGAGTAGAAGTGGTGTAAGAGTAGGAGTGACGCTAGAACCCCTTTGGACTTTAGCGGCGTTGCCACACCTATGCCCACTGCTTATGTCGCCCCGGACCTAACCAACCTACGCGGCTCCCTAGGGACACGAGGCCATGCTGCAAGTCAACTACCTCTCCACAGCACTGCTAGCCATCCTCCTCCTCCCTGTCCTCAAAGCCAGCAGCACGAAGCACGGCAGCGGTCCCGGCCGCCTCACCATCGTCGGTTCCAACCTCTCGCTCACCGAGGCGTTCCCCCCGACCGACAAGGACCCGCTTCTCCCATGGCTCGATGACCCGAGCAACGCCAAGACCTGGGGCATGGTGGCTGCCCAACACCGCCAGATCACAGCCAAGATCTTTGGCCTGATGCTGACCCAGAAGCTGGGCGAGCTGGTCGACCCAGACCTCATCATCGTCAACACAGTGGACCCAGGTATGTCTCACCCCCTTCCCCCACTCGTTGGGTCATCAACTGCCACACGCACATCGCTAACCCGCCGGCGCAGGCATGGTAAAAGGCACCGAAGTCGGCCGACGCCTCCCCCTCCCCGCCAAAGCCTTCGTGTGGGTCATCTTCACGCTGCTAGCGCGCCCGGTCGAGCATGGCGCGTGGACCTACCTGGACGCGGTGCTCGTGCAGGGCCGGGAGAGCCATGGCGGGTTTGTGGTCAACTGGGCGCTGCACCCCTTCCACAAGGACATGTACACGCCCGAGGGCAGGGCGACAACGGAAAGGGTCTGGCATGAGACACTGCGGGATTTGGCGCGGGTGGCGGATGTGCAGGCGGCGTTGGCGGAGGTGAGGAGGGAGGGTGGTGTGAGTGTAGGGGCCGTGTAGGGTGCTGCGTTGGGTGTGAGTTGGTATGGGTCCGATAACCAAGGGGTGGTTTGTGAGATGCAGTGGTGGTGGGTATTATGTATTGTAGCTACCTGGTTACCTAACTATTTATCGTTAACCGTTTATCGTTTACCTTGTCTTTCAACCATTTCCAAGCTCAGGGAAGGATCCGTATCTGGGCTAGAGCATCATAACGTCGTTTACACACACAAAACAAAAAGAGACAGACCGGCAAAGAAAAACAACCACCCACAACTAATAGTACACCTCCATCCCAACAAACGCCACCATTATTGTCACCGTTTGCATCACGAATACCTCCTCACATCCCTCCCGCCCACCAGCCTTCCCGTCCCACTCTCAACATCCCCTTCCCTCTCCCCATCCCCATCCCCATCCCCATCCACCGAATTCCCCGCCGACGCCACCACCCTCGACGACTGTTTCGACCCGACCACATCCTGCTTCCCCACCCTCGACAAATTATACTCCGACACCATATACGACTCGCCCCCCGTCGTATCGCGATACCCCCTCCGGTGCTTCCGCCTTCGCACCACAAACCGCTCCCACAGCGGCGCCAGCGCCGGCACCGACCCGCACACCACAATCAGCGTGATCTCCACGGCCGCCCAAACCGCCAGCGCATACAAGTCCCAGGTCGGGTCGGCGGCCACGCCGAGGTTCTTGCTGGCGAGCACCGTCTTGATCACCGCCGCGATGCCCGTGAAGGTGGTCAGCCCCAGGAGGGCGACCAGCGCGAGCTTGCGCCGCAGGGGCATTTGTAGGTGCCAGATGATGTGGATGGGGAGGAGCGCGAGGTAGAAGTCGGCGAAGGCTTGGAAGGAGGCCGTGAAGGTGTTGAAGTTGTACACGGCCGCTTTGTCGAGGCAGGTCAGGGTGCCGGTGGCTTGGCCGACCAGGTCCCAGAGGTTGGCCGGGTCGCCGCATTGGAAGAGTACGAGGAGCACGTCGAGTGCGGAGGTCAGCGCGGTGAGGATGATGAGGACCCAGAGGGACCAGACGTGCCACTTGATGGAGGACTGGTTGATGATGCGGAGGATGGTGAAGGCGACGGCGATCTTACCAAAGGCCGTGCAGGGGATGCCGAACGCTTGGAGCACTACTTGGAGCTTGATCTGGTACTCCTTTTCGGCTAAGGTGAGGTAGGCAAAGTGCCGCGTGCCCCCGGACTCGCCGATCAGGATGGCGGAGACGCCCAGGGCAACGAACGTCAGCTATGGTTGTTGTTAGCGCTGCCAATAAGAGTATTCATGATGTTTGTTGGAGAGATAGGGAGTGAGTGAAGGCATCACGAACCCAGCAGGCGGCCATGTACAGATCGTCAGTTCCCAGGATGCGGCTATACGTCCGTGCCCAGATCCGCAGCCCCATGAAGATGGTAGAGAACGCTACCAGGGCTCCAACGACGCCCTCCAACGAGACACGGCGGTCCTCGTCCGGCCCAATAGCGGGCGTTTCAGGGATTGGATCCATGCTTCGTCTATTGCTTCTGTTGGTTGGGCCTAGTCGAATGCGTCGCGAGAGGTGCCAAAGCCCATCAGGTTTGGAAAAACGAAAGTGAGTTTCGCCTGCTTCGTCTGAGATGCTAACAACAAAGATGAGGACATAATCCTCATGGTCAGTCCTAGGGGCTTCGGAGACCAGATGCCAGGCTGCTGCCGAAACCATCCCATCGCCACCAGACGTTCCCGTGCTGTGCCTTGGGCGTGCCACTGAAGTGCAGCATACTCGGGCGTTTTACAGATTACATTATTACCGGCGGCGCGGCACAGCACTGGGGGACCGGACAAGTGTGGGAGGTGTGTGGTGGTACAGCGGTAAGTGTGCGGTAGCACTATTGGCTTTCATAGCTCAGCCACATGCAGGCCTAAACTACTTCTAACGCAAAATTCCCCGGGTGCATCTTGAGCTTGGTTGCTTTTTGAGCCGTGTTTCTCGCTGTGTAGGGAGTGTAAAAACCTGTCGACAGGAACCCCTGATTCGTGCATTTCCAGTCAGAACACGGATTACAAATGTCACACATGGTTGCTACTAAAAGGCGAGTTCTGGGACCTGCTGCTCCGCAACTGCTACCCGTTATATCCTTCCAATCTCGAGTCTGGTTTTCCGTGTCTTAGCCCGAGAAGTCAGGACGCACAGCACCCACAGCCTCACTGTCTCACCTCAGTCATACCCACCGGACCAGTAACGAATCAACGATGAGCCCCAAGGCCAAGGCCAAAGAGGTTATCCGCCCGTCCCGGGGTGTCTCGCTTTGGTTCGCTCTTGCAGCAGCGTTCGCAGCCATCGGCGTGGTCTTCGCTGCAGTCTGGCCGGGTCTCGGCCCTCATGTCTTCGACACTTTAGAATGGGCATCCAACAACCTCGGTTTTGGTCCGAACCCAGAAGCGCTTGCGACGAGTACCTGCCACCGGCTAAAGGCAAAGTTCGGTCCCCTCATCTCCCTGCCGTCGGATACGACCTACACGGCCCTGACCGAAGACAACTGGTCGCAGTCCTGCTGGCTGCCAGCCGCGTGTGTGGCAGAGCCCGTCCGCGCCGCAGACGTGCAAAAGCTCGTCTCGGCACTTGTCGCTGCCAAGGTCCCGTTTGCCATCCGATCCGGGGGCCACTCACCGAGTCCCCGCGATGCATCGATCGGCCGGACCGGCGTGCTGATCGCCTTGGACAAGCTGAACCAGGTCACGTACGATCCGTCGACAACGCAGGTCACCCTCGGCGTCGGCGCCGAATGGGGTGCCGTCTATACGGTACTTGACACCCACAATGTCAGTATGGTCGGTGGCCGTGTTATGCCTGTCGGCGTCGGCGGACTGACGCTGGGCGGCGGCTTGTCCTACCTATCGGACCTACACGGCTTAGTTTGTGATAATGTCGCCAGTTTTGAGGTGGTTCTGGCTGATGGCAGGCTCGTGGAAGCGAGTCGGACTTCGCATTCCGATCTGTTTTGGGCGCTCAAGGGGGGTTCCAACAATTTCGGTGCGTTCTCAGTTCCCCTCTTTTTTGCTCCCCAATGCTTCCCTAGGACCCCATCGCTACCAAGTCCCGGTGCATAAATCGTCTTGTGTAACCCCCCTGCTTACTGCATGCTTACCGTGCTCCTGATAATGCAGGGATTGTCACATCGTACCGGGCCGCCACCTACCCCATCAAGGACTGCTGGGGCGGCATGCTGGTCTTTGGACCCGATCAGCTTCCCGACGTGCTGCAAGCCTACAACGAGTACCAGCACACCGCGGACAAGGATCTGCATGCCAACCTGGTGCTCAACGTCGCTGTGACCAATGCATCAGTGCTCCTGACGCTAGTCTACCTGCAGCCCGTTGAACGCCCCCCGGCATATGCCCCCTTCTACAAGCTGACCCCCGCCGCCGACCTTACGGGCTTCTACACGCTGCATGAGATTATGGGCATGTTCCCGCTGCCGAACGTCCAACGCAAGATGTGGTACACCAGTTCCTTCGAGCCCAGCCCGTTCATGTTCACGGGTCTCGTCGACATCTTCAAGACCGCCCCTGAGGTATCTCGGCTTGCCGAGCTCACGGCGGGAACCATGGTGCTCACTCTGCAGCCGATCCACCCCAACGTTGTCCGGCAAGGGAAAGCCAAAGGCGGCAACGCGCTGGGTCTGGAGGCGCGTACGCAAACATGGTTCGGCCTCAACTACGGATGGTGGAATGCCGAGGACGACGCCACAGCCCTGCGTCTGGTGCCGGCCCTCCATCGGCGCGTACAAGACCTGGCGAAGCGCGAGCACGTCTGGTTGGACTACATCTTCATGAATGACGCCTTCCACCGGCCAGCCGGTTATTGAGTCTTACGGAACGGGACAACGTCCAGCGTCTCCGAGCGGTCCAACGTCACTATGACCCAAAGCGGATCTTCCACAAACTTGTCCCTGGTGGTCAAAAAATACCCGCGTGATGTCCGATCTGTATGTAGGTACATACTGTGTAAGTACCCTACCTTTGCGGGGTTGGGTCAGGATGGAGTTCATCTCGCAATCTCGGTGGGATTCATTCCGCACTAGGCATACTCTGAAGTCAGAACTAGGACCCATAGTCTTACTTATATACGCGTTATAGTGCCGTGACTTTTCGTAGTACCCAAGGCCGGCAATCCAAGTCCGGCACCCCGTCCCCGGCAGTCCATGCATCGCATAAGTTCCCGCTCCCGCACAGACTTCAGCCCTATTTTCCCGTCCAGTCCAGCATCTGCAATGGAGAAGATGGGCACTACCACGGCCCGGCCTCGGCGCTTGCATCGTCCCAAGCCCGAACCGGAAGAGCCGGCTCACGCCGAGGCCCCCTCCGTCTCTGTACAGTACAGCAGCGGCCGTGTACCGGCT